>NC_137870.1:40218131-40554167 GCF_963924005.1 Protomyctophum bolini | reverse complement strand
AGTGAACCGGTCCGAGACAGATAGTATGTCATGTCACGTATGTGTAAGTGTTATACTGTTCATTCAAATAATTTGTTACGACTCGCACAGGAAAGAGGGACGACTCTCTCGTATCTCTCTCTCGCTCTCTCTCTCTTTTCATACAGTAGTCCAGTGTCATTTCACAATTTTCACACAAACTTTCTGACTGACAGGAATGCAATTATGTGATCCTTAATATTAATAACGGCAAAGCAAGCAACTGCTCATTTCTCCAGGTGCCGTCTCTCCATTTTACTTTGATAACCAGTAATTTGGGCTACAGGGCAGACTGGGTTGGGTCATTTCCTAGTGTTTAAAATGAGATGTTCCTCTAAATCTGGGTAGAAATGTAAAAGAAAAATAAAGGTGCCTTTTTCGAATTCCAGCGCCTGCCCTTCAAATTCCCTCTGCACGTCCCTGCCCCCTCTTTCCCCTCTCTCTCATCAAAGCAATTGAATGGACAGGACTTGCTGGGTGTTGAAAAGCCGGTTGTTATTAGGCTACTTTTTGTTTTTGCGGGCCACGGGCCGGGGTGGTGCGGGCTGGCTCCCGTGGCGGGGCTGGGCGGGACGGGCGGGTTATGAAAAAAAGCCGTCTCGCGCATCACTACCGTCTACCATAACAGAATTGCTCTATTGTGTACTGTAGGTGTTTCTGGACAGACATTTTGTTGGTGTCCTGGATTATAAGACAACAGAGCTTCCACTCCACGATGGGAAGGTAGTGTGTGTGTGTGTGTGTGTGTGTGTGTGTGTGTGTGTGTGTGTGTGTGTGTGTGTGTGTGTGTGTGTGTGTGTGTGTGTGTGTGTGTGTGTGTGTGTTTCTGATTTGACATTGATGCATGCTAGATGTAAACAAAGGGTTAAGTGTCATGGCCGCCCCCAATGCATTTCCAATAGAAGTCACATGGTTTGGCACAACATTTTTGTTGTACGGCTTTCGGCTGTGTTTCGACTGCCCCCCCACCCCCTCATACAAAACAAATGTTGTGTCAAACCATGTGACTCCCATTGGAAATGCATTGCGAGCTTGCATCAGTAAACAAGTCTCATGCATCAGCTATACACCAATCTGTTGTGAAGGTGTGAGTCAGGCCATAGTGCGTATGTGTATTTATTTGAACGTGTTACTCCGTCCTCATGTGCCCTTTGTGTATTTGCCTTTGGGCCTTGTCTGTATAGTAGGTCGGTTGATGAGTTGGCCTTGGATTAAAGTGGATCAAATGGATACAAGCTTTTAATATAACCAATAACGCCATGCTGCATGTGAAACACACTGGGGAAGCTGATGAATTACATTCGGCGGCGAGATATTAATCTAACACCAACAGACAAATGTTTATTCTAACAGAGCAAATTTGGCGCTGCACTGCGGCGACATGGACATAAGGGCTACGCTTGCACAAATTTCTTCCTCGGGAGACAAATAATAAAGAACCGTAACCTTAACCTTAAATTCCAGTAGCCAAGTTCACACCTACCTGCTACTGAAAAGCAAATTCACATGCAGAGCTTAGTATAGGGTCGTTTCAGGAGAAATAAATGTGTAAATATGTATTTTCTGTTTTCCCTGTGCTGTCGACTGAGGAGTATACATAAAAACAACCAAAATGTGTTTTGTTCTTTGAAGGGAGAAAGAACTTTGAGATTGCTGGTGGAGAACTGCGGAAGAGTAAATTATGGGAAGCTCCTTGATGAACAGCGCAAAGGTACACTACATCGATCTTCAGATCGTTGTTGATGTGATTATAACAGATCTTTTTCATTTTCCCCATGATTTACCACAAAATGAAATTAATGAACGGTTTATAAAGATCTCTGAGAGAAATAACGGTGGACTTTCCTTGCCCTCCAGGTCTTGTTGGAGATATTGAGTTAAACCACCGGCCACTCCGAAACTTCATGATTCGCAGTGTGGATATGAAGCCAAGCTTTGTAGACAGGTTTGCATATAATCACATACTTTCCACTTAACCTCATGTTTTAGTTTAGTTTTTCATTTTCTATCATACACATAATCTGTGTCTGATTTAGAACTGTCGATTAGAGCCTGATTAAAGGGAAATATCACCCCCCAAATTACTTTAGTTACTCAAACTCACCCCATGGAGACCTGAATTCATTGATATTTGTCGCATTCCTAAGCCGATAATTTGATGACACAAAGGAGACTCTTTGTGTCTCCATAAGGAACCACAGCTGGTTAATTGGTGAATTTTTACAATTCTGAATTTTGAACCTTGTCATGGAGGTTTTCAGTTTCCTCATCCAATATAAAATTGTATAATTTGACTAATATGCCATTATTAAAATGCCATGTCCAGAAGCAGCGAATGAATATATAATGCAAAACATATAAACCACCTGATGGTTTTGTTGAAAGAGTTGGGTAAAACCATTTCTTATAGGGATAAGAAAGAGAATATAATCATGTATATCTGTTACGATACTGTACATGCTGCTATTTTTTTACCATTGCCCTTTCGTCTATGTACAGTACATAACGATATATCTTGAACATCTGACATGTTTTCCATGTTCTTTCTTCCTATCTTGTCGCAGGTTCGTGTGTTGTGAGCTTGTAGATCTGCTATTTTTGCTGAATGTTCCCCGTATGCTGGGGTTCAAGTTGTTAACACTGCAAGCTAACGATGTGGTTGTTATCCTGTACAACGATCTGCTATTATGGCCAAATGTTCAGCTATTTTCACAGAATATTCTAGTACGAGTCTTACGACATGCCCAAAATAGTGACAGTAGTTGTGGAGGACATTTGTAATATGGATACAGTAATAATAATGATAATGGCCTATTCTGTTTCAGACTTCAGAGTTCTGGCCATTGGAAGTCTATCCGCCATCAGCCCTCCTTCCCGGGGTTCTTTCAGGCCAAGCTGTATGTAGATGGACCACCCAGAGACACCTTCATTAAACTGCCTGTGAGTAGGACAGCCAATCGGCTACACCCAGAGACACCTTCATTAAACTGCCTGTGAGAAGGTCAGCCAATCAGCTTCTAGCTGTACGTAGATGGACCACCCAGAGACGCGTGATTTGGAATCCCACTGCCGATCCAGGACCCGCCTTAGCATGTGTCTGATTGGCTCCCGGGCAAGCATAGTTTTACTGAGGTTTCTCGTTAGGGTTAGGTTTCTGGTGAGAACTGTCAATCACAGCGACTACTGGCCAATCACAGCAGGGTTTCCTGGAGCTGCGGTGGGATTACAAATCACGCCCCAGAGACACCTTCATTAAACTGCCTGTGAGTAGGACAGCCAATTAGCCTCTGGCTGTGTCATTCCTCAACCTATAATTCACAAATCCACAGAGGGTACAGGCAACACTGTCGCGTTAACAAACGCCTAGAGCAGTTGTCTCTTCCGGGTTTTTAAACAGCTGGTGGATGGAAATGGAAACAAGACCACAAGGACGTTTTTTTGGTGCTATCCCTTTAGAACTGAGTGTTTGACTACTCTGTTGCTGTTTTTACATTCATGTTCAATAAACTAAATCAATCAATCAAGTGTGCGGCTTCAACTTGTATCGTCGGCCAAAAAACTGAACCGCTTTGCCGACGCTTCAAGTTGAAGCCGCGCACTATATAGCGTCATTTCCATCCACCAGCTGTTTAATTAAAAACCAGGAAGAGACGCCTGCTCATAGGCGTCTTCTTGCTGCCTCTTGACTCGACAGTGTGCCTGTACCCAGAAGTGTGCCCTGAGTGCGGCCATTACTGAGGCGTACCGTTGATTAATTACCCACACCTGGCCTACAGGACACTAATCCATGGAGCAGTGCCCTGTAGGCCTGGCCGCCTGGTGCAGCTAATCAGTTAATCTCAGTAATGGCCAGTGATGGCCCAGGGCACCTCTCTGTGGATTAGTTTATATACATTGAGGTCCATTGGTGACGTCTCCCAGCGATTCTCAACATGATTGGCCGTGAGGGTATTGCAAGTAATTGGCAAAGACTAACATTGGAATGATAGTATAACAGCGTTTATATTATAATTATATTATAATATTATAATTTCAAATATATGTAAAAACCATCGTGGAATACATGAAACATGCATGACCTGATTAGATATGCATTTTTATTTGCATAGACCAGTGATTTTCAACCTAATTCCTACGTCATCCTATACCGGGGAAACTCAGGTTACAAAAATCGTAAATTTAGGGTAAAAAATTAAATTGTATAATATATTGTATGTTAAACTTGAATTTATACAAGAACATGTAACTTTAATTATACAATGAATAAGAAAACGTAAATGCACACAAGTTTAATTTCATTTAAAAACAATGCAAGGCTAAGCTCGCAACGTGTGTTGGGTTTTCGGACTCAAAATGTCACTGGCTATGTTTACATGCACACAATATAATAACATTATTATTGCTCTTATTGGATTAGGCTGTTTGCATGCATAGCGAAACCATGTTTCCTGTTTTTACACGCTGTAATTATTGATTGAATACCTCGCGTGCCCCCCATGAGTCCCATCATTTATTAATTGTGTCCCTCCCATGGTTCCCTTGTAAAATAAATTAATAATAATGACTCGTTATGTTGGTATTATAAATGCCAAATTCACTCCAATCTGTCTGTCTGTCTGTCTGTCTGTCTGTCTGTCTGTCTGTCTGTCTGTCTGTCTGTCTGTCTGTCTGTCTGTCTGTCTGTCTGTCTTCCTTCCTTCCTTAAGTGGCGGTGCTGTATGTAATTATAAGCAGGCGAATAAGGGTGGCAAAATATAATTTTCCGACAAAGAGGCAATAAAATTGACAACGCTTGAGTCCAGTAGCTGCAGTGACAGTGTTATATTTGAGTCATATTGCTGCTACAGTATAGCTACAGCTACTGTAGCACACACAGTTAGATTGATAGATAATGAACTGGACGTGAATATTTTAATTAGTTGTCTTAAACAAAGGCCATAGTGACGCCAAAGTCAGCAGGGTTAATCCTGCTCGCTAATGAACTAGCACATCAAATTACGTGGAATTTCAGGCAGGAGTTTTCAAGATAGAGCCCCTTCCGACAGTGGGGCTAAAAAGAACCAAGAAGGGCCATTTTACTAGATACCTTGTTAACGTGGTTTATATGGGATGTCTGTACTTTTGAGATGGATCGATTGTGCCTTTGATAAACCAAATCGCTTTGCTGTTTGTATGAGTTCCAATCTTCACTGGTTCTACGCACAGGGCTGGAGCAAAGGGGTGGTTTTTGTCAACGGGCAGAATCTAGGACGCTACTGGTCCATTGGCCCCCAGCAAACCCTGTACCTTCCCGCTCCCTGGCTTCAGAAAGGAGATAACAAGGTAGGTGTTTCCTATACCGCGTCTTGCAATGGATCTGGTCTACAAGATTCGCTACACCAGGGATACTCAAATAGCTGAACCTGTGGGACACAATACAAAAATGGCAAGGGGACGCACACGCAGATCCGACACACCAACGGACTGACATGCGGAAACAACGGTCGGACATGCGGTGGAACATGCGCTGCCCCCGTGCTTGCGTTTAGGGTCAGGTTAGGGTTTGAGGTCTAATGGTCGGACCAATAGTATGTCTAAACTACCCATCTTGCAATGGGTCTGCTCTACAAGATTTGCTGCTACAGTACATACCTGTCTAAATACTTCCTTAGTTTGAATGAAATCCACACTCACAACACCAGAGGGAGTTCAACAAACAAGGGATTGAATTAATTTAGCTCCTATGCCACTAAAATGTGGAACGGCCCTACCAACAGCCATTAAGACATGTGAATCCCTTGACTCCTTCAAAACCGCTCTCGAAAAGCACCTACAGACGGACTGCAATTAGAAACTGTCCCCTGTAAGTCTGAAGTCCCCATACTGAAGTATGTGTACGTCTCTAAAATGCTGGACCCTGTTGTAAACCAGTGTGAGTGCTTAATCACGGTGTGTCCAGAGTAACAGTTTTTGTATTGACCTGTGCTTTTGTTTGAAATGTACCCATTCTACATACTGTGAAATAAAATGTCCAATCAATCAATCAAACCGTAACCATGACATACACAATGTGTCCCAGTTGGGATGGAACCCCTGACACTGGCACTGTGCCTGAAGCCTTGAGCTACAAGCTACACTACACACACAGCCACGACATTGACATTCACCTCACACCTCCTTCTTTCTAGTCAACAGTTTGCATACATAACTACCGGTGATGATCAACGCCCTGTGGCTTTGATGATATAAACTATACAAGGCTTTGTGGAAAAAAAGCTTTATCTCTCTCTCTCTCACCCGTCCTCTTAAATCCCATCATCACTCTGTTTCTCTCCCCCTCCCCCTTTCTCTCTCTCTCCCCCCCCCCCCCCCCCCCCCTCTCTCCCCCCCCCCCCTCTCTCTCTCTCTCTCTCTCTCACACACATTATGTTTATGTACTATCCATCAACCACCTCCAGGTATAACTCTGCTTCGCTGACAGGCTGCTTCACCTCTCTTTACTCTCCATCACAGCTCATGGTGTTTGAAGAGCAGGAGGCAGACGGCGAAATCCAGTTCTCCAGCGGCCCCGACTACGGCATGTCCGTCGACGTCCAGTGAGGACATAAGAGGTGAGACAGAGGAGGGAACAGGGGTCACGGTGACGGGACGGGTGTCGGGGTCTAAGGGAGGGAGGACGTTGGTAGTAATTGCAGGCGGAGGACGAGGCCTGAGGGCGGTGGCTGTGAGCTTCATCCCTCCCTCCCTCCCTCTCGCGTCCTGATGTCTACCGGGAACACACATGGCGCTCAGCACTGATGCACTTCACTGCACATGACATTTCACTTCCTGGTGGGGAAACGCCGCTGCGGTGATGATCCGGATTAATCTGGCTGCTTACAGCTCTTCCCCCCCCCCCCCACCACCAGCCAGGCAGTGCTGACGTTACTACATGTTAATACATGGCTCTTGGTGAAGACATCTATAATTGATTTTAGTTGTGGTACTTTCTTTTCTAATAATTGTTTTAATATAATATAATATCAATAACTTATGTCAATAAATGACCCACACTCGTATATATAACCCACAATAATATAATAAATTATATTGTCATGGTTTCCGTTTTAAATTATCTTTTCGTGCTTGTATTATTAATAGGAAAAACATGTTGATTTAAAGCTGGTTCGACAGCTTAGCCATTGGCCAACATTGGCTTTTCTGATTAACATCAATGAGCCCCCTACTGCCAAGAAGCGAAGATCACGGGGTGGCGTCTTTAATCTGTTCCTCGTAGCTCACTTACCTTCCTATTGGATGTTGTAGATACTGTCATTCTGCCTGGCCAGCATTGTTATTTTTCCTTTCAGTAGTATGAACAGGATTGGAACATATAGCTGTGAAAACTACACTGTATACAACATAACACACTGCACCATTCACCACTGCATGGTGGTCTTTGATCATCAGACTAAAAGCCTTTTCAGGCAGGGAGCGACTGACACACCTAGTAATTAATTTTCAATGAGAGGCGTGCATTTATTTTGGACACGGGCGATTGAGGGGCGATTACTCAAGCGTATAGTTTCACGGCCGTGCTCGTTTCGTGCACACGCCCACGGGCGACTGGACCTGGATTGTGGTCATCTTCTTTTTTCTTTTGTGATTCACGTCCTGCGTCCCCTCGTGAGCAGACCTGGAGCAGACCTGTCGCTGATCCAGGTGACAATGCCCACGTCACTCGCTCCCCAGCTTCACTCAGTGGAGTGGGCAGGGTCTATTGTCTGGAGCCATAAGGCTAACTGCACAGCAATTTATTTACTTGGTATTTGGTTTGTTTATTTGGTAGCCTGATTCTTGTATACTTCCAAGTTCCATACACCAGATGTACCAAAAATACTTTGGCCAACGTTCTCCTCAGAATATGAATGCTATGGGTTAAAGTGATCAATGCAAAACAAATATCCTATCACACAAACATTTGGCGGTCCCCCTGTAGTAACTATGATGCCCTCTTGGGGCCTCTTGGGGTCTCGAGCTTGTATTTTTGAAAAATCCTGAGAATGTGGTGGAACAACATATTTTGTGGCGGAACAACATATTTTCAGATAGGGGTCGGAGGCCAAATACTGTATACAATGTTTGGAGTCCTTGACATGAAATGGTTTGAGCACCACTGATATAGAAACATAGGTCACCATTTAGACGGCCTTTGTAGAATCGTCCTCAGGTCTAAATGGGTTAAGCGCAGCTTGACACGGCAGCATTGATTGCATATGGCTGACCTATACAGGGCTCGTCTATACGGTAGCACTGTTTCCCAAACACTGGGCACATGTGAACCGCGCGGACACATTTATGGGTGCCTTCATCTTTTTCTTACATTTAGTTTTTAATTATTATTTCAAAACATTTAAAAAAATAAATCATTCCCCCGAAGAAAAAAACGTTTTCATGAATTAAAAACAAATCCAATCATTATTTTTCAGTAATGTCATGAAGAGATCAAGGAAAAAATCTAGAAAAAATAAATTCCAATTAGGAAATAAAATGTTTAAGTAGTAGTGAAAATAGCAGATCTACTATACACACACTCACAAACGTGGAAGGGTCCCGGGGAGACAAATGTCTCTTTGGGGTCCCAGGCTAAATGTTTGGGAACCACTGGTCTATAGCAAATGGCAAGACATGGCCAACCAAAGGGCCATTTTAAAACATTGATTGTGTTCAGTATATTAATGTGACGGACAATCGGACATTATTTCATTCACTATTTTCAACTTACTTGGTACAAGAAAAAAATATTTATAAATAAATTAATTAATTAATTACCGGTAAATACATGAGCTGGATGACGTCGTACAGTATATATACGGAATGTATTAAATTAGAAAGAAACGGATCAGGTATAGCTTTCAGTTGTTTGTTTTATTATTTTTTTCAATTCAACTGTATAATCGTCTCTCTCTCTCTCTCTCTCTCTCTCTATCTGAGACAAAGATCCACTGTGGCAAATGAATAATCTTGAGATTTACATGCAGAAGTGAGAAATACATAAAGGCAGACAATGAGGGTGGGTTATGAGCAAAGGCAGGAGTTGTGTTTGTGTGACTTTGCCTTCTTATAGAGAATGACCGTTCACCACATTTACTACTGAATAATCTGGACTACGGAATATGCTGCTTGGCGAGTGCTACAGTGCATATTGCTTGGTGTGGTTTGGGGGTTTTGGTTGTTGCGTTCAGAGAGAGTGGAACAGTGTTAGAATTTTAATATTGAATGGTATCGCACCATAATTCAGGATTTGACCTCTCTTAACTCTTATCAGCCTACCTCAAGAAACAATATAGCACAACATCAGAAACATGTGAAGACAAGCTGTGTTCTTGTCGATACTGCTAACCCGCTATGCATGTGTCTGTGGGCAAAAAAGGGGGAACATCTCTTATAATCCAGTCATACAGGACATACGGTACATTCTTGAAATAAATAGATAAATAAATATATTACGGTAGATTTTTATATATATATATATATATATATAAATAAAGGGCGAGCTGAATTGATATTTCATAATAGAACAGATCAATATACGTTTGTCTAATGTGGCACAACCTTCCACAACCACAACCCAGTCTTATGAATTCAATATGAAGACAGCCAGGTTGTCATGAAATCTAACACTAGTCATTGTTTGCAACAGTGTTTTTATATCATTCCCAAGCGCAACCCGTAATAGCGCGGCGTTTCCAGTTGATGAACCCAAGGTAACATCTTTGTAACTTCAGCAGCGCTCTGTTTCTGAACTGAGTAACCCATGCTTCAGAGCCTTGACAACTGACCTATCTCCAAAAAGGAAAACAGCTTTTTCCCTCGGTTGTGTGGTTGGTATTCTCTCTCTCTCTCACTCTTTCAAGCGTAGCTACACTTGTGCCGGGATATGCTAGATAAGAGCTGCTTGCTAGTGCGTATTGTACTAGGATGATGACTTCAAATCAAATAGAGGCAAGATTGTATTATGAGGTGTATAATATATTCAGCTATATAACTTCATAAGGACTGATTGCTAGCTTCTATTGTGGGAATTACTCTGCAGAACCTCTCTCTCTCTCTCTTATCGTCGCTGTTGGGCAGAAACCTTGTATGTCCAAAACTGTTACTGTTGAACCATGTGTTCCGATGGATCCAATGTAGTTTAGTCACAAGCTCCTTTAATACTTTTCATTGGTTCAATATTAATAAAACCCACAGACAGACTTCGACCTGAGCTCCCTTTTCCACAAAAACATTTTTTATTTGATTTTTATAGCGAAAATAGCAGATCTACAAACTTACAATGCATCACACAGTGCATGCGATGCATTGTGCACTTGTAGATGGGCTATCTTCGCTACTCTTGTGCTAGGTATAAAATAGGGCGACGGCATACAGAGATGAAATATGGAGTTACAAGATTTGAGCCTAACAGCAACGTTACGATACTCAATTTATGCTTCATTACTCGAACCGCTCGTTGCAAAGAACTGACAAAGGGCTTTTACTGTGGGAATTGCTCTGCAGCAAATCATCAATTATTGTAGGCTTCATGATGTCATGTTTGTGCCAGTCTCGTCCAAGAGCCTTTTTAGGTGCATAGAATTGCACTCTATACACAGGGACAGTGTAATATTTAGGAACGTGGTAACAATGAACCCATTAAAACCGGGAAAGTGTCATTGTAGCGTTGGTTATTCAAAAATAGCAGATATAGGACAAGCTTGTACCGTCGCCCTTGTACATCTGCAAGTTTTTTTCTAATCTTTGAAAGTGTTCAGAATGCATTTTGTAGAATCGCCCGCAGGACAAAATATTTCTTATGCATGATACAGTATACTGTAGCCCCAAAGTGCAGTGCAGCAAATATTTGTCAGGGCAGGCCCTTCTCATTGTAGATGGATGCGATACCAAAATCCATGCTGTACTTTGGCTTGGCACAGGGCAGGCTTGTTTTCTACCTAAAATATCTAGCATCCTTTCTTTTATTTCAGCGAGTTTCCTATGGGACGTACTATTCTTGTTTAAACGGAATTCACATACCGGTAATACTGTCTTCAAACACTGAGGAGGCTTTGTTGGGTTAACTAAGCTACAGCATAATTTTCTAAGATTTTTAATTTATTTTGTGCTATTCACTGACCTGTTATTACACTTCAGACCACTTGAAAAGGAAGCCATGAATAAAACAGTATTTGAGGTCATGCATAAATTCTGGAGGGCTACAATTCCATTTGTCCAGCGTTATCGGGGTACACAGCTCTGTTTACCAATAACTCGCATCCCTATTCATTTTGTACTATAAACCGATGTGACCGAAGTCATTGTGTATATGGCCTACTGTATTTGTATATCAGTCCTAATGATATCTTGTGATAGTGAACTGAAACATTGCCAATCGCCTTGTTAGTTGCTAGCCTTGTGTACACAAACTGCTGTTGATCAATTTTCTCGTGTCACAGTTTCCATTTAGGCAACACCATTGCTTTGGATTTAATCACTTTTTGAAAGGATCATTGCTGCTACAGTACGAACCTCTTGTTCAGGTGTTATACTCGTGTCATAACACCGGAGTTCAATTAAAATTCAACAAACTGAAGTGTGATGTGCTACTTGTTTCCATGTGGGGAAAACCTGTGAACCAGTGCCTTGTTATGTGTCGGTGACACATTACAAAAAGAAAATCTTTTTTTTTTACATAAATACAGTAATTACATTGCCCCTTCGTTTATAGGCACCGAAATCTATAGCCACTGATCCTCTTGATTGTTCTTGTTTTAATTTAATATAATATACATAGTATGTTGTATTTTTTTTAAGTGCTAAATCGACTGTTGGGATTTGTACGTTTACATGTGCGCTTCAGGTCACAAGCATAAAGTTACATATCCACTGGGGAACTGACTGCATCTGTTATTTTCAGGGGAAAGGGAGGCGGGTGTATACTGCACATTGCTGATTGCACTCGGAGCCCAGTGCGTTTTTAGCCCTGGGAGCTGTGAGCATTCAAAACGAATAAGATTTCAACTTTATGCATAAGAGCACTTCACCTCACACAGCCTTCCCGCATGCAGTAGTTGGCTTTTCAAGAAGTGTGCATGGCCTGGACTCCTCCCTAGCATCTGTTAAGTTAAGTGCTACTACATGTACTGTAAAAAGAGGTGCCCGCATGAACACAGACGGCAATCCATCTCAGACAGCAAGTTTCCTTCTCAAGGGTATTATATGGACAGTTTGAATGATGCATGACATGTATGATTGATAATGTCAAATGGATAATGTCAACCTAAGCGTCAAATGAAGGCAAGAGTCAGTAGTATTTATAACTAGCAAGTAAAATGCATGTAAACACCCAAAAAACTATTAAATTAAGTTAAAGCAAACATGTTTTTAGTTTTTTTTTTTAAAGTTTTTTTTCGTCATACAAAAAGGACATTCTTTCCCTTTTTGAATCTGTGGATGCAGGGAAATAAATCGTCCAAAATGTCTTCATAGCCATGACAATGTCCAGACTAATGGCCGAGACCGCATCCACACATCCAGCGACAACACACACATTAAAACTGAGCTGGAATCAGGTTTCTGTTCATTTCCACCTTCCGGCCTCGACCGTGTGCAAATTCAGGCCCACGCTGCTTACAGGAGGGTGTTGGAGGGGCACAGATATTTTCTTAACCAGCCGAGTCGTGCTTAGTTGGGTTGAAATGGCTGGTTTCTATGCATTTCATTTAGTTGTGCTGTCTCTTGTGTTGAGTACTCTGTTGTACCGTGCAGGCGCAGAGCACAATAATCCACCCATGGAGTTCTCCCTTTTATGTCATCTGCTAGCAATGGCAACATTGGACCTGATAAATATTGCCATCTTGTACTATTCTGTGCTTTAATATGATACATTTGTACAGTTTTAATCCCAATATTAAGAGTGTTTTAGATGCAGTAAAGAGGATTAGATCCCCCACACGTTCTAAAGGCAGTCTTTTGCTGACATCGTTAAGACGTTAGCGCTGAGAGAAAGAGAGAGAGAGGGAAAAAAATCTTTCTTTGTATCCCCCTCTTTCTTCTTCTCCTTCGGTCCAAAGCCGTCACCTCTAGAAGAGAATGGATAGCAGATTTAACATGGGTTATTTATACCGTTCCGGGTCACCCCCCCGCCCCCTCCACCCCCCCTTCTGTTTGCGTTTCGATTACGGTGGTCAGTAGCTGCAGTAATTGGCTGAATATACATTAACATTATACAATGTCTGCTCTGTTGAGACTGATCAGGTGAAACTGCTAAAACCTTTGATCACTAATTGATTTCAGCTTATAAATACAACAAGTTAAAGAAGAGTTCTAGTTCTTCAGTGTAGAATTAATTAAAGTAGGTGCAACTTAATATTAAGGGTTTAAGAGATTGTAAACACACTAGCTGTGCTTAAATATGGAGGGGAAGAGGTTGTAAAAACATGAATTCCTTAACATTTTACATGTAATATTCTCAAGTGAATTTGTCTTTTGTTATCCTCCGTAATAATTACCATTTTCAGGTGGAAAAACTGTCAAATCTCCACATTGGGGTCTGTGAATCCTTTCTTCCCCTCATTAACAAGGACTGGTTTCTCTGTTCTCGTGTGCCAAACAAGTATCTGGTGGGAGGGGAAAGAAAACAGACAACACAAACAAACACATAACAAAACAAAATTAGCGACATGCAGAATTTTACAAGGATTCACTCCTATGTATGTCAGTATGTGCTCCTTTTTTTAATCCATGGCTATGCGTGATATCCTTGCCAGTGTTATATACCTCCCAATTATAGCCGCAAGGAAAGCACTGTGATACTGATAAAGACGTGTGTAATTTCAAAGGGCTACTCTAGTGTGCACCCTGGGGACGTGCAGAGAATTCTAGAGAGGCATGGGGCTGACATTCCATTAGAGGGCACTTTTGCCCAAAAATGTATAATAATAATAAAAATAATTGCTGATCTACATCAGCTATTTTCGGGGCGTGATCCCCTGCACTCTCTAGCTAGTGGACATGCGACCCACAACAACATTTGATTTCTAAACACATTCTTTCAATGTATAATGCTGCGTTCAACTTCAGGAGACTTTGGGAAAAAGGCAATTCTCCAGAATGCTGTCTTTGGGTATGGCATGGAGAGAGAGAGAGAGAGAGAGAGGGCATTTGAATTCTTTTCACCATAGTCAACGCAGCACTACTCATGGTCTGGTGAGGGCAAAAGGACAATATTTTTTATTTTCACAATATTTATCAGTATATTTCCTCAGTCGTGTAACTTTCCCGACTTTAAGCTGTGTTCAACACAGCCATGCAAAATAACACTAAATAACAGCTAAGAGGTGGCGAAAACCTTGCCCAGCATAGCAACGGTTTCTATAACTATTTGGATTTTCGGATATTCGGCTACATTGAAAATGACAGCCTCAATTGTACTCCGAGTTTAAATAAAGGTTATGATGATGATGATGGATTGGCATTGGACAAAGACTTTTGGGGTGGGGTTTAGCGAAGGGCTAATTATTAAGACACACTGCTTGTAAAACTGTTCTTTACAAGTCCGACTGCAACATGCCTCTTTTTCTTTGGCTGTGTAATACTAATACAGAGCCCAATCTCAATTTGGAGTGGGATGATTTGGCCCCGGGATGATATTTGGCCACGGAGAGTAAAATGGAATGGGAGTCCGCGAGGTGGAATGGGATGATGTGTTGGTTGGTGGAGTATAGTGGAGCCTGGGGGGAGGGAGGGGATGCTGTTGGTGGTGGTGGCGGCGGGGAGGCCCGAGCTCATTTCCCCTCCTCTTCTCCCTGTTGGAAGTACACGCTGATTCCCTTTCATCTCACCCTGGCTGATGAATAATGCATGGCCCCCGTGTTTGAGATTCGCCAGGAGCCCACTCCCACTTTGCTCAGGTGCCGAGGAGGGTTAATCATTGCACTCACATCCTCCAAAGAAGGTTGTTTATAAGGAGGAGAAGTGGTCATGTACGACTCACACCATCTCTATGGTCTGTCCCTAGCCTCATCTCAACTCTGATCAGTATGGAGTTTCAAGTTCGTTCCCGTTCCCCTAACCACCTCAGAATCCTCTCGTGTGTGTGTGTGTGTGTGTGTGTGTGTGTGTGTGTGTGTGTGTGTGTGTGTGTGTGTGTGTGTTTGTGTGTGTGTGTGTGTGTGTGTGTGTGTGCACGCGTGTGTGTGTGTGTGTGTGTGTGTCTGTCTCTCTCTCTCTCTCTCTCTCTCTGTGGATTCTGTGTGGGTGAGTGAGTGGTGTGGATTCATAGTGGTTAGTTGACACCCAGTTTGTCCGAGTCTGCCCAGAGACAGGTTTCAGTAGAGCTGTCCAGAAAGGCTGCAGGCAGGGGGCAGGCTGGAGGTGGCGTGGGCATGGAGGGTATACGCTACGGATACTACGCTTAGGGCTCTGTACTGTGTGTGTGTGTGTGTGTGTGCGAGTGTGCGTGCCTCACTCTCTGTCTCTCTCTCTCTCACCTTCTCTGTTTTGCGTCTGCATGTCTCGATTGATTTTCCAGAAGTATACATCATTGACGTACTTTCCTGAGAGACTGACTTCTCATTCTGCTCACTCTGGATTACTTATTTGTTCCTCCGGCATTTCTCAATTAGTTGGTGCATTATGTTAACGTCAATACTATACTGTGTCCTATTCCTGCTCTCTCTCCTCATACACTCTGAATTTTTAAAAAACGCAGGGAGTGCAGTGCCCGGCGGTGTCAAGTCGGTCGGACCCACGGTTGTCCAGAACCGCCCCAAAAAGGCCTCTGCCCGGGCTACGGACAGGGCCCCTGCCTGCCCAGTGTCCATATATGGAGCTGGGGCCTGTTCTGACATCATTCTGACGTCTGCATAGACTCCATATTAGGGCGTGCATGACAAAGAACTCCAGAAAGGACACAGACATCTGGGTGGGGCATGCATTTCCAACTTGCATCGTTCCAAGTAGGCCAGTTGCCCAACGGGCACCGCTGTAGAGGCCCCACGGGCACTGATCTAGTAGTAGTAGTAGTAATAATAATAATTATTATTATTATTATGGTTATGTTTCATTCCTTTGTATGTGCACTTTGCAATCTTTTGGGGTGATTTTTCTATTTGCCATTTGCCATACGAATGCAGTGCACCAGGCTAAGCAATACTTTCAAAGAAATGTAGGATGGCCACAGATTACAGTTTACAAGCCTAACAGGAACATTAAGTGTGATAGTACGTAATGTTCTGGTTGCAAATTGTCATTGCTGTTGTAAATGTGAATGAACAAAGTTGTTTAATAAGACAGACTGGCAAATACTGTAAGGATATTGATAACATCATACGCATACCCATGGAGGATATCATTTTTTAATTTGTTTTTTTAAACTGCAATAAGCTTAGCAATTATTGTTTACTGGATGCATCATTAACTCTTCTCAGGATTACTTTGTTTGGTTCCCAACTTGATGTGCATGGAAGAACGCACATTTTTATGGTGACAACCAACAATAATGTGAAATTGCAAGTTAAAGAACTGAACTGGATCTGTGTGTCATCTACTCATGCAAAGGCAATGTATAGGCATGGCAAAAATAAAAAATAAACAAAAAACATTGTCGCTGTTGGATTGAAAGCTCACAACATGTCACAACCTGAGTCGTGACACATTGTGAGCTTGTAGATCTGCTATTTGTGCGACAGAACGAAGTAGGGCATTAATGTATTTTTCTGTCCGGCAGCAACGATATGTGTGCTCAGCAGCCCTTGGTTGGAGGGTGGTGTGGCATGGTGTCACACTGTAATAGAAAGGTTGACGGTCCAATCCCCATGACAGCCATGTGTAATCCTGCCTAGCCTTTAAGCAAAATACTGGACATCTACCTCCTTAGCCATTGCAAATCACTGCTGATAAGCGTGTCGTCTAAATGCATGAAATGCAAATGTAAGTCTAACAAATGGAGTGTGAAGAGAAAAAGAATTAGAATTACCTTAGTGCAATTGGCTGCTTTTGGCTCCAGGTCATTGAGTGTGACCAGCTCTCGGAGCAGGCTGCTCTCCTGGTAGCCGCCCTTGACCCCCCGCAGCTTAAAGTAGGCCTGAGGCTTAAACAAGATGAGCCGCAGGTTGATGGCGAAGCCTGCCATGTCGATGGCGAAAGGCCGGTGGGGATCGAACACGGTTTTCCAGCCGTAAACCTTTCCCGCCGCGTTGACCTTGGGCGACTCGTAGCGCAAACCACCCACGAAGGCCACGGGCCACACGGAGACCTTCCGAGTCGTTCTCATCTATAGGGAGCAGAAAAGGACAGATGAGATGACATGAGTTAAGAAGAGGGATGAGCAGACGTTGTGAGAGAATCGGCACATTGAGGCCCATCAATCTTATAGGATTGATGGGCGTAGGAAAAGCGTTTGTATAATAATTTGTATTTAACCCAAATCTTCTCTTCTGGCACAAAACCTTTTCAAATATATGTCATTTTAGAGGTCCTTGGCATGACAATGTTTGACAACTACTGATTTAAAAGGCATTTGTAGAATCGGCATCAGGTCTCATAATGGTTTAATCCGCAAAAAAACATACATGACAGGAAGACAGGAGTATACGCGTCAGTAAGCCATCTTTCAGCCCATTCTGAAAGATGGCAAATGAGTTACAAAAAGAGGTTGTGCTTTCGAGAGTGGGATTCTCAGTGAAGTGATAAACCCAAAATAAAAACGGTAGCACATCTCAAAGGGGACAAAATACTCACATTTCCTCATATTTATTTGGCTTACATCACACACACACACACACACACACACACACAAACTTTGCACTTTCGGCAAAGCGCTTTCCTCAGAGCATTGCTACTGACTTGAGTCTGTGTGCTGTAAACAAGGAAGGCTCTTTGACGAAAACTATCTTATGTTTTTTGAGATGTGAGCAGAGTATTCTGTCCTCTGTGACTTGAACTTCGAGATGTGCTTTTTTTGTTTTTGACACATTTGACCATGTGTTGCACCACTCTGCTACCAATCTGGGAACCCATCTGCTACTCCACTAACATGAGCACATGAGAGATTTAAAAAAAAAATCATCTTTCTCTGTTGCTTTCAGTGAAATAGTACAACAGTGTAAATGTTCAAATAGGTGCTTTTAAAATAAGAACCATCCAAAGACCACTGACATACGCACCTTTATCTATTGTTCCACGACAGTTATTTAGGCCAAAGGAATAAGTTAACTAACCACCTAACTTCATATTATGATATCAATGATAGCAAAGAAAATGCTAGCCCTGGTCCAATGCTCTCTCTGACGCCTTGTGGAAGTACCTTCCACAGCCCTCTGGTCATATTTCCACTCCCGTGCGCTGTTTTTCTAATACCAGCAAATAAACAAAACAGCGTAACCACTCACCGAAATAAAGCCTGCTAGACCTTGGTAAAAGTCTATTCTCGAACCTGGGAAGCGTCTCAGGTCCCCAGTTTCTCTCTAAAATGCACTTTGTGTCATTTTAATAACGCATTTACCGCGCCGAGTCATTTCTTCTACTATGGCATTTCCGGGTTTTACCCGCGCCGATCTGGCTGGATTCATTTTATTTAATGATTAAAATAGTGCATTTTAGAGAGAAACTGGGGACCTGAGACGCTTCCCAGGTTCGAGAATAGACTTTTACCTTAAGGTCTAGCAGGCTTTATTTCGGTAAGTGGTTACGTCGTTTTGTTTATTTGCTGGTATTAAAAAAACAGCGCACGGGAGTGGAAATATGACCAGTGGGCTGTGGAAGGTAAGGCGTCAGAGAGAGACACTCGCTGTAAGCATTGGACCAGGTCTAAGAAAATGCCAACTTTGAACCTGTGTATTCCAGGTCTTTATCATAACAATTCAATTGAGATTGCATGTGAGATTCAGAATATGAGACGGTGTTTACATACTGTAAATTGTAACCACCTAAACAAAAACTGACAAAGTAAAATCACATTCAGTTTGGAAACTTTTCCTGCATACATCGTATCAATGTGGGGGTCCTTGGCACAAAAAACTTTGCAAAAAAATGATCTAAGTAAGGAGTCCTTAAGGAGGTCCCAGCTAAATGTTTGATAGGAACCAAATGCACCCTTATGGGTCTGTAACTCATGCATTCCGGTTGGTTACATACATGTAGTGTAGTGCAGAGCGGGAGAAAAGGATGTTCTCGAAGTAAAAAGGTACCCTACCCACACATCCTTGAATCTCACATCATCAAAAGATCCTTTTTTGTTTTGTGTAATAATTATTTGCTCCAGCATTAAAGTTTTTTTATATATATATATATATATATATATATATATATATATATACAGTAATGAGGAAGGGAGGACAATCAGGACATTAAAAATACAGCAGAGTCATTATCATCAAACTCTACGATACACAATTAAGGACAGTGGTGTTTCTGTAGCAGAACCGCACCACTTATAGAAGTGTGTGTGTGTGTGTGTGTGTGTGTGTGTGTGTGTGTGTGTGTGTGTGTGTGCGTGCGCGTGACTGAGAGACGGTGTGCGGCTGCACGCATGTCTTCTCTTGTCTTGTGCAGGCCAAATGTCCCATGCATCGTAGAATTTGAGAGACAGAGAGAGAGAGAGAGACAGAGAGAGAGAGGGGAGGAGAGAGAGCGAGACAGAGAGAAAGACAGAGAGAGACAGAGAGCAGAGAGAGACACATTTTACTGGTCCTCACAATGAAAATGGTAATTTATGAATATATATTTATTCTATATATACTGTAAGTATAGGCAAAGAATAGGTGTCGATCTGCAAGCTCACAGATCAACACCTCTGCAAGCTCACAACGCCTCGCAGTGAAGCGTGTTGTGACTGTGTAGATATGTTATTTTAGGTGTGTGTGTGTGTGTGTGTGTGTGTGTGTGTGTGTGTGTGTGTGTGTGCGTGTGCATGTGTGTACGTGTGGTTTTGTGGTTTTGATCAGAACGGCAATGTTCTGTCCTAATTTCTCACTTATCCAGTATCCACGCATCTCGTTTGGAATCTTAACGCTTCTAAAGAGAGATCAGACGAGGTAGCGCGAGGTAGTAATGGAAGATTAAAATGGAAGGCAGTAGAATCTGCCCATCTGCTTAGCACTCTAGCGCCCTTATTTTGACAAACTCTGGCAGCATCATAAGTGTTAAGCCTGGCCCGTTCAACTGTGGGAGGATTTCGCGGCACCGCAGTAGTGTGGAACCAACCATGTTCGTCTGGAAACATAACCAACCAGGGCCCTGCGTGCAAATATGGGGCGTGCTTATCACCTGTGACGTACGCAATTAAGCCCCCAGAACAGCTGGTCAACGTTGAAGCTGCCACTAACCTACTGGCCAAAGCTGGAACTGCAGCACGTTCCGCGATGTTCATGGACGTGGCTGGACGTTCAGTGACGTCGTGTGCATAATGTGCGTCAACCCAGACCTCAAATTTGAGACAGCTCCCAATTTCCGCTCGCTCGAGCCATTGAGTTATAATGGTATACTTCCGGCAGTCTTCCGGGTGCTTCAAACCGCCACTGAGCAACTTCCATTGAAATGAATAGCGGGTCGCACCTGGTCCGCGCTCTATCCGTTATAACCAAGTTGGACTGCGCTGCTCTCATTGGTTGTACTGTAGGTCTAACCAATAGAGTTCGTTTGAATCTTTTTGTAACCGCCCCCTTGGAAAGAATCTGTAGTGCAGAGCAGGAGAAAAGGATGTTCTCAAAGTAAAAAAGGTATACCCTACCCGCCCATCCTTCAATCTCACATCATCAAAAGATCCTCTTTTGTTTTGTGTGCCTCTCTGTAATAATTATTTGCTCCAGCATTGGCAGCAAGAGCTGCACTGTAATAAAAGTTTTTCTTTATATATATATATACAGTAATGAGGAGAGGGAAAAATCCTATTGCTTAGAAGAACGAGATATAGTCCATATTCCACATGGTGATATTGTCTGTAAGCCGCTGTACGGTCAGCGCACAAGAGTCTGAAGTGCATCGGAGCAAGACGGGGGGGGGGGGGGGGGGACTCATGAGGAATCTAGGGGTTCAGAAACACGTTTTCACTTTAGTGAAAGCAATGGTGCCAGCAACCCAGATAAGATTTGGCAGGATAGTTCCATTTAACAAGCTGTGGGTGTTAAGGGTGTAAAGAGGGAGAGAGAGAGCAAGGTGAGTGCGTGCATGCGTGCGCACTCACCGCATGTGTGGGTGGTGTACAGAATGTGAAGTTGTGTGCATGTGTGAGACTAGCCGGTCTGTTACTGCTGCTTGAATCCTTGACCAATATGTTAGTGATTTTTTTAATAGATATTTGTCAGCAATAATATGTCTCAGCCCTCTCCTCCTCCTGTCTCCTAGTCTGTCCATATATAAACTATACTGATCCCAGGACAGGCACCTGTCCATGTTGCATCTGTATCTAATGCCTATACTCTCTCGTGGATGTGGCTGTATACTGAATAAATCAGACTATCTGCCAGCGTTGTCAGGAGACTTGTCACTTCCCTATCTTCTAGAGTAAAAATGTTAGAGTTCTGGCTGCTGACTCTTGTGGGAGTCTTGGATCGAGCAAAACAGTAAAAGAAAAAAAAAGGAAAACAATAATTTTCTTCCTCTGACTGCCAAGCGATTGAAACTACAATACCACTTGGGAGGATGCATGTACATGCATGCTTGTGCTGACTTTTCCTATTTGTGTGCATGCATGTGCTGTGCTGCTTGAGTGAGTATTTGTTTAATGTTGTATGTATTATTTGTGTGTGTGTGTGTGTGTGTCTCGCTGTCCAATCGTGCTCGTGTTTGATATACAATGCGTGCGTGCGTGTTCGCACCGTTGCCTGCTCCATTTAGTGGAGCACAGGCACATGGGTCTCTACAGAGACAAGGCGCCATCGTTTCTGAAGTCAGCCGGGAGGAACAAAGGGAACAAATCCTAAACTCTAAAACGGGAAAGAAGGCAAACATCCAGGTGCATTAATCAATGCACGGCACCTGGATGAAAGAGGGGAGACTGGTAATGTTCACAATGTCAGCGATGGAGACAGGGAGGTGTACTAAAACTGAACTGTCCCTACAGTACCACTGAGGGAGCATTATCCTTGTCCAAAATGAAGATATTTAAACAGGGGGGGGTGTGTGTGTGTGTGTGTGTGTGTGTGTGTGTGTGTGTGTGTGTGTGTGTGCGCGCGCGTGCGTGTGTGTGCGTGTGCGCGTGCGCGTGTGCACTGTATAGTGGGGTATGCAGATGGTTGTGAACACAGAGCATGGGGAATGAGTAAGGTGTGCAGTAAATACGCTTTGTGGCTTGGAGAGGCAACATAAGCATTTCTTATGAAACCTTAATAATTCATGCTGCCCTTTACTGGGTTGTGGACGTTGAACTGTGGGATTCCTGCATATTTCATGAACTATTTTAATTTTCCACAATTCGCTGTGGAGTGTGGAGTCTCGTCTGTGCCGTCGATGCCCCTTCACTGGAACAAAGCTCCCCGTGGACAAAAGTCTGACCTAAAAAGAGCCTTAAAAGAGCACACTTACCTCCCTGTTCAAATTAACCCATTCTGACCTGAGATCAGATTCACACAAGCTTTCCACCGGACACACACTGGTCTGATTAACCCATTCTGACCCGAGATCAGATTCTAAAAATGTCACAGTCGTTCTTCGATTTTTCAAAAATAGCAGATCTACAAGCTCGTAGCGCGCCACCGAGTGGCGCGCTACGAGCTTGTAGATCTGCTATTTTTCAATAGCTAAAGCATAACATGATGCTAACACCAGAATGGGTTCCCGTTCAGAATGGGTTAAGCATTCATTGCATTTGGTCACACTGAAAGCATTAGCGTGCTCCCTTATAGTTCAGTGAAGTGATACTGGAACCAAAAGACCAGTTTAGTAAAATGTCATACATAGACATATACAGCAGGACACATTCTGTTTATTTACTTGTGCAGTACTGTGAAAGCCTAAAGTGGAACGTGTAACCGACACTCCATGCGGTGATTCTATTGGCACATGTGTGTGTGTCGGATCTCAGCTTTTATCACAGAGCAGCGTGCACATCGCGCCGCTTCACCCCTTGTCTCCTTACTCGAGGAGCCGGGACTTAACACCTGCTCCCTCGGTGATAACAGCTGAATGTTTGCTGTGAGTATCTACTGTCACCAGCTGCTCTTTATCCGGAGTTACTTTCAAAGTGCGAGATCGAAGTACAGTAAGCTGCATGAAGCCTAGTTAACCAACAACAGGGTAAGCGGTCAAGTAAAAGTACCAAGAAAACGGGGTAAAGTGCTGCCTGTAACGAGGCTAGCAGGCACTGCCGACATCAAAGGATTTTTACCCAGGACCTGAATAGCCTCGATCGGTCCCAGGCTTACTTATCTGCGAAAAGAAAAGCCTGGTCACAACGTTAAAGGCAGAGAAGCTATCGGCGGATGTATCCTCCGGAACATCCGTCAAAATGTATTTCCCCCAGATACGATATTTTCCCCCGACCAATCACAACACTTGTTTCATTCGCGGAGAATGTAAACTGATTTGTAAAGCATCGACGTCATTTCGTTGGGCGATACTAAAATCCCGCAACTTCTGCTGATAGTCTTTTCATACGTAGGTCTTGCCCAGGGTGGGACCTGAATGGAAACAAGACCGCAAGGACTTTTTTCGGTGATCCCATTGGATGTGTGTTTGACTGTACCTTGTACCGATTACATTTCTGTTTCACTGTACCCTGTACTCATTGCATTCAATCGATCAATCAATCAATCAAACCTAGCACCTGTCTACTTCCACTCTCCCTTTCTCTCGCCTCCTTTCTCCCCATTTCTTTCGTCTTTCTGTTTTTAAAGTTATTGTTTCGACATGTAGCGAGACTGTGTAAGAGCCAAACAAACCCGGGGTTAAAGTGGGACAGCCTATTTTATACCCCAGGGTATAAAACAGGACAGATTATCTCTTGACCAGTCCAGACTATACCCTATTTTTCATAATTATTTTAGTAATGCATTTCTAAGTAACATCTCTCTAGTCCAGATTATACTCTCATTGTGTTTTTCATTCTGTATGTCAATCAATGAGTTTATTTGTAGTTTTCATCAGAGCACCTGCCCCGACGAAGACTCCTGTGAGTCGAAACATGTTGGCTGTTTTTTTTAACTTTTCTAAATAAAGTCCCTTGATTTTTATCCACCCTCTCCTCATTTTTACCTTTTTGAGTGCTCGGATCGCTGCCTTTTTTTCTAGTATTCCAGTGCCACGGATCTTTGTAGCACCAGTACACTTTATTTTTTACTTGTATTGCACCTCCATCGAGCACCTGGTTGACTCTCTCTTTGTCATCATGATATGTACAGTATATTGATACTAGAGATGTCCCGATCATGTTTTTTTGCTCCCGATCCGATTCTGATCATTTGAAAATGACGTGATTAGCCCCAATTTCCGACCACGTGATCCCCTAGATCCCCCCCCCCCTCCTAGTGGTGAAACATAAACCTTCTGGGAACTCAGATGACCCTAGTATAAACTGGACTATCCTGTTTTACACTCAATATAAAAACAGGCTAGCCCACTTAAACCCTGGTTAGAGTTTGGCTGGACGGGGGGTATATTTTCGGCTGTTACAACAGGAAACCAAGGGCAGAGAGAGGAGAGACACGTGAGACAGAGTCAGATTCAAACTGTGGTCCTCGCTGAATGCTCACTAAGAGAGCACTAACCATCTAGTGATTGTTTCTCTCTCTCTTCTCTCACCTGCTCGCCTTCCCCGTTCCCTCTATCGAAGCTCTCCTCTGCCTCTTTTCTTCTCCTCCTTCTCCAACACCCTCTCTCTGCCTGCATTGGCCCCCCTAAGGGCTGTTACTCCAGCCCATAAATAGTCTTGTTGGAGAGGTGATGGAATAGTGCAGCACAGAGAGTGAGATAGACGGAGCACTCGAGCTCATTCCCAGAGAAAGGTAATGACAGACGCCG
This sequence comes from Protomyctophum bolini, assembly GCF_963924005.1. Taxonomy (NCBI): domain Eukaryota; kingdom Metazoa; phylum Chordata; class Actinopteri; order Myctophiformes; family Myctophidae; genus Protomyctophum; species Protomyctophum bolini. The sequence continues at coordinate 40,529,195 of NC_137870.1, read as the reverse complement.
TCAATATCCAAGCACTCCATTTACCACCGCCTCTCCTGTCCGCACTACTAACAAGGCCCGAGCCTATAATACCCTAGAGAGCCTTGACCACATCTGCTGCAGGTAATTCAAGTGATGTCAAGATGGATGTACTCATTACTTAGCCCCTGCACGTTTCTCTGGTCATTCAGTGTACTGTAGTAGTATGTATCGCTGACCATGCTTGCTAAAGGCATTTGACCCCCTCTTTTTTTCCCCTCTACACCGATTTCCTTTTGCAGTTTTGTGTGTAGTTACTTCAGGACACTAGACATTTATTGTTATTTATTTGTACCTCTCTCTTTTCTCCTTGCCCCTGCCTCTCCTCGTATTATTCCTTCTTTTTTTAATGGAAATAGCCAAAAAGAAGTTTGCACACCTGTTAACCTGATGTGACAATAAAGTTGATTCTGATTCTGATTGCACAGTTGGAATCAAATGGACAATTACTGGTCCGTGTTGTTTCCACACTCGGAAACACGTGGGAACCCCTTTTTGTATCCATATATACCTTTCAAGACGGGAACCCATTTTGGTACAGTAGGCCTACATATATCTACTATGTAAGTATATAGCAACATAAATGTTTATATATATATAACATACGTTTTTCAGAAAACTTAGGTCAGGAAGGCTTTTTAGAATCGGCCTCAGTACTAAATGGGTTACAAAAGAACCAGTGCTCTAGAAGTTGTTACTGTATATGCCACGGTTCAGTCATGTTGGTCCCCATTTGGTTACCAACATGAATATGCATTAGCTAATAGCTACTGCAGAGTATTATCCACAGAATGAGTCAGCGGCATGCATTATGTTCTGCCTCTTATCAACAGCACACTGCTAATGATCCAAAACAATAATGCTGTTTGATGAGGACCGGTGTCGCTGGTGCAGCTGAAGTGTTGTTTACTAAAATGGGAACAATGCTGACAGCTTGTCGCATACCGGTATAATGAATAGCTGCGTGTGTGTGTGTGTGTGTGTGTGTGTGCGCGTGAGGTGTTGTTGCTTGAAGCACAATATTTGATCTTCTCTACAACAAAGCCCACTCCAAATCTAATGCATTCAATGTGAATATAAAAGTATACAAAGTAGAAATATGTTGTTATTTATTTTATACCATAATTATGTTGTGATATAAAATAAACATCTAAAAACAATACACACACAGGCCTGCATGCACTAGCTATTGGGCATCGTGGACCTCTGGTATTTTCTACTGTACACACATTGGGCCTGAAATAAGTGATACTGATTGAAAATGAGTATTATATAAAGATGAGGTTACTGGAATGCCATCACTAGCCTCTTGAAATGCCTCCAGGCTGATGGTGATGTTGTGTTATAGTGAATATAAAATAACCATAAGACCCTAAAAAAGGCAGCACGATGTCAAGCTGGTATCATGACTCTCATGAGGGGCATTTCCGTGAGGCCTATATACTCGCTGCGCGTGTGGACCACCACTAACCTCCTCAAACAGCTCCAGGCTGTAGGTGTTGTCGTCGTCCGCAAAGTACACGATGCCCGGCTGGCTGCTGCTGCTGTTGGCGTTGAAGGTCTCCCTCAGCCAGCGCAGGGCCAGGTTCCGCTGCATGGTCCCCCGGGGGATGCGAGGGTCCCGCGTGTCGCCCCGCAGCTTGTAGTTCCGCGGCGTCTCCACGTTGAGGTGCGTGTAGTTGAGGCCCGTGTCGCGGAGGAGCCGCGTGACCAGCGGCGTCCGCCGCTGCGAGTCCTCCACGAGGACCCAGTGCAGGTTGGGCACGTGGAGGAAGGTGTTGGCCAGCCGCGTCAGCTCGGCCTTCTGTACGGGGCGGCTGTACGTCGGCGTGACCACGTGGATGGTGGGCAGCACGTCGGACCAGGGCGGCGGCCGCGTGTACACGTACTCCGTCCGCACCACCTCCACGATGTCCTTGTCCGAGGAGGAAGAGCAGTACTCCTTGGAGTCCTGCGTCAGGCCGCCCGCCGCGTCCTTCTTGCCATCGCCTGCACCGTCATCTGTGGGGAAGAGCACATGTAAACGGGCGTTAACCCGCCTCTGGGCCTGCCCCTCTGTATTGTTTTCCTCAGGTGACTCAAACCCAATGGGGGGGGGGGTGTAAAGTGTACCTGAGAGCCGGTGTCGGTGGACTGCAAGCCTCTCTGGTATGATAAAGAGCTCTTTTACTAGGTGGTGACAGGCTGCAAAAAGCGAAAGCAGGCACTGTGAGAGGACACAACACATGGCTAGCTGGATGGACAAAGACATGTGGGGTCAAAGGGTTGGGAGTGATGATGATGCCTATTAGGGCTGCACCATATTGTGAAAACATGCGATATGCGATGATGACATGACTCGCGATAAGTAAACAAATACTGAAGTAACATATACAGTTTTAATGTCTTTCCCTGCCTTAGGTTTGCTGCTAACATAGGACCCATAAACCATGGCAGTGTATTGTATGCACAAACTGGGGGGGAAAAAAATAATTGATTACTGTATATTTTCCATTGCACCTGGCTAGAGCTGCTATTGACCGCCAGCTTAGCAATTCAGTTTCTCACTGCTCCGCGTAAAACATTTTCTTCTAATTGATGATACATGATGATGCGTTTTCAATATATTGTGCAGCCCTATAATGCCTATCCTGCATGTCCACTTCATTCATCTGTGACTAACAATAATGAAAACACACTGTATACAGTGTGTTTTCTTGAATTGTTTGCTGTGTTGTGTCAGTGCCACTACAACAGTATGTGCCACATATACTTAACTTTACAACTTTGCTTTCCGGGGTATTATATTATTACTATAAGCCTACAAAATCCCCCTAGCATTCACTGTACTGTACTTATGCATGGGTGTAGCAATGTACTGCATTATTTTACACACACAGCAGCAGTTGTAGCTTTTTCATTTTGTTATGAGATTTATTGATACATCCTTTAATTCTTATTTAAGTGATGGGGAGAAAGTGTAATAAATCATTAAATCTCACAGAGGCTAACTGAGGTTAAGTGTAGCACAAAGTATCGCACAACTAACTTGGAGAGTTAACAATAGCTAATCAGGTGCAAATTGGTAGCGGCATATACAGCGTGTTTTCCCAAATAGTAAATTGTATGAATCAGTGGCCCCAATAGGCTGCTATGACGGATAGAATAATTATAGAATCATTAAGGTTGCTAATTTCTCCCCTCATGTGCCACGGCCTAATGGAATTCTTTATCACTGCTCTGCTTGAGCACCATTCGCACCTCAAACATAAAGACGACTTTCTTTTGTGCCACAGATTTGCACAATCTGCTGATGGCCAGATGTTAGACATGGGCTGCCAGCAGTGCCAGCTACAAACAATGCCAAAATCGCAAGCGCCTCATTTTAAGGGGAGCTAAAAAAAAAAGCAAATACTTTTTTAATAGCAGATGGAGGCGGTCTACCTGAGGACAATACAGATACTGTAGTTAAATGCCAAATCGTTAGCCCCGTCAGAAAGAAAGACAGACAATTGTGACATGCTAATCTGTGATTAACTATGCTTTACACTATACTATATCTTAATAGCTGAGATAAATCCCACCAAAGCAGGTTTAAAACTAGAAATTTCGCAATTTAAAAAAATTGCAGAGTGTGGTTGCATTGCATTGCAGTGTCTTACATATGCCCCTCCCGCTAATATTGCCAGACAATTACAGTTTCAAGTCACACGTTAGATCATGTTTAAGTAATTCGGAGGGGATTTAACCCCCATGTTTTTGCGACAAACGGTAAAGAGCCCCAGCACGAAAAGCTACTATACGGCTACTATCACTCAAAGGAGGAAACTGATGACAAAAAGAGAGAACTATGACTCATTTCGACTTCATGTTGACATATCCGTGGTGCAGTAGATCATATCATGCATGCTGGAGATGCGGTCCGGTCCCATTTAGACCTGAAGACATTTCTGCAAATGTCAGTTTTCTGTCAGTCATTCTTAAAGTTTTTCATGTCAAGGACCCCAAAAATATATTTAATTGAAAATATGTTGTTCCAGGGACCCCCCATGAAGCAAAAATTGAGTTAAAAACGATCGCTTTGACAGAATATATATATTCAAAGATTTGCACCACATTTTCACGAATAGCAGACCTACAAGCTCGTAGCGTGGCATCTGCTATTTTTCAATAGCTAAAGTATAACATACATCTTATAACACCAATATACTACAGTACTATGCTGCATGAATAAACATACAATTTGATAGCATACAGTAGAATATATCACCCAGGTTTTATGGTTTTTCAATCCCCACACGTGTGTGTGCGTGCGTGTACAGTATGTAAAAGTGTTGCAACACTTAAAATGTAGAATATGAAATTTTAACGGTAATATCGTATATCGTATCGATATCGCAATATTTGGCATAAGTACAGAGTTTTGAAATACGGAAGTTTACGGAATGTATTGTAGTCGATAGGGCTCGCGTGAGTACATAACCACGTGACCGGGCTGTTTTCTGCCCCCTCAATGTCGCAACTCTGTCTATACTCTATGGCTCTGTTGTAATCCAAACGTACTAGTGTGTGAGAATAGCGATAGGGTGGCCTGGCTGGGTGTATGACTTGACTACCGCGGCCTGAATGATTCAGCCCTGCAGCCCTGCTGTGAGATATGATCTGGACAACAGATGTCAATATGAAGTTGAGGATAACATTGACCACTTCTGTGTCTTAGTCATACTTCTCTTTCCTTTCTTTTGTAATCTGACAGATCATGACACAGACAGACAGACACACAGACAGACATGATCTGACTGATGACATGATCATGACTGATGTAATTCCTTTTAAATTAATTTTCATAATTATTATGAACCCCCCTCCCAAGTCTTGTAAATATGTCGCTTACGGTCTCCAATGGGAAAAAATACTTACATTTAGTCTTCGATTTCCCCATTATAAGTCTATGGAGAACTAATTCATTAATATCAATTAAACTATACAACGGATCTCTTAGCAAAATACAAGCACATGATTCCCGATGAAGCCGGTCAATTTGACATATGGCTCGAGTGTGTGCGGCAAAAACTGTGGGAGGAGTAGTGCGGCAACGTATCGCTCGTTTACAATAACAATAGTCTGGTTGCCCTATTAGGGCAACCACACTAAAAAGAAACCGCCTGTGGGTCATTAGGCGTAAACCCTGTTTTTGTTTGTTATTCCACTTAACTTCCACTTCAAACGTTATATATAGGAGGAAAACAGTTCTATTGATTTACTGTCTCTCCAATTTGGTTGTGTACATGGTGCAGCTTACTGACAATTTACACTGGTTTGCAGTACTCTTGTTGTGGTGCGAGAGAGAGAGAGAGAGATATGAGAGCTCTAGAGAGTGGTAATTTAAAGGAGCTATGAAATTGATTTGCGTTCCCTTTTGAGTGTCCGAGGTGGAGGCGAGTTCAGATTGTGAGATGGACAAGAGATGAGTGAGATGCTGTTCTGAAACTGATGCATGCTGCTTTGTGTTTGTGTCACTTTGCACTCAAAGCACAAGCTCGGAATAGATTGGTCCACTGTGTGTTAATGGATCAGGTGTGGATGCAGTGCAATGCTAATGAGCAACATAGACAGAGTGTATAGGGGCCAGTCGTTTGTAGTAGGCTAATGCAGTGTTATAAAGAAAAATGTGTCACACACAATGTATAATATAGTGTATATTTTTCACAGGTTTGTATGCTGAATTATCCCCCATAATACACAAAATTGGAACCATTAAATCAATGTACTCTGCGATTTGCAGCTTCAGAGCCCATTTCAAGGTGGCACGGCACCACTATCTTGGATAGTGCTAGATATAATAGCATGTAAGCCAAAAGACACCCGAGGAGATCGACAACCAACTGAGGTGTGATTACTTCTAACACGACTAGCGACGGGACCGCGACGGGCCGTCAAAAAACACAATCTTTGGTTAGTATTGGAGTCATTGATTTATAGTTATTCACGTTTTAAGATTTGTTATCACATCCATTCAAATGGAGGGGGGGAACACTTTGGATGACGTCCCAACCCGGAAATGAAAATCGAATGTTGCCCCCAAGGCTGTAGACTGGTGCGCTCTGTTATGATACGAGTAATGTTCCGTCTTTTCATTAATCTCCGTCCTGGGAGTTAGACGTAAATTATTTGATATGGCGGAGATCTCCGTCTTGGCCGCTCAGAGTGTTTTAATAGGGTTGTATCCTTAAGCTCGATTCCTTATCCTGCATTCAGACAGTCCATACTGACGCTGTTTTTTGCCAGCTGCTTGAAAAGTGGCTGGACAACATGTTGATCTACCTAGTAATCGTAGTGGAGACGTTTTCAGCCTCTAGGCTACCTCTAAGCCAATGGGAGACTTACCCATAAAACCCATAGTCTGAACGGCATAAAACCCATAATCTGAACGCAGCAACGTGAAGCCGTATTGGCTGCAGACATACTGAACGCAGCAACGTGAAGCCGTATTGGCTGCAGACATACTGAACGCAGCAACGTGAAGCCGTATTGGCTGCAGACATACTGAACGCAGCAACGTGAAGCCGTGAGCTGAGGCTGAGGCACAAACTGAGCTGCTCATGAACGAGTCATTCTTGTTTAACTGTGAGTGTTCAATTGTTATTAAGATCTGATGAGGGTGATGGTCTTTGTGACAAATGGCCTCTAAACGCACAGCCTGTCGTGCGTTTAGGTTTCAAGGGCCCTGCATGATACATTGAAGAAGCGGTGCCGTGTCATTGGTCCGACATCGCACTATATTCCCAACGGCGCGTTCGTCCGACTCGCACGTCACTAACCCTCAACGGATGCAAAGCCCCATTCCATTATCCTGCATTTACAGTATCATGCATTAATACTGTAGACATGTTGTTCCTTTTGTTGTAATACAGCGTATAGAAAAGTCTAATCTCTTATAATCTGTCATGCTTTAAAAGAGAGAAAAGCCTTTATTCCTCTCATGCATAATTTATACCTTGCCATCTGCTTGTGATGCAACTCGTTATGACCTTTTAGATTGGCTATTAAAAATATGTATTATATTTAAATCAGGTTTTAGGGGGAAATGAAAGACCGGCAGGAACATGCATGCAATTAAAAGTGCTACACTGCTACAGTGGCCTGCTAGCAGTGATTCTCAACCTGTGGTACAGTACAGTACAGTACAGTACAGTACAGTACAAGCAATTGGTTGAAATCGTTATTATGGTGGTATTTGGAGAGCCAGGTATTTTCTGAGGTGGTACTTTGGTATAAAAAGGTTGAGAACCACTGCTATAGAACATAGCAGTGAGTGGGGCTTTCTGGACCCACTGAAAAATAGGCCATTCAATTTTCCCATAGAGATTTTCCAACAATATTTATATAAATTATTTTAAGGCTAGAATGAAGCCATCGGGGATCCTGGTGAATCATGACCATAAAACCATAAAACCTTTAAAAAAAGGAAAAAAAAATATTATTAATTACATGATTCACTATATTTAATAAATACCCTTTAGTATAGCGGTTTTCATTTTTTCTTTCTTCACAGAATCAAGGGTGTTATGGTCATGATTCACCAGGATCCTGGATGGCTGGATTCTATAGGCTTAAAATAATTAAATATTTAAATATTTTTGTAGATCTCTATGGGAAAAATGAATGGCCAATTTTTCAGTGGGTCCAGAAAACCACGCCCACTGCTATGCTTTTATACAGCAGTGGTTCCCAAAGTGGGGGTCCGGGGACCCCCAGGGGTCATTGAGGGAGTTCCATGGGGGGTCCCCATAGCTAAATGATAGTTTGGAACCAAATGGAGCTAGCTCGATTAGCTCCGGACTAATGGGTCTGTAACTCTGAGAGTTAAATTAACATGTTACAATGTAAATTGGGGTCTCAGAGATAGAAATGCCATTAACCCATTCTGACCGGGCACCCATTTTGGTGTCAGCATCGTGTTATGCTTTAGCTATTGAAAAATAGCAGATCTACAAGCTCATAGCGCGCCACCGAGTGGCGCGCTACGAGCTTGTAGGTCTGCTATTTTTTGAAAAATCTTAGAACGACTGACATTTTTAGAATCTGATCTCAGGTCAGAATTAATCAGACCAGTGTGCGTCCATGCAGTGGAAACCTCGTATGAATCTGATCTCAGGTCAGAATGGGTTAAATGGGCGTCCTTATAGCCTTAATGCATATCAAACTGGGGGTCCTTAAGATTAAGCAGGTTGTGAATCACGGCTAGAGCCGTAACATTCTTCTATTACGGCGTTCCTTGGCATATCTTTTCAAATGGCAGTCCACGGGCTACTTTGTGTCAATTTGGGTGTCCTTGACATGAAAAGGTTTGGGAACCCCTGCTATAAAGCCGGTCACATTTTGCATGGAGTGTGGTGGCACATACCCTTGCGGATGGCGAGGAGGGGAGCGATAGCACTCTGGTGCCAAACGGTGATGAGCAGCGTCCAGGGTAGCACAATCAACACGATGGCAAGAATGTCTCTTCTCTTCGGCATCTCCAGGATTGGTTGTGTGGCTCGGCATTACCTGTTGGTATAAAGACAATAGATGGACCAAGCTATAAATTCTTTCTGAATTATTATTATTATTATCGTCAAAAGCCTATACTGTTTGAATATTCTTTCATTCATTTCCCACTGTCATCTGATCTCTGATGAATCTACACAAAACAACGATAACTCGACACGAGACAGTATCACGCTAAAGGTTCACAAAAAAGGGAACATATATAGTGCTGGATCATAATGACGTGACAATAATAGAGTAGAGAGAGAGAGAGAGAGAGAGTATGTTTTGCACTCTGTGTGCGTGCTTGCGTGTGTGTGTATTGTGTGTGTGTCCGTCTGTCTGTCTGTGTGGCCACAACCTGACCTGCCCTGGTGGAGACCTGTGCCCTTTTATCTAGTCAGTGCACTTTATCTAGTTTCATTTATTTGCCAATGGGTTCCCAATTTGGCTCCAGACAAACACACACAGATTAACACACCAACCCTCTTATAGATAATATGTTTGTAGTATATTTACGTGTGGCATAACCTTTACAGAAACACTAGAACTGTAATGGAAATTTGAATGTAGACTCAATGGGGCATTATGTTTGACAAATGAGCTAAATATTTTAGTACTGTATGGATTTGTGCTGGCAATAGTGTGCTACACTGAAATTTGTCTGTGGTTTGCATTTAAAGGTTATGCAACTCGTATAGGGATAGGGTAAGTGATTATTCTGAGAGTAATCATTGCTATATAGTGTTTGTTCACTAACCCTGTCTCTCCATCTAGCTCTTTAATAGACAGAACATTCATTTTCAGGTAGGTGACAACATTTCAGCCAATCAGGAGAGAGTAGCTATCTCGCTATTCATGAACTTAATTTTTATGGTGTGTTTAATCTGTATCCTGATTCCTGACTGCGTTCTATATCCTGATTGGATAAAATTGGTATCCCAATTTCAGTTTCTGAAAATGCATTTTCTGTTTGATAAAAGGCTGGAGAGGCATGGAGACTCCTGTTACTGAATAAACACTCTATAGCAATGAGTACTAGCACAATATAGAGCTTCTTAACACTTATTTTAACCAACGGAAATAACGTGTGCTACCTTTGAGAACAACAATGCAAGCTCTGTAAATGCAAGCTTTGTAAAATACACCTGTAATTAATACTTCTATTAAAAACAGTGGAAAAAGGTTGTCTCATAATTGCACCTGTCAATCATAATAATGCATTTAAAACAAGAGCTGTGAGTTGAAATGTGCTTCGCTGTGAGTGCATCTCAGGGCAACACTACTCCATTTTCTACTGACAAAGAAATGGGACTTGAGGTATATTTATGCAGTTTCTTAAGCGTTGAGGTGTAACAGATGAGACTTGTTTACATGGACAATACTTTGCATTGGAAACCCTCCTCCAATTATGAAAAAGCGGTAAGGGAATTTCACAGACCAGTGAATGAATCTATTATAGTGCTGGGGGAAGAGTATTGGTACACAGCACCATCTTCTGATGAATTCGTTTTTTATGTGTCTATGGAGTTAACATTACTCTAATAGGCCCCCAGGTGTGCATGTTAATATCATTGCGAACGCAGTGAGCACTTACTATGAGACCTAGCAGTTCATGTCTGTCTGTCTGTCTGTCTGTCTGTCTGTCTGTCTGTCTGTCTGTCCCGCTATCCAATTATGGAGTGTGTTGCATCAGCAATCACTCAGCTCCATATATGGGCACAAAAGGGGCCAGGTCCACTCAGCTCCATATATGGGCACAAAAGGAGTCCCCAAAGCAGCTATACGTCCAAAACCCAAATATGTACGAGCTGCGTTCGCTTCCCGCGTTTGCGCGTCTTACTCGTATTCAAATATGTCTTCCCTGTGTATTTTTGTTTTCCTGAAAGCTGAAAGCCTCCCCTAATAACCCCTCAACTTCAGGTGGGTGGTGCTAAGGTGATAACTAGCTATACTTAATGAACTTTTATAAAAACCATGTGTGAAATCTTAACACTTTTTTAAGGTACGGGGGGGGGGGGTTCACGGCAATCAATCCATCTTTAAATTCCTTGTCCGTCTTAGTTGAATATGCATCCTTATATTTTGACTAGAACTGAACCTGAATGGTTATAAGAACAGGCTGTGCTCCTCACCCACAGTTAGAACTGGTTCATGGCACCATTGATGATGCCCAGCTGGGTGTCCCGCACCGTGTATGGAACAAGCATCGTAGCCGTGGGGTTCCCCGTTGCATGTCAGCCAAGCATGTTCCTTTCCTCGCTCTCGCTCGCTGTTTCCTATACTCACCACCACGACAGTGAATGGCAAGCCAAGACCTGGAAAACAGGGACATTTACACAGTGAATTATTGGTTCACGCTTCCTTTATGTGGTCATTTGTTGTGCTCTGTCTATATTGTTTTGGCACCAGAGACTTGCTTTGATGCCAAACGTGAATTCTGGAAGCCTGTTAATTCCAATCCTTTGTTGAAGCTGCAAGCTGTCGGTTTTAATATCGTATACCCGGGATTCGAACCTGTTTCTCCAGCATGAGAGACCAACATATCTCATTAAGAACAAATCACCTCTTGGCCAGTGGATTTGTGCATTTGTGAGCTTCAGTTAGTACTATAGTTGTCAAGGTGGAGGTCACGTGTCTCATCCCCCGACACCAGGATCTACATTTCTCAATGGTATAATACAGTAGTTTTCAATCAGTGTTCCGGGGCGGGGACCACCAGTGGTCATTGAGGGAGTTCCAGGTGGTCCCCAGCTAAATGGTGGAGAGTTGGTAGTCAAATGGACCCTTATAGATCTTTAACTCTTGAGAGAGTTACATTATTGTTAAACACCTGAATTACTTAATTTACAAGAAGTCTACACAATTAGAGAATGTAGAAGAATTGTTATTTTCCTAAAGTCTTGTGTCTGAGAGGCTAAGAGCCGATTCATACTCCGGCTATTTTACCGCTGTAGTGCCGCAATGATTTTGGCTCGTCAGAAATTTTCGGTAGCACCGAAGAGCCGACTTTAGGACGGTACCCGCCCCTCGGAACCTCAAATGATGTCACATTTGTAGGCTCTAAAATAGGAGTATGAATCGCACCTAAATCTCATCAAATGGTGGTCGGTGGCTCAAATGCAGAATAAATAATGGGTCTTGATGAAAAAGGTATAGTAGGGTAGCAAACCACTGCAGGGTGAAATCCAATACACCCGACCGCCGCGATGGTCGGTAGTCCGACGGTCGTTCGGTAAGTCTGACGGTCGGTCGTTAGTCCGACGGTCGGTCGGTAAGTCCGACGGTCGGTCGTTAGTCTGACGGTCGGTCGTTAGTCTGACTGTCAGTCGTTAGTCCGACGGTCAGTCGTTAGTCCGACGGTCGGTCGGTAAGTCCGACGGTCGGTCGTTAGTCTGACGGTCGGTCGTTAGTCCGACGGTCGGTCGTCCGACTGTCAGTCGTTAGTCCGACGGTCGGTCGTTAGTCCGACGGTCGGTCGTCCGACGGTCGGTCGTCCGACGGTCGGTCGTCCGCCGGTCGGTCGTTAGTCCGACGGTCGGTCTTCCGACGGTCGGTCGTTAGTCCGACGGTCGGTCGTTAGTCCGACGGTCGACGGTCAGTCGTTAGTCCGACGGTCGTTAGACCCTTGCTGCCACTGCAGATGTGCTAGTTGTATTCTATTACTAGCATACAGACAATGGTTTAAATAATGTTTTATTCAGTTCAAATTTAACAGTCTTGGCTGGTAGATATTTGGAAACATTTGTTTTTGCATCACGTCTTCAAATATGAAGTAAATGCTGCTTCTGAGGAAGCTATAGCGAAGCTTTATCCGCTTAAGTTTGATTCTGCATTCATCCCATAGTACAGTGTGTGTAAGGCTAAACTGACTGTTGGTTAAAGTAAGAAATGGGAATATTTGCAAGATTTGTAAATGGTTGTTACGGCCTCAACCTTTACAGTACAGACACATCACGTGTGTGTGTGTGTGTGCGTGCGTGCATTTGTGCGTGCGTGCATGCGTGCGAGCGAGAGTGAGTGAGTGAGAGAGAATCTTTATACTACATATTTTACCGTTAAATGTTCAGCCATTCCTTAGAATGAATGGTTTGGGAGAAAATGGGTAGACTACTGTATAGCGCTTTAGTAGGGAGTTCAAGTCCCAGGTGGAGTGAATTGTATTTGCACTGGAATGGGTTATTACGTCAAATCGACCAGCTATCTGGAATCATGTTCCCCACAGATTCCCTGGGTCATGACAGCTGCAACTGCAACCCACAAATAGCATAGTGGCAACTGCACTTTACAATATTGTCAATTTCTAGAAATTTCTCTAGTTTCTATGTAGGCTGCATACGGAATACTGGATGTCTATTTGACAGTCACAGACCTTATGTGAATAGGTAGATACAGTACTAGCTACAGTAGTACACACCTTCATGGCGGCGCCACACCAGTACTGAAATGCCAAAAGTAGCTATACCAAACTATTCTGAAAAAGGACATTAGGATTGCTGCTCAATGCTGTCAGCCGCACAAGCTCACATTGACGGTGATTTCTCTATCGCTGCAGCTGTGCTTCTGCACTTGTACTCGACAGAATGAATCAAATCTTACAGTAGCAGCACCTTCTTTGGAGTCTTCACACTCCCCAAAATGTTCCCATCTAATGCCAAGCACGAAGGGGGTTGATTGAGTTCTGATACGTGCTCGTTTCACTCTGCCACTTGACCAAGTCCTGACGTCCCCTCGATTCCCCTGGTTCACGGAAGTAGTTTCTCTATGGAGAACATGGGCTCATCTTAAAATCATTTCATATATGCGTTGTGGTCCAAAGATAATAACACAAGCTGTCAGGGAGGTGTCTCTGTATCGTTTGCGAGTCACTCTACAGTCTGTTTCTAGCGAAAAACGTAACTAACCTGGATGATTTGTTTATTTTTCAAACACAGTTATTATATGAGGCCATCTAAAATCCCCTACAATGCAAATAAAAGAGTGGATTTGCGCCCTTTACCGATATTGACGTCAGACTTCCGTGCTCTATTTGAAAATACAAATACTGGTAGCAGCAGAGTTGGTAGATGTTGAAAGTTTTACGAGTGACAGGGTTTCCTGTTTTCTGGCACCAAACTAATATACAATTAGGTATGTATATGAGTGCTTTTATTTATTTATGTTAATAGATATTGACTCTATAATTCATAAGTTGTATGTCAATGTCGCCCCCCCCCCCCCAAGGAAAACACTATAGTTATTAGTAGGTACATAAGAAACTACCTCCTTTTTGAGTAATTAGATAAACCACATGGAAGAAGGAACCAATGTCAGTGGTCCATAAAATGTCACATAGTTTTGTATTGAATGCCAATAGGCATAAAAGAGAGATACAATTACAGTGGATTGATTAAAAATTGTATTCACAGTATGTAGAACGGGTACATTTCAACGAAAGTACAGGTCAATGCAAAAACTGCTGCGAGGATAAAACCATAAAAATACTTCTAGAGCTGTATTCTGAAGTACCCAGTGTGTCTACCACACACACCGTACAGTGTTTGATACCGAGAGAGAACGCCTCACATCAATTCTCTCCCACAGACAACCGGTAGCCGACATTGAAGCTTGACAGCATTTCACATCAACATTGGCTAACCAGCTGTGAAGGGAACACCTGCTGCTGGCTAATATAGCGTCACATCAGCAGTGCCATCTTTGAAAATTCTTGTTCGGATTGTTGAACCAACACTGCACAGTGTAACCTTCGGGTGTAACCCTGCTGTCTGAACCATCAGGGGCGGCTGCAAGGTGATGCAGGTATACGATGCAATTCTTCAGGGAGCGGACAGCACGTTAAAGGTGACCGTGAAAAGTCTGGGGAGGATACTTTACTGGGAGGATGTTACAGTTATTTGTTCTACAAAAAATGAAAGGTATAGCCCTTTGGAGAGTACTGTATATACTGTAGCTCTGCTTATGCTTTGCTTATTGTTGAACATTCATGCTGAGTATACTGGGAAATGGAAGCTACTGTAGTCTAAACGTTGCATCACTTTATAATGTAACAGTGGTGTCACAAACAACGTGTTGTGAACTTCACAGTTTCACTGACATATTTAACTTTAACACTTGATATGTTATACCATTATGCAAACTATGTAATTATTTCTTACATACATAAGCAATATATTTGTTCATTTCAAAATGTTATATCTCAAGGATAAGCAGGAAAGTCTGCATACCGGTACTTAAACATTAGTGTGCATCAGAATTAGAGATGTCCCGATTCTGTATCGGCGAATACAGTATGCCAGTCTAACCATCGATTCGACACAGGGGTAAGGGGTTGACACTATGCCAGGTAAATAAAATGCTGGGGCATGTGGAGTTTGCTTTTGAGTTGCCCAAACTGCAAGTGCACATGAGTGAGGACTAGCCGTTTGCTATAAACACAACACCAGATATATAGCTAGATGGCTATAAACACAACATGAAATATCTGCCTCTAAACAAACACCTCCGCTCTGCTCCGCCCATAGAGTTGGCTTCGTCTCCCCTTCTCTCTCCCTCTCTCCACACACAGCATAACGTATGCGCGCTCACTCGAATGGCTCAAAAGCTCATTAACTCTACTATGATATAAAAGAACACACCTGCAGACTTTTGTCGCATGTTTCGCGCGGTTTCCTACTAGTCTCCAATGTGTGAAGAATGCAACGCAGCTGAACGGTCAAAGCTTAGCATAGCATATGTGTCAAGTTAGACGAATGTCAACCCTTGACTTCCGGTCGGTGGACATCAAAATAAGTCAGTTTCTTTAATTTATTTATTATAAATATTATTCTCTGGTATCGGTATTCTGTATCGGTATCGGCTAACAGAGACATTTTGGTATCAGGATCAGATCGGGAACGAAAAAAGTGTATCTGGACATCCCTAATCAATGAGACTTTATTTTACACAGCCCAATTTTAAGTTCGACTACCGTCGGCTACTATTATATACCCTGGAAGCTCAGCTACACCCTTTGCTACTAACAACCCAAAGGGATCTTGATATGAGAACTCTTTATTGAAAAGTGTCACCCCTACTGTGTTTTCAGTTTGACTTTTATCTACGGAGAAAGAAAAGCCTATAAAGTAATGTTGCCTGACATAATATACAGTATGTGTGTAGAGTAAACAGAGGTTCTGAAAATGTTTAAGCAAACATTGCAGTATCCTGTTGGAGAAGTGAGTGATACATTAGAGTGGTGTGACGCATACACACAGCAGCCGTCAGTTCAGCACCGTGTTTAAACTGAGACTGCTGCCCTTTTCCCTCTTCTCTCTCAGATTTGTAAGGCTTAGAGTCTTCAAAGGTGAGAGGATAAGGAGGGGGAAAGTTTACAAGTTTGTAATCGAGTCTGCCTCTGACTTCTGAGCTCCCTTGGCTCCCACACTGTCTCCTATTTCCCAGAGACCAATAATAACACCATGTTTTCCTCGCTCACTTTGCCATGGCATCATTTTGATGGACTGTCCAGTCCAGTCAGCAGGCGAGAGAGAGACGCTCTGGAGATATTATGTCCTAGACCTATAGTCTGTCCAATCATTCACTCTCGTTTATGAATTCACTGCTCTCCAGCCAACTTGCTGCTGCTCTGAACACTTTCCAGGAACGTCCGTGCGTGTGTATAAAAACAAGTCACTATGATAGGCCATTATTATCAATGTTCTTGTCACAGCCCCATAAAGACACTTCTCCTAGAGGTGTCATTAAACTTGAATTCATAATTCAGGCAGTATTGATTCAGGCAGGCTTAATTGCTTTAGAAGTGAGCCGGAGAAAAGCCCTATAGTTTTAGATTTCAAATTGATTTGTGCTGTCCTGTCCTGTCCTGTACGTGCTCTTTTTGAATTTCAAGAATAGGAATAATGACCAAAATGATTTTAACTGGAGGGTGCCCCCCCCCCCCAACCAAGGTTCATGTTTTAGGTTTTTTTAATTTGCTGCTTTCTTTAATTTGAGTGATTTTAACTATTTTTGGCATTCAAACAAGTGGCTAAATATGTTGTTTTTTTTAACAATATTTCCCGCAATATCTATATTGCTATTTACTATAGTGCTACTAGACCCCAGGAAATTACATTTGGCTACAAACGATCATGAGATCTACTGAATGCGAAGGGGGATATTAGGGGCTTGCCATACTGTGCGTCATAGGCTTATGACAGATTGCCAACTCCTTGTCAGAAATAGCTAAAATCACTCAAAACGAAAGAAAACAGCAAATGAAATGCAGTAAATATTAAAACACTCATATTTTACTTTCTCTAATAACAACCTAAAACATGAACCTTGCTTGAAAAAAACAAAACAAAAACAAAGTTGTCCTTTAACATATCTGATTACAGGTCCACTATATTATGTGGTACGGCCCATGCGGCCTATTGGCCGTATTGGCCAATGACTCCAAACGACTCGACGCCGGGCAATGCACTGCCTCGAGTCTTCACTGATGCCTGCGCTTAAGTCGGTCGATCGGATGCCTCTCGGGATACGGAAAAAGACAGAGATTTTGCACATTTATAGTAGAAGAAAATCTGAATCCAATAAAATCCCATTTCCAATTACGCTGCAAATAACTCTTAACGACTCCATTTCATTCAGGACTATAGTCTTTCTCTAGAGAGCTAATTGAAAAACACAGTAAGGGAAAAACAATTCACTGAATTAACTTTATTTGATCAACTCAATCCTCTGCTCACCTCCGTCTTAAAGTATCGGCACATAATTCTGAACAGAAAATAAATGCAGTATAATGACTTTAGCAGGGTTTCCTCCACCATTATACAGCGACGGGGAGACGCCATGGCTGAAATATACGGCACCATAGCTAACATCTAGTCAAAATGATGCAATGTTGCTCCTTTAACCCATTCTGACCTGAGATCAGATTCATACGAGGTTTCCACTGGACACACACTGGTCTGATTAACCCATTCTGACCTGAGATCAGATTCTAAAAATGTCAGTCGTTCTTCGAATTTTCAAAAATAGCAGACCTACAAGCTCGTAGCGCGCCACTCGGTGGCGCGCTATGAGCTTGTAGATCTGCTATTTTCAAATAGGTAAAGCATAACATGATGCTAACACCAGAATGGGTTCCCTTTCAGAATGGGTTAAAAGCCGATGTACGTAGACGACACGGCTCAAGAACGTGCTCAGGAATGTCAGGAATGCAGCACTGTCTGCAGAAGATATTAACGTTATTTCATATTCTGTGAATTAACTATAGTCTAGAGTTTAACTCAGTGATTCTCAGCCATTTTATTTTTAAGGCCCCCGAAAATGTAATTGATACTAAATTAGCCTATAGGCCATTTTATTAGGCCCCAATCTACAGTACATACATGGCCAAACGCCAGTTAATTCAGAGTGTGCAGTAAGGCTATAGGCCTACACATGGTAGGCCTAGCAAACACTAATAGACTACATTCATAATATACATTATTAGGCTACTGTCTTGTATTCATCATAATTCCTTTCAGTGTCACTTCCCTGCCAGGACTAACCATTTTAAGTCATCTGTTTTAGATAACAATCAGTATGTCAATGCATTGCTGTTTTGTTGCCTCATGTAGGCCTATTGTACAGTATTTATGCAATGAATCTAATTAATTAATTCATCCCTCCCTCCCTGGCCAGCCAATTTTTTACCTGCAGGAAACACTGTTTAGTCAATATGTTGGTACTCTAGAGTAAACATTTTTCCCTTTTATTTTTCTGTTCAAATGTGTCCATGAGAAGACATTTAATGAACCCTTGTATTATTGGTGCTTTGCATGGTTTATTCTGCTGTCGGTGTCTGAATGTGAATGAGGCTTCCCATATAAAGTTTACGCACAGACCAGTGCAAGCACTTGCTCGGTATCTGTAATGTCTAAGGCCTAGACTTTGCTGTTATTCACATTCCAGTTTTGAGTTCAGTGAAAGGTCATGTTCACACCAGGAAAAAGCTCTCCTGCTTGACTTATCGACCCAATTCACACCTGCCAATGGATGACTCTCTTTAGAATCCGATCCTACCAAAGAACTACCCACATTTAGCTACACTAATAATAGCTATGCTGTCATGCTGCTACTTTATAAACGATGCTGTTCCTCTTAAGAAGGAAGACTGCCATGTCTCTTATGACGAGAACTGTATTGCACCTCAAAGAATCATAGTGTTGTAGGAATAGCAAGTAAGATGAATTGCTATTTCTATCTTTGAATCAGAATGTGCAGAACGGCACGTCTGTTTATTTCACACTCTTAACAACACAACACACACACCCCCACTTCCTTGTTTACCCAGAAACCCCCGCCCACTCTCTTAGGGTGAATTATGTCCCTATAAAGTCACTACACTACAGTGTATAATATAAATAACTTCAGTCTTTGGAGCAGTAACGTTAATGTTTTATGTAAAATGAATAAATAAGAGGATGATAGACACCAATATTACTTTTAATGCAAGTCTGTAATTTTGTATGTGGAAATATAACCGGAAATCTATTAAGCCAGCAGGTATAGTGACTCTACTGCCTTGAGTAGATTTATAGCTCTCCCTGTTCCAAGCTCAAGGCCAATATTCCCTTTACTGTGATTTAATATCTCAATTATTAGGAGGGAATGACAAGCAGTGCAATTTGATTTAAACAAGAACGGCAGTTTTATTTTCTTAAGTATGCCATTTTGCACGGTGCATTGTCTTTGATTGATGGTCATGGACCGGGCTTGGTTCACAACTGCCTCATCCATGATGAAAGATTTAGGACTCCCGAGTCCCAACATTCAGACAGGTTCAACTGCTTCTCTGCTGGTAACTGCAGGGATGAGCATAGTCTGGCACTGCCATCTTCTTATCTTGACTAGTTTATAGTGGTGCTTGCTCCGGGCAGACCTCTCTCTAGCTTCAAACCCCCAAGCAGGCTCATGCACCATGCGTTTAGCAGATGAAGGCAGCTCCCTGAGGACAGTGGTAAGGTAGCTGCCATTGGTTAGCCTCGAACCAGACAAATCTGCCATTGGTTTGCCTCGAACCAGACAAATCTGCCATTGCAAAAAAGAAATGTTGCCCTGGGCAGCAGTGACATTTGTCGGCCAGGCCAGGCTAGCTATTGGTAGTCAAACTTGTGACACACAAAACAGCTAGTTTGGACAATGCTGGATCGGGGGACTTTGAACATGAAGTGAAATGTCAAAGTTTGGAGCCAACAGTTGTGGTGAAGAAATAGAGTTAAAGAATAAATTATACATCCTTTGTGGAGAAACACACTCGATACTACAGTACTTTTATTGATGCTTTCTTTTGATTAGAAGGTTAGAAAGTTATATTTTAAATTTTAGCTTTGGCGAGGGGGAGCGACGGAGCGTGCATTTGTTCATTCAAGTGGTGCATATACTTAAAATATGATTATTCTGGTTGGAAAACTAATCTTGATCTCTGGCTTGATAGACAATACTGACACTATTTTACTTTTTAATTTAACAGAAGGCTCTCAGCACAGCACAATAAAATGTAAATATAACCCCAAGTGGCAATGAACTGGGTTCAAACTCAAAAAGATAAACCATAATTTGAATTCATGGTTTTGAAAGCTGGTGCATTTCACAGCTCTTTTGAGGTCTTAATTTCTAACAATATATTATGCCACAAATGTATTATCGACAGAAGCCTTCATTTTTTTTATACTGGAATAAACATTAAATCATTCAGGCTTTAATGAAAATAATATGATATGCCTGCAGGGTGAGTGATGACTAGTGCTGGCCGGTCTCATAGCCAGGCTCTGCTTTAGCTGCTCCGTTAGTCTTCCCAACCATATTCCCGGCTAATATTCTCTGCAGTTCTGTGTACAACAGGTATCTATCTAATGGATAAATTGTATATTATTATAGATTATAGATTTAAAACCTCAGTACTTTACATAACCTTTATTACTAAACTACTGTAACGTTTTGGGTTAGTTGTTTGTAAAAAAATGAAAAACTAAATGAACACCTGAATGAATTACAGATGTGTGCAGTGGGAATGACGAAACAATCTGATCACAAAAGAAATACAGAATATTACCAGAAACTGCATAGTAGCGCTGTTCACCATAATAAGAAAATGAATGTAAACGTAAACTTCAATCACTGCTTTATTTCTGCTTCTTCCGTAAGACCAATTAAGTCACATGGAATGGTCTGGCAAACAGCAACATAATGTTACAATATGCTATTAAGTGTCAGGAAACCATGATTAAACCACTAGGCTATTTTAAAATGGTTTAAAAAAAAGAAGAAAAAAACGGCTTTGGACATACAAGCTTTCCACCTGACATTGACGGTATGCATCTTCTGCTGAAGTGAACTGTGAACCAGAATTTGGAGTGCATCTTTAATTTCTGCAACTTCTAACAAACTGTGTCAAAGCGACAGACAGCCGAGTTTATCTCATTAAAGTTGTTTTCTACGATATAGGACACTGACTCATAACCACATGAAAGAGGCTTCGGTGTGAGGTCAGGGGTCGTGAGGGACGATTCATTAGCTAATTAGAGACAGTTTTCTGAAAATGGGAATTTAAGGGCTAAGTGTCTGTGCTGCACTTTCCCTTCAACTAGCTACAGTATCTGGCTCCACTGACTTCCCAGGTTCTTTAATGAGGGGCCAAAGCATGGATTCCTCCCATGGAAGATTCCCCTGCGTCACGCCATCCCAATTATATGCCCTTGTGGAGGGAAAATATATATAATTATGAATCTGATCATCGCTAATTAAACCTGAGGGATTGGATTCAAGGCTTTGGCAGTGCATGGGGGAGGCTTTGTTTGTTTTTTTTGTGGGGGGGGGAAACAGGTGTAAATATGAAAGAATTGTGAACAGGAAAACGAACAACGTCTGTTTTGTTAGGGGTGGATCCATGGTTAATGACATGTATCGCTGTCATTAACCGCTGTGATTCTGAGGGATTCTTATTTAGAAATGTTAAATGATGGTCCTCACACAACGAACTGCAGTAACAACACCATACATGTGTTCGCTGAATAAACTGCACGCACACAAATTAGGCTAATGAGGAGGGATTCAAATGTAACATAGGTAGACATGAACATGAGCACTTAGGTACAGACAGACAGACAGACACATGCATGCATGCATGAATGCACACATGCACCCACACACGTGTTCATACAATATGTGAGATCTTTATGAGGCTGAAAGTGGTGCACTAAAAGATTAAGAGGCATATTTATGTGCATTCAACTTCGTGGAGTACTGGGAGGGTCAGGCGAGGTGGAGCTGCTCAGCAGAAGATACAAAGATACAGTCTACCATTCATTTTCAGTGGTGGAAGCCAGCAAAATGAAGATGCAAAGATACATCTGACGTTGTTACTGTAGCTGCTGCAAAAGCTACAAAGCTACAACAAAGTTGAGCTGGTTTAAATTTCAGCTACAAAGATACAAATACGCTGTGTAGCTTTGCATCTTTGAATCTTTTGCATCTGCCAGTGTGAACGCAGAGATAGAGATGGGCGGCAGTGGCTCAGGGGTAGAGTGGCCGGTAGAACGGCTGGATGGGAAAACCGTGAGGTTCCTAGTTCGATCCTGGGATCCACCAGAGTTAGTGTCGAAGTGTCCTTAAGCAAGACTCCCTAAGAACCCCTAATTGCTC
Source organism: Protomyctophum bolini (assembly GCF_963924005.1). NCBI lineage: Eukaryota > Metazoa > Chordata > Actinopteri > Myctophiformes > Myctophidae > Protomyctophum > Protomyctophum bolini. The sequence goes on along the minus strand of NC_137870.1, from coordinate 40,506,995 downwards.
CCCATGTGCAGGTTGGTGCCTTGCATGGTTTCCTTCACCATAGGTGTATGAGTGGGTGAATGTAATGCACAATCTATTTGGATAAAAGTGCTATATAAATGCACCATTTTCCATAGACATTGTTACAGGCATCACCCATGTCTGACTGTAAGAATGCAAAGTGGTAAGCTGCTGTCCTAGGATAAAAATGTTCAAATATGTAAATGCACAGAAACCTGGCACCTAAACAATTACTGAGTCGACACACCTGCCAATTCATTCGTGTCCATCTCTGTTGTTTTCTTAATTACATAATTAAGTGTTGGCATACGTGATTTCACTCTATGACATGCTGCCGCCATTAGCTTTGAACCTGCAAAGTAAAAACCCAACCCCCAGGAGAGAACTAATTTGTGGTGGAGATTCATTTAATAGCTTTGGTAATCAGTGGTTACGTTATTATTATTTGCTTTGCATGCTTTGCTTACTGCACATACAAGGCATTTCCATTTAGTAGTGCCATTACACACTAGATTTTGAGCACTTTTTGACGTTCAAGACAAGCACCTAATCTCTTGGTCGCTGTGGTATGTTTAGATTAAGGTACCTGAAATGAATGAATGAATTCATTAATTGTATTCAGAAATATACACATGCTTGCATCCCTAAAGTGTGTTTGGCATTTTGTTGGCAAATGTTCACAAGGAGTTGCTACCGTAATTACTTTCTTAAATAAAGCCAGTGCCCAATGAGGAATACTGCTTCTTATACCCATAAATAATTAATTATTTGTTTCATCACACTTCCCATATGAGTGGGACTACAGTAGGACACGGTCTGAAAAAGTTAAAATAAATTCAACATCACATTCAATGTCCAATATAGCCTTGATGGAATATTTGACTAATATGCTTGATTATGAAGCACCAGCCTTTGATCAATGACATCATACTGTACAGGACAATGCCCACAGGGACGATGCAATACCCGCTGTGCCGTCTGTCGGTCCCCAGCTAACGAGTTGGTAACCAAATGGACCATTATAGATCTTTAGCTCTTGAGAGTGTACAATTAAACCAAATGGACCCTTACGTTCATTTACAAGAAGTCCACACAATTAGAGAATGTATAGAAGAATTGTTATTTTGATCGTTTGCCTGCTATCTCTCCTGTGGTACCAAGATAAATACAGCATGGAAATGTGGACATATTCTTTAGTTTTGCGTTTGGGTCTGCAAGGCTAAATCTTATCAAAATGGTGTGGTCCGTACTAGCGCAAATGCAGAATAAAGAATGGGACCTTGATATGAAAAGTGTTGAAAACCACTGTTTTATACTCATACCGTATATGGAGTTCAGGCATGCCCAATTATGGAGCCCAGGCCAGTCTATGACACCAGTGCTATAATAATATCATAATAATATCATTATGATCAGGCTACTCCATAAATATATGGAGATATGCAGTATTTTAACAGTATTTTTGGGAGATTTCATCCGACTGACTAACTTCCCACTCTGTGCATCACTCCCCTGGATCCTCTGTGATATACGCGCGTCCATATAAATTGGATCATCAGTTCTGGTCAACCGCCTTCCCGACCGACTCGGCACCGGGCACAGCACCCTCTCGGGTCCCATAACGACTCGCGTATTGAATTTGAGATCAGTTCGCGGTCAGTCAGATGGACGGTTCTGGAATTATTATGTGTATACAAACGCACTCAATTTAACTTTCTGCTGTGGTGAACCACATTGCTTTCAATGATTTGGTCATTTCTTATTTTTACCATCAACCGTGGCTATTTCTAAGTCAAATTAATGATACAGTATTATTCTTCTCTACAAAAAAAACAACATTTTCACAGAATCACAATATCATGCATATTTGATTGCCTTGTTTTGAGAAAGCCCCGGAACGGCAAAGTCAATAAGTTTAATTGCTCCACAATAATGACCAAAAATTGCTGCATAATCCCGAAGGGGACTGTACAGCTGTTATTTGATGTGCAAATATTGTTCGAGCCACCACTGCTGTTGAGCTCTGTGATATTCAAAACAGGGATAAAGCCTCTCGAGTCTCCAGATGAAGAACATTCCAATGCTTCCGCTCTCCCCTGGAATACATAATGTAGGCCTATACTGTAGCTCAAGGTTAAATAGGACAATATACAGCATAAACTTCACCTTGAGTAGCTAATCTAAAAAGAGAGTGTGTCTAAACATTAATTTTTTTGTGGGTGCAGTGTGGGATATTTAGTGAAACAGAACAGCACGTTTACAAATGCACTGCGTTAATCATAGTGGAACATGTAGACTGCTCCCACTGAGATGATATTCCCGCTAGACCACTTAAAAAAGCGCTGACATTTACAAATCCTCTGTAAAATGTCAAATAAGTCACATACAGTACTGAATGTATACTGTAGGCCTAACTGTTAATGAAGTGGTCTCCTATTTGCTTTCTCTTTTGGGTTCAGCTTTAACATGAGTGAGAAATTAATACATCACTCCTTAAAAAATTAAATAAAGAAAAGTAAAGAACCTTGAACATTTCCAACTGGGAATCCCTGATCGGTTTTGGCCACTACCTCTCAACTTATTGAGTTACTGTACCTGCAGCTGCACTGTACATTGGCTGCTGTTACTGTACAGAGATGCATTCAAACAGCACTCAGGGGCACAGAGAAACTGCACCGGAGGAGCAGTGTTGACACAGCAACTCTGTCTGCTGATGCTTCATAACAGCCGTGTCACCGGCTGGGTATATAAATGACTTTGCAGAGTCTCCACGTCTCTGCAAAGTCGGCATTGACTTTGACAGCATGTCCTGGGAAACTGCAATGACTTTGTCTGTCATTGAACCCAGAGGCAGTTAGTGCAAGGAGAAGCCTCAATGGATATACTGTGCAAACATGTGTTCACACTACAACATGGATTAAGTAACAGTCACTGGCTATTGTGGGGGATACTCAGTGGTGAAAGTGGCTTGGAGTTCTTGCAGGAACCCCCCCCAAAAAAACGGCATCTTGGCACCTAAACTATAGCTCAATACAAACACAACAGGTCTTACACCTGCACGGCAAATTATTATTATTATTGCACGTACAGTGGCAATAAAGCTTGAAACAGAACCTGTATTCTCAGTGGTCAGGCTGCGTTCAGGTGTTAATGGCAATACAGTACCAACATAAGTCGAAGTCTATGAGCCAGAGCTCCGAATTTGGGCTATGATTGATTACCTAATCTGAGTTCCCAGAAGTTTTCGCCACAATGATTACCAAATGAGTAGGCAAAGCCATATTAAACTGTTTCAAGTAAAGTACCGTATATGATGACCCTTCTACAGGAGTTCTTTTGATATTTATTTATCACACATTTTGTTATTTTCACCTAGTTGAATAGGATGACTGATTTTAAGAAATAGTTATCACCATGAAACTTCCCCCGTTTTCTGAAATTGTACATTTAGATATGCAAATTAGGCATTATACAGGACAATATGCAATAATTTGCAAACTTTCCAGAAAATCGGAAAATTGGATATACAATTTAGGCATTTAGCAGACGCTCTTAATTAATCCAGAGCGATTTACATTAAGCAAGAACAAAAAGCATGGCAATACATCATATACATAAAAAAGTAGTTATCATGAATCATACCGTAAGCTAAGAACGTAACAGTGGAATATCTATATAATGAAACTATGCATAATATACCAGTAAGACGCGCAAACGCGGGAAGCGAACGCAGCTCATACATATTTGGGTTTTGGACGTATAGCTGCTTTGGGGACTCCTTATATGGTTATGGCTGAGTCATGGTGACGTAATCACTCAGCTCCATATATGGGCACAAAAGCGGGACAGACACACACACAGACAGACACACAGACAGACAGACATGATCTGCTAGGATCTCATAGTAAGTGCTCACTGCGTTCGCAACTATATTGTGCTATGTCTACATAAAAGGCTATCTAATAGGGGTGTAACGATACATGGTTGACGATACGATACATGGACGATATTGGTTCATTGTGCCGATCCGATTCAATGATTTGAAATCAATACAGTCATTTAAAATGCATTGACATTATTTTAAACTAAGTAAACACGCACGTACGTATACAGACTACAGAGTCCTTCCTATGAACACACATGCTCTCACACACACGAGCCCATTTTCAGGCTATAGCAAGACAAGCCTTTCTTTTCAGCGGGTGATCAATACTCTTTGGACTGTTGGAAACCCTCAGTCGTTGGAGATTCAGAAGTAGTGGTGGGTCATGCAGTAGAGGCGGCGCAGACCTGTATCCATAATGAGTCCCCTTGGGAAATGCAACACATTACAGGAAATGGTTCCAATTAGACCATCCAGCTGTAAATGTTGCAACAAAAAAAAAGAAAAGAAAAAGGCTTGAACGTTAACCATGTTAGTGGGACCATTATGGAAGTGTGGAGGACGCTATACAATCAGGTGCTATTAGGACTTCATTCAATCACAGTAGTTCTAGCCTAGTGGATTTTCTTCCCCTTTCTGCCCTATACGCTATTTAAATTCCCCTGATTGCACAAATCGCAGGCTATTTTTCTCCCCGTTCGCAGACAGATCTAGTCAAGTCGTACAAAACCATGGTTTATCTCTGTACTATAAGCGCAAGTGTGACTGAGATGAGAATTGATTCAAAATGGTGTGCCATTGTAATAATAATAATAATAATACTAGCAATGGTTGATGATGATTGCGTTTAGACGGACACCACCACACCCGCTGGCTTCTCATCAGGCGTGTGTTACGCTGCCATTATGTCAGCCGTGTGGACTGTTATGATTGCAATAATTCTAGCTTTTGCCATGCAATTTGTCTTGCACTGAGCATTCATCTCTCGAAGAGCGCTGTAAATCCAAATGACAATTGGCCCTGATGTGACCTTTAAGTTAGCCCACCGTAGTTATTTTTAGAAAACAAATGGCAAAGCAACCAGTCATCCAATCACAATGATATAATACAGCTCTGTACATTTAGATGTGTCATGTGCTACTACTGTACTTACTACTACTACTACTACTGCAAAACATGCATTTGTGCATTTTGTGCGTGCACATTAAACTGAATAGGTCTGCCTTTTGCCTTACTCACAGACTATCTCTATCTAATGAGCGTGGAGCTCAATAGATATTGTGCTCCAGTGAGCTGCTGGCCACCATACTGTATTATGGGTACAGCTACTACAGCATACAGAAGGCACAAAGGGAAGCCAAGGGAATTGATCCAAGACTAATAAGGGTAGATATAATAACTACGACATTATCACTGATGCTCGTGGCCTTTCCTTCCACTAATACTGGTGCATGCTGTATTGTGCTAGTGTGCCAGAAGGGAGGATTCTGCAGCACCTGGGTATTGATTGGGATTTCTTTTCCAATTCGGGCAGAAAGACAGAAAGACACGGATTGATTTTATACAATTCTGGGTTGAAGAAGCACATATCGGCGAGCCTTTTCTGTCTTAGCTCAGCAGAGACTGAGCAAACACAACTCTCTGTGTTATAATGAAATCCATACATTACAAACTACTTGCATTTAGCTTGTTTCACTTTAACTTTCAATGTTCTATCTTGGTCAGTTCGTGTACAATACAAATAATTAGTTATAAATGTAAATCATACATAGGTTGACCGATCATTGTTAAATTGGTAGGCCGGAACCTGGCCGGCCCCCTGGGAGCTGGTTTTAAAACAATTTTTTGTATTGTTTTACTTCGGCCCATCTACGTCAGCTGTCATGTAAATGTCTGCCTACAATGTATGCAATGTGGAGATAATATTAAATATAATAACATTTGACCAGTCATAGTGATTGATTTTGTACTAAAACGAATTACCCTAAGTCTATGCAAAGCTTGCAACAAACTAAGCCAAACAGCGGATACGTGATCACAACCTCCTATAATTATTGGGGAGAAAAAGGGGTGAAATGAAAAGATAAGAAGGAAATATCAGTCAGCCAGTACTGAACTATGTTTGCGAACTCAGTGAGCACTTACTATGAGACCTAGCAGATCATGTCTGTCTGTCCGTGTGTCTGTCCCGCTATCCAAATATGGAGTGTGTTGCATCAGCAATCACTCAGCTCCATATATGGGCACAAAAGGGGCCAGGTCCACTCAGCTCCATATATGGGCACAAAAGGGGCCAGGTCCACATATACAGTAACAGCGGGACAGACACACAGACAGACAGACAGACAGACAGACAGACAGACATGATCTGCAGGGTCTCTGCTGCGTTCGCTTCCCGCGTTTGCGCGTCTTACTGGTTTTAATGTACTTGAAGTGTGTATTATGCAGCTCAGAAAACACCCAGCAAACATAATTATAGCCCAAAAGTGTGATGATATCTTACAAAACGATAACATGCACAATAATCTCATGCATAATTCCATTCTTTTCTTAGCGCAAAGTCAAAATGGGAGAGGCTTGCAGGCCTGTGTTATCAGAAAATATTTCCAGTTGAAAAATGTTACGTTTCTGACAATCACCTTTGCATTACTTGAAACAAGATAGGCGCACTGACAGACACAGACAGCTTGAGCCCCGTTAGGTAAAAAAAAAACCTCCTGCTCATGATTTTGGGTTACATACAAATGATATAATTCTGTTCATAAGTAACTATACAGCTGCAGAGAAAATAGAGCAGAAAGCCTCAGACAGTATTGTTGCTGCTTAATGGCCTCAGGCTAGCTGCTGTCGCAAGCACAGACGTTCCTCTTAGGTCACTGTTCTATCTGTGCTGTGTGTCACCTGGTTAACTGCTGCTGCTCATTCATCTGGCCGGCTACAGCTTTATAATCAAACACGCACGCACGCACGCACGCACGCACATTCACAAGTACACACGCACACATTCACATGTACACAAATCTCCTACAGTATGCAGTGTGCACACATCAAAAATGATTAAAGTGTTCCAACAACACCTTTAGGATGTTAGATTGCCTATATACAGTACAGATTATGTGTGTGCGTGCGTGTTTAAGATTGTATTATTTCTTTTGCTTTTTCTGCCTTTATTACAGTAAGCTGACAAGAATCGGGGGAGAGAGATGCAGGCGAGTGACGCACTGACGTGCTGTCAGGCTGGATTAGCCTATAGGTAGCCCGTACCACTAGACAGCTGCATGTAGTTGAGTTAGATTGGGCACATCGTTACCTCAACCGTCTGGGCACCTATAGGCTACTGAGCCAGCCTGACGGCATGCCGCGGGTTCGACTCCCGATCCCGACGGCCTTTGCCGCGTGTCTTCCCCCCCCATCTCTCTCCCCATTTCCTGTCGGTCTACTTTCATCCTATCAATAAAGGCAGAAAAAGCCATTTGACACAACTGCATGTTAATATAGCTACCGGTATGTATATATATACAGTATACAATAACAAGAATAATTGGTTGGCCTGTTTTCGCTTTGAGAGCTTTCTCTCAGTTATATGTATAATTACATTTATAGTGTAGATAAAAGGCTGGTTTCTGCCCCGATAACAATTATATGGTACATAATAATTACATGTACAGAAAATTGAGATTCTCAATGAAGAATATAGAATGTAATTATGATGCTCTAATTTGTTTGCCCCATTGTGTGTTATGATTTCATTACAGGATAATGTGCTGTGCATCAACATTGCACTGTATGGTGTGTCTAGTAACGCTGGTGTAATTCCCACGTGAATGGGCTTACCCCTCCGCAAAACCGGGTTGCTCAGCACTCAATAATTCATAGCGCTCAAGGAGGAAACGTTTAGACTCTTTTCTCATGATGGCAATATAATTGCCAGCAGTTGCATCATGACGCAACACGTTTCCCCCCCTAAATATTATACAAGTGCCATTCTGACATGTCTCTGTCTGGCATGCTTTTCTCAACCCTTGTAGGTTTTCCACATTTTGAAATTCACTATGGCATTAAATAATGAGCTTTTAAAGATCATGACATATCTTGCTTGGAGTAACTTTTTTTGTTTGTTTGTTTCATGTCGCTTTAATCTATATGTGAATGAAAATGAAACAAGAATTTTTGTTTTTGGGATAGTAACACATGGGGTGTGTGAAGGGGAGCAATATATGTCCTTTGTCCTGTGCATTTGTACTGTATGTTATGTTGCATGTCTTTAGTACTGTGTATTTGCACTGCTGTAATGTTGTAGATGTATGTATAGGACCCCCCCTCTAAAACGAGACGCTGCATCTCAAGGGGCCACCCTCTCGATACAATTCAAAATAACATATTGATATTGTTGAATGCTGCCTTGTGTTACCAGCAGTATTGATCTTGCGCCGAACCTACATAAAGTACATGGTATACAGGAGATGGTAGGGCAGCTTGTACACAACCTAAATCATGTCTGGTCTGGTTGAGGGACAGGACTAGTAAATCAACTCCTGAGCAGGCGTTCTGGAGGCCCTCCTCTGCATTTAGCCGTGAATGGAAACTATTTGGATCACAACACACCAAATGCAACTTGCGTTCAGACAGGCAGATGCAAAGATACAGTCTACCATTCATTGTCAATGGAAGCCAGTGACTCGAAGCTATATACGAAGCAAATCTGACGCTTGTAGCTGCTGCAAAAGATACAAAGTTACAAATTGAAGCTGATCTGGGGTTCAACTTTCAAGATGCAAAACTACAAAGCTATACAACTTGTAGCTGCAATTTTTTCACCCTGATCTGGCTGGCAAAAAACTTGCGGCGTCTTCTTCTAGTTCCGTTTCCAGTATTTCCAGTGCATGTACTGTAAATAATGCCTTGCCTGTACTGTAGGTCGAAAAGGGCTTACAGTTGAGACAGCCCCGCCGGCTGCCGCGCCTCCGACACACATCACTACAGACTTGATGACTTCAACGACCATGAGCAACAGAGATAGTAGACAAAGAGACAAATATGCTGTGTGATCTTTGCATCTCTGCATACGATGCCTCGTGTGAACGCAACATATACAACTCTATACTTCCAGTGGTGCAGGAGGTCCCCAGGAGCAATGCAGTGTCATGTACCTGTGTGCACGTCTGGCTGACAGACGATGGCACACCGTTAAACCCCACCAGGGCGGGCGCGGCTTTCGGGCATCACGCTGGGCTACCTGATGCAACACTGAGATGCAAAGCAGTATCTCAGACTTGTCACGTTCGATATCCAGACTTTACACCATTTGGGTGTGGAACTGGCAGCTATATCGTGCATAGTTGGGTCATACAGTTTCAGCAACATACTGTACTATAGGGCTGTTTTCATGCCGGTGTACAAGTTGACAAAGGGGAATGAGGTGTTGCTGTGATGGGCCTTATAATTGGGTTTTCAGTATCACGTATACAGTAGAGAGGTAAGATTAGTTAAACCGTTATTCGATCCCATACAGAGTACAGTAGCTGTCGCAGACGAGACAAGTCAAATTAATTCCTTTCTATTAAGAATAAATCACAACCGAGGAAACAACTCTAAGCTCACTGTGCACTGCTGGAAACGACGAGTTAAATGTATGTTCTACTTTCATAAGCTCAAGGAAAAAAAAATCTCTTTTTGGGAGACGGGTGTTTGAGGCACCTACACGTTTTCTTTAATAATTTATGTTAAGATGTCTGGCTTCTACAAAATAAAAGAAAAAAGCAGTTGTCTAGCCTATCATTCAATGCAAAAGGAGAAATGCTGGTGGTGCATGAGCAGAATAGGAAAATGCATTTACTGTTAATAACCCAGCCCTGAGGAGGTGGGATATATAGAAGGATAGTGTTGAAAGGAATCTCTTGCGTGGCCATAGGGCAGCAGAGTTATACATCATTGTTATCTATTCTAAGCCTATAGCGTGCTCTTCTGTATATGGAATTATGGATGGCTGTTCCTCTCTTTTTCAGGGGGCTTTACTGAATCTGGTGTTGAAGATGAAGGCATTAACGCATGCTGTAGTACAGTATACCGTTGCAGTACTGGGGCAGCCATTGTTGAAGCCTCTGTTCAGTAGGTGTTTATCCTGCATCTATGCTATATTAATAGGCCAACTGCGGGGCAGTTCTTTCTCGTGTAGTGAATGCACTGTGACACTATAAACTAAGCCTAATTAGCATCTCACATCACACATACTGTCTCAGCTAACTTGTGAACATGAATTGCAACACATGACAACCGGAAATCTATTTTTAACATTTCAGCAGGGTATGGCAAAACGTGTGACATCTACAATGTAAAGGCTACATCTTTTAAAGATTAATTTTAAGATGAGCGCACCTCAAATACCTTATAATTATTCATCAATATATCAGCAAAAAAAAACATCACATGCATAGGAGCATCAAACATTTAACATTTTAAATTCTGGACATTTTAGTGTCTAATTTGTATGGTTTCTACTTACTAAAAGCCTGTCTGTATATAGCACACCCACTCTCTCTCTCACACACACACACACACACACACACACACACACACACACACACACACACACACACACACACACACACACACACACACACACACACACACACTCTCTTTATCTCTATTTATCTCTATTATCTCTCTCTCTCTCTCTCTCTCTCTCTCTCTCTCTCTCTCTCTTTGCATCTATACCTATATCTATATTCATATCCTGAAGTGAATGTTATATAGTGATATACGGTCCCCTGCATCTCATTGCACTGACTAATGTCCTCTTGTCCTTGTGCTTGTGCATGTCAGTATAGGCCTATACTTATCTCGTGGCATGCAAGTTGATGCCTCCCTGCGCCATGTGGCAGATTCCTGTACACTTGTTGTCCTTTGGTGAATAAAGGCATTGTGCGATACATAATGCTCACGCCCGGGCATGGACGGAGCTCATCTATATATCCGCCGTGCTAATTTATGAGCAGCGGGCTTGATGAATGACTGCATGCATGCAAAGCACTTTAAACGTTCTCTCTCTCAAGCTGTGTCTTTTATACTCGTCTATACTGTATCTTTCTCCACTTTCTTTCCCATTATCTCACTCTATCGACCTGCCACTTTTCTTCCCCCCCCCCCCCTCCCTCTCTCTCTCTCTCTCTCTCTCTCTCTCTCTGTCTCTCTCTCTCTCTAAGCCTCTCCTTTCCACCACCACTGCTCCTCCTGTGTGGCTCTCTGTGGTCCTCTGTAGAGATGGAAAGGACATCCTCTCAGTTTAATTCAGCTCAGCCCAGGTCTCCTGCTGCTCTGAGATGCTCTGTGTATCTGACAGCTCTACGGGGACCGCCAGAAGGAAGGACGCCTCTCGTGTGTGTGTGTGTGTCGTGTGTGTGTGTGTGTGTGTGTGTGTGTGTGTGTGTGTGTGTCGTGTGTGTGTGTGTGTGTGCGTGTGCGTGCATCCGTGCGTGCGTGCATCCGTGCGTGCGTTTCTTAATCTACAGTACCTATTCTTGCAGCTGCAAAAATGATGACATTTCTTTCCTCAGGGTATAAGACTTTTTAAATCATCAATTTTGTCTTATCTTATCTCAGGCTTATCCGTGTGTGTGTGTGTGTGTGTGTGTGTGTGTGTGTGTGTGTGTGTGTGTGTGTGTGTGTGTGTGTGTGTGTGTGTGTGTGTGTGTGTGTGTGTGTGTGTGTGTGTGTGTGTGTGTGTGTGTGTGTGCGTGTGTGCGTGCGTGCGTGCGTGCTCCCTTTATTCCCGTACATACAGTGTGTGTGTGCGTGCGTGAGGTAACTCTACAGTATACTGGCAGCAGGGGTTATACACTCAGTTATGAGTGTGTCTGCTTGCACGTGCGCGCGCACATTCACACAAGCGTGTGCGCCGCACACACACACACACACTTGTGTGAATGTGCATCCGCCAGGAATCTTTCAACATCTCATTTTGCATGTTCCCTGCAGACTGAAAGAGTTAATTTCACCCTGGCAGCGATCATGACAGTCTATAAATCTATGATGAGAGCCTGCTGTGTTGATTAGACACTTCTTTTTTCCATAATTTATTTAGTGGTCGTGCCCTCAAAATAATCATATTTGAAGAAACTGGCGTCCCCGCAGAATAATCATGATATTTGAACTGGGGACCTTAACTGGGGGACCCCCCCAAAATAATCATATTTGAACTGGGCATATCCCACCCTATGACAAGCACTGGAAATGATAGGCATTTAGTTTGTTCCACAGATTATTATGAGGCGTTTGTGAGCTTGTAGATCAGTTATTTTCTTTAATTAATAGAGTGCCGAAGTCCTGACGTCACTCGCTGATCCACTGGTTATATTCTGTATGGAGAATAACATTGGGGTCATCTTAAAATCGTCTCATATAAGAATTGTGGTTCCAAAAATAAACAAACTGCCTCGCCGATTGTCGGGGAGGTGTCTCTGTATCATTTATAACAGTCAGTCACTCATATTTGATACAGTCTATTTTCGCTATCAACCCTGTAAGACCCAACAATGCTTTTCGGTAACATTTTTATTTTAACTAATTACTTAATTATTATTTTTTTCTCTTCTTTTTTCACCTAAATATCATCATTGATGTTCATTGTTTAGTCTTGCAATGCCATTGGTCATGATATTTGCATATAAATACCCCCCACAGAGGCACACATTTACACAACTTCAAAATCTCTGGACATCAATCAAAATTGACCTATATGACCGTTAACCTTTAAGAGAAAATAGTCAGGGCCAGGCCCAGTCACAGATAGCGAAGATTTCGGCATTAGTAACATTAGCGTTTTCTATAGCAGTCAGTTGATTCTTCATCATGAGTGAAACTGCCGGGTTAATTTGTTTATTTTTCACAGTTCTTATATGAGATGATCTAAGGTCCCCCTATGTAGATTATAATACAAATAGAGAAGTACATGTACAGTACATGTACAAAAGTAAATTTTCTTTATTAAAAGGTCGTAAATGTCCTTGTATCCTCACTTTGCTGTAATCTGGTGACCCACACAAAATCATGTGGGGACCGACCGACCCACAGGTTTCCGACCCACAGGTTTAGAACCAATGTTCTAGAAGACAGAACAGTTCAAATGGTTCCAATTAAATGGGGTTGGGACTGGAGTGTGGTATAAATAATGACGCAGCGAGTGTGCCGTTTGCGTCAGATTGCAAATGTAACTGTGATCCCTGAAGACTTCATGGAATTTATTTCATCACCTAATATAAATCATTCCATCATCCTGATGATGATGAGGCATTGTTGAATTTATCTGTGTCGTGTTTATTTCACACGATTCACGGTTTCCCTTTTAAAATGTTTTAAAAAACTGGGTCTTATTCTCGTCATATTTGCCATCATGCCATGATGATAACACTTAAGCTTTGTAGAGATTTTGGAGACAGCATTCATTTGGGCACGGGCCACGGAACACGAGCAACACACAATAAGACATTATTGTAATAGCCTGTGTAATAATCGGACGCTGCAGCATGTTTTCTACTGTACGGTATAGGTAGTATTTTACACAGTATAAGCCACAATTTGTATCACTATAAACAGAACTGTGTGTGCACATTATTTTAAATGGCGGGAGTTTACTGTATAGGTCTTATAGGATTGCGTGCTGTCCGGCCTCCTATTTCAGCAATATTTGATAGCATCGGGGCACCGCGGGCAGCAAAGACAATATGAGCCATGGATTCGTCCAGGCCCACGGCTTGCCAGTAAGAAGCACAATATTTCCTTTAGTACCCAGGAGACAGGAACACCCCCGTCTCTCTCATACACTATCTGCAGTATTCTCTCTCTGTCTTTTTCTCACTCTTAACATCTCTCTTCGCACACAGTTGCACACTCTTTCATTGCTCCCCCATGTCCCTCTGGCTCTCCCTCAGTGTCTCTCCCTCTCCGTTGCTGACTGTGTCCACATCTGAAGTCAATCTCCAAATCTCCTATCTCCACCTTTACCCTCCCCAGACCTTCCATTTCCTTCCCTCCTACACCGTCTTTCTCCCCCCCCCCCGTGACTTCCCGTCCTCTCCTGTGCCGAGCTGACGTGTGTAAACGTTTAATAATATCAGAGACCGGGGGAAGATCGTAACAGCTTGAAGTAAGTGAATGTGTCGGTTAATTTCGCCCTCCTGTCCTCCGAATGCTTTGCCTGCATCTCCCTGGCAAAAATGAAAACGCAGTGGCATGAGTGTATAGTAGAAATAGAACGTAGAAAGAATGAGTGAAAAGGAGAGAGAAACAAAGAATATGGGGATGGATGGAGGTGCAGTTTGATAAACAACCACATCCCATTCATGCAGTGCCATGGAACATGGTGCTGTGGTGTTATAGCGTCACTCAGACCACATGATGGGGTTAAATGTAATTGTCTTCACCAGAGCCGTAACAAAACCCTGCAAGAATTACTAATGCAGCCCTGTTGCAGTTAAACAAAGACACAAGCGACATGCGACAGGTCTGTCTGGGTCAGTCCCATTGTGGTGTCAACCCACCAGTTTACAATAATATGGAAGAAAAATCGGTATAATACGCTCACATATGACAAATTGTCAGTTTGAGCTGGAAGTCTACAGCTTGACAAAGCAATCATTCTACACTCCGTGGAAACATTCACTCTTGGATGAAAATCCCCAGCCTTGTTCTGATTACAAAGTGCATTCCTTATTTGCTGTACTGGAAACAGTAAAATGTCTGGGACGGGGCACGGGGTAGTAACTCGGCCACTGCACCGGTATGACAATCTGAGTGATTCTCTACCTCTATACAACATGGAGAACAATAGTATGTACTCACAAGCAGCACTCTGCCAGTCTGCAACACACCACGGATTCTCTCCTTTCCCCCCCCCCTCCTCTTCCTTCCTTTTTATCGGGTGGATGCACTGTCAGAATGTCTGCCTCTGCCTCTCCGTCTCAGCCTCCCCTTAATTGTTAACTTTTGGAGAATGGGGGGGGCCGTGTGCAGTGGTCTGGCGATGACCCAGCGGAGTGGAACCCAGGCTCAGTGGTCTGGTGGTGATGACCCAACGGAGTGGAACCCAGGCTCAGTGGTCTGGTGATGACCCAACGGAGTGGAACCCAGGCTCAGCGACAGCAGCAGCTGTGTTGCTGGCGGTGACATCCATCCAAACCACGTGCAGCAGCTTCGCGTCGTCCTCGGGGCCGGCCCCTGGTGGAGAAACAAGAGGGAGAGAGACGTGAGGAAAAGAATGGCCCTCCTCATGCCAATATACAATGGACGGCATTGACGTGGGCGTGCACGTGGGCAAGGATGGGAATATCTCAGCCGGGACGAGACGGTGACATACTGTAGCTGCCATGAGGAGGGGTGGCATGGCTCAGACTCAGAGAGGCGTCGACTGTCATTTGCATCTGGACAGCAGTCAAAAGACATTCATATTGGGAGGATGTATTCCACAGAAGGCTCTGGGTGAGGTTATAGTATAGTCAGTCACAGCATACAGATGTGCCGTTTGAGGACTTCATGCATGTCCTGCCATTGGCAGTTCTGTGGATTGTCAGTGCATTGTCAGAAACAGAACATTGTCAGTGAGAAAGCGGGGCATTTGCTATAATTATTCATAATCCGTTAAATAGATAGAGTTCCTCTGCTGCATGGACACTTCTTGTCAGTAGCAAAGCAGTATAGAATTATCAAGGCTAATCAGTGAATAAAACCTCCAGGAAAGGATCAGGAAAGCGAGAAGAGTTGAAATGGCTCATCCATAGAGGAAAATATTATTTGGTTGCTTTGTTTCATCCAATATGTAGTTCGCCTCAACTGGATAAATATGGTTGTGCATTTTACTCTAGTTCCTATTCACATGTCAATTACCCACCAGAATCAATCTAGCTGTTATTTTTTATTTCCATTTCATTCTGGGGAATGTGTTTATGTGTCTTATATAGGGTAAAACAAGCTAAGAAACACAAAAAAAGGCCAGTTCCAAAGAGACCGAAGAAACGGCAAACATGACAAACATATTCAGACCGTATCATAACTATTAATAGCTTTCTTTCCGCTACATGCAGATCTCTCAAGGGAACGGCATTTGAAAGTCCATTTGGGAGGAATGAGACTAAATACACCAGCTGCACTTCTCTGCTCACTCCACCATGATCCCCCCATTCCCCCCCACCCACCGCTTTCTATCATCGGTGAGGACTTGCTCTGTCTTTCTCATCAGCGTCAGTATTGGTTATATTTGCCCCAAGGGTATATGTTATTGTTGTTGTTATTGTTGTTGTTGAAGAAGGGGACAGCTATGGCTACCATCTGATGCAATGCTTGAAAAATGAGAGCTAGGGTCGAGCCCATTAACATCCTATTGACAATGTACAACATGGAGGGTTCGTGACATGTCATATGGGTTCATCATTGGCCTAATCTGAATTCAATATAGGGTCATCATAAGGGGTGGAAAGTAATTATCTCAAAACCACGGGGGAGTGAACTATAATATTATGTTAATCCGACTGATCTACAAAACCAGATTTGAGCTGCTGTGATCTAAAAAAAAAAAACCATGTGCTTTTTGAGCCACGCAAGAATGCCCTTTTAGTGTTGCAAATAATGAAAGAATCAGAATGGATGTTGTCACATAATAGGTGTACAGATGTACGGATATACGTGTGTCTGTCTAGATAGATGCATAGATACTTTTATTGATCCCATGTGTAATGACCAATCCATACGTCGTGCTGTTTCTTTCCTTTCCTTTCCTTCAGCTTCTTCAGGTCTAGTATCGGTATACTATACTATACTATACTATACTACTATACTATACAGTAGGCTATAACAGTCATGGTTCTAACGAACGCAAAACGTGTGAAACCACTACATGCAGTGAAAGTCGGGATGCATGCATGATCGGGAGGAACTTAGGAGAGTCCCATCACACATAATATACGTAAGATACGACAAAATAGATGATAAAAGTCTTAGTATCTGAGGGAAAGTGGAGTCATCATTGCAGCAGCAAGAATAGGTCGATTAAGAAGCGCACGCACGCACGCACACACGCGCACACACACACACACACACACACACACACACACACACACACACACACACACACTGCACACACACACACACACACACACACACACACACACAGACCCATTAAACTGGAAGGTTTACATAAAACCAAATGGCACAAAAGCAATAAAACAAACAGTGCTTAACTACATTATCATCACTAGACTGCAGATGTGCAAATTACAACGACAACCTACCTCAAACCCTAACCTATAACCGCAAGCAGGGAGCAGCACATGTTTGTTAGCCAACCTTAACGCATGTTCGCCAACCTTAATCCGCTCGTCTTCCGCACGTCGGACTATTGACATGTCGGAAAAGCGTAAGCACCCACATGTATTTACACACATTAGTGTGTGTGCGTGTGTGTGTGTGTGTGTGTGTGTGTGTGTGTGTGTGTGTGTGTGTGTGCGTGTGTGTGTGTGCGTGTGTGTGTGTGTGTGCGTGTGCGTGCGCGTGTATGTGTGTGTGTGTGTGTGTACTGTGTACTGCACACTGCGGCAGACTGTGGCTCTCTAACTTGGGCTCATGACCACAGAGTACCGATCCACTCCCTTCAGTCTCTGCTGCCCTGTGACAGTGATGGATGGAGGACACAGCAGGGATTGGTGGTGGTGGTGGTGGTGGTGTTGGTGGTGGTATATAGCAGGCACAGGGAGGGGAGTATAAGTGGGTGAGAAGAGGGGTTGGTGTTGGTGTTGTTATTGATCCGACTTGAAAACCACTTGTCCAGCCCACTGGCATGGAGAAGAATCGAACTTCAGTCACCCTCACGCTCACGCACGCACGCGCACACACACACACACACACACATACACACGAAAGCACGTCCTAACCCATGCAGTCACAGGAGCACTGTAAATCCACACGTAACAGTCCATGCACGCTCGGGGGTTCCACGGAAGCGACCCTTGACCTGGTGGTTTATGGCCGTGGTTCTTAACACTGATGCCATGAGTGACAGGAAATTGATGACTCCCATTACAGAGTCACTGTGCAGAGACTATTATAGGAACAGGAATAGCAGCACTGATGGTGACGTTTATACTGCATGCGCCACCGGAACGTTAACGTTAAATTTATTCCCTGCGTGCAATAAATGTACAGGTACATTTTGTCCGTGGCATTTACGCTCGCGGTATACGTACTTTATTATTACGGCGTGCTGCCGTACATCATGACACATCATGCGGTATCTGAGCAGAGCTCGAGTATGTCACGATGCCGCATGTCGTCGCTGTCAAGCCAGGTGGAAAGTCTGGAAACCTTGTATGTCCAAAACCAATACCGATTATTATTACTGCAAGGTAATAGTCTGTGCTCCAATGGATCCAATTATTTTCTCATAAGCTTGTGCTGTGAATTGGTTTTTATCAGACAGAGCTTTTTAGATCGGCTATCTATCTCCGCTGTATTTGTGCGAGGACATACCGTGAGGGCTTTATGAAAAATCCAAGGTGTCTGCCAGACGGCAACGATATGTGTTTAACTTATAGTTGTTGAGGGGCCGGTAGACCCTCCAAAGTCCAACTTTGAGGGTTTGTGTAAACACATTAAAGACGATGGTGAGGACACAAATTGTGATTGGCCAGAATGAGATGATGTACAGTGTGATGATAAGAGCGCCCCTCACTTCCCACGGGTGTGATTTCTTTATTCTAACGTGCACGTGTGTGATTTCTTTATTCTAACGTGCACGTGTGTGCCACAGCACTTGTGTCATTAGCGGCGCCATAGTGACCGTTCAGGATGCGGATGTGTCACGTGGTCACATGGCACAGTGACACAGCGTGGGAGAGAATGAGATGGCGTCCCGGGGGTGCAATTCATTCATGGAGCCACAGGAGCCGTCCGGAAAACAGCACGCACGCACGCACGCGCATGCACGCACGCACGCATACGCACACACACATGCACACACACCCACAGGTTCTCTAGCCCAGGGAGAGAGACATGGTGCATTGAACAGTGGGATTGGGGAATCATGTGAATCCGGTTTTCACCTGAAATCGCTATATGGCAAACTAATTGTTTGATCCTTTGATGGGTGTGTGGTTGGTTCAAGCCGGCGATGTCTCGGTACAGTATGTCTGTTTTTAACACGTCCATCCTTTGGAAGAGTTGTCCCACCGTGTCCTGTTCTTCCTATAGGTTACTGTACGTACTGTACAGTGATACATTATTATGCCGTCCATAAAGCAGTGGTGTTCAAACAGTAGGGTCCATGCAACGGTCCCTGAAAGGAGTTACAGTGGGTCCCCTGCAAATTTACTTAAAATCAGTTTAACCACTTTAACCATATTTTATAATTCCGCTATTCCAAATAGCCAATCTACAAACTCACAATACGTCACATTTTTTCCATTTATTAAAAAGAAAAAAAATCTTCGAGTCGAGTATATATAGCATTATTATGTCCCATAAAATTATAAAGTTACAGCCTCCTGGCACAAACTATTTTCAAACGGGGGGTCTGCATCCAAATTTATACTGTATCAATTTGGTGGTCCTTGACAATGTTTGAGAACCACTGAGTATATATGGTACAATCACTCTTCAGAGAAAGTATTACCAGTTTCCCTTAATATGTGTCAGTGTAAATGTGGAAAAATGGGGAATGTATAGATTCATCGGTACCCCAGCGGGGTGGAAAATCTACAGTCTCCTATAGTCTGCTGAAACATGTACTGTATAAGCTGGGAAATGTGGCAAAGGAAAAAGGAACTAATTCTGCTGACACATGCAGTTTGTCAGAACGGTCCTCAGTAGGCGGTTAGCGCTAGAGTGGATGGGCTGCCTGGAGGGATGGGGTGCGCTTGTTTTGACAGCAGGGTTCCCCAATTAGCGGCCTGCGGGCCATCTGCGGCCCGTGGAGCGCCCCCTTGTGGCCCACGGAGGAATTAGATATAAATGGCATTAAATTGGGGTCAGTAGCCTCTGCATGTCAAACTGGGGGTCCTTTTCAAATGGGGTCTCTTGCCCTGAACATTAATTTCAGGGCAAGACCTCGACCTCGCGCGTGCCGACTCGGCCCCCAGCCTGGTACCGTAGTCAAAATATGGCCCTTGAGGAAAATTAATTGGTGAACCCTGGAGTAGGACATAGACACAAAACAAGCACTCTCCCATCCCAAACATGACCAGATTCCCTCTGAAATCATTGGGAAAAAAGGTTATTTAAACATGATCCGGAAAAGGCGAGACCTGTTTAATTAATGACAGGTTTGTCTGCCAAAGGGAAACTATTTAATTTATGGAATATGGGAGATTTATGTGCCATCACTTCAGAGACATGTCTGCAGAATGATGGAATAAAGAAGATGGCTGCAGGAGAAGGGTGGACACTTTGCATGTGGCTAGAGAAGATTTGTTCGATATTATCAATGAGACAGTGTTGTGAGTCATTCAAGATCATTAGCCTTTATCTGTATACTGGGCCTGTGTGGGGAATGTCAGCTCAAACATAAAAAGGCTGTGGTCAAGCCAATTGTGTCGGATCAAATAGACAATTTATTTGCTGGTAAATTCATTCATAAGCAAGGAGATGTGTTGATTCTACTGTTTCCATCTTTCCACATGGACACATAACACGCACAGACTGTTGTATGTTCAGTGAATGGAAAAACAACGTGGAGGTAAACAAAGACCATCCTCTGTTAAATCTTTGATGACACGTAAGGCAATGCCTGAGATAATGATAGAAATTTGATTCTGAAGACATCTGTCAGTTAAGTGAAAATTGCCAGGTTTGTCATGAAAGAGAATTCTCCGTTCCTTTTGAGTGTGGCTCCATGATTAATTCAGGCATGTCAGTTGCTGAGTAAATGCTTCTTTATTCTCTCATAAGTGGTCGATATTAATAATGCACACTCGGGTCTAAGTTCAGCATCCGTCTTGGCAAAGTTTGACATGAAAGCTTTCGCCAGCTACACAAAACCTTGTCACTGCATCCTCCGTCTCACTCACTTTCTCTCTGTCTCACGTTCTTGAAAATGTGGGCCCTTTGATGAATCCTTTCTCTGTCTGTCTCTGTCTGTCTCTGTCTCTCTCTGTCTCTCTCTCTCTCTCTCTCTCTTTGTGGAAGCTAATGGGGATCCGAAAGAAATAAAGGCCAATAACAATTACAATAACACTTTGAGTAATACTATCTTGTGAAACTATGAAAAGATTGTGCATTTTCTGGCAGAGATAGTTATACATCCATATACAGTAGGAGACTGTGAGATGTTAGCGTTATACTCTTGAAAGTTGACAGCAGTATTTCAATGTTTTTGCATTCACTTAGTATAAAATACATCTGCGACAAGTAGCAGCAATTAATTCAAAGTTAGTTGCTCTGTTTATTTAACAGTATTTCTATGTACTGAGGTCATTTGCTGTAAACAGTGTAGGGTATAAACAGTGTACACACAATGATTTGTATTCCTTAAGGTGCTTGTATTCCACATCCTTCTCCTGTCACAGCAGCTCACAAATATTGTGCTGTGTTTGCACATTGTTGTACTTCACCCAACAGATAATAGGATAATGGGAGTTGTTTTGTCATTAGTCATGTTTTCAAACTCTCCTTGGGTGATTGTAATCCGTAGGAAGTATTATGTCTCTGATGTCCTGGTACAGTGGGCAGACGGTTAGGAAGAGTAACTCAGTCTCTACCTCGTTTTGTGTGCAGTGGGTGCATAGTCTGTCTTCTCTTGGGAGCCAGGTCTGCCTATGGCGACCTTTCTCAATCGCAAGACTGTGTTCTTTCTCTCTCTCTCTCTCTCTGAGATCTCTCTCTCCCCTCCTGTTGTGTTATTTTTAATGGCAGCTCCCTCCCTACTGTGTCCTTATTATTATTACCACTTAAACCCCATGTACTTTGTTTTATGTCGTAGGAGCGAACAAAGCTCACAACACATTGCAAAGTGACACGTTGTTGCTCACCTATATTTCACAGAAGGTTTGCCTATTTTTAGATAGTTAAAACAAGTCGCATCTTTCCCAAGTAGGCCGGTGGCCGACGGGCACGTACAGGTCTAGTGTTTACAAAAAGGCAAGGCAGTGGCTTTATCTTCTCGGCAAATTGAGATGTTTTAATGCTAGTAAACACACCCTGACCATGGTCTATACGGCACCTATACTGTAGGTCACTCACTATTTAACCCATTCTGACCTGAGATCAGATCCATACGAGGTTTCCACTGGACACACAACTGGTCTGATGAACCCATTCTGACCTGAGATCAGATTTTAAAAATGTCAGTCGTTCTTCGATTTTTCAAAAAATAGCAGACCTACAAGCTCGTAGCGCGCCACTCGGTGGCGCGCTATGAGCTTGTAGATCTGCTATTTTTCAATAGCTAAAGCATAACATGATGCGAACACCAAAACGGGTTCCCGGTCAGAATGGGTTAAACATCGTCTCCTGGTATGGGAATCAAACAATTGCAACTTCAGGAGATACGTATACAACCGCTCCTTTATGGAAGCATAACGAAAAAGGCAATTCAGATGTACAATGTTCTGTACCTTATTTTGTAATAGTGTTCTGTGATTTCCTGTCTGCCTTGTTTTCTGTCACCTGCCTTGTCTCACCTCCCTGCATTAGTGTAACCCTAGCCACCTGTGTTCTGTTAGCCTATCCCAGTGTTGATTGTGTGTTTCAGTTCACCTGTGTGTAGTTAGTCTTGTCTATATATGCCCCAGTGTTTTCAGTTCCTTGTCTGTTCGCTGTCGCATATGATGTGTGCAGTACCTTCACCTTGTGTGTATTCTTTGTCCTAGTAAGTCCAAGTTATTTCCAAGTTTATTGTTCCTTGTGATTTCTTTGAGATTAAAACCTCTTGAACATTCACTTCTCTGCCTGGCCTGGTCGTTCTGCATTTGAGTCCTACAGTATGCCTCCGTGTCCACACCGTGACAATGTGTCTGATCAGCAGTAATTGCGGTTGCTGTGGTGATGGTTGGGTTTCTGTGGGAGGTGGTGGTTTGGCTTGATCGATCCTGCAAATGGCAGAGCCAGGCGGTGGCGAAAACACACACGCACGCATGCATGCACAGCACACCCAACGCTGTAAACACATTCTGAAGTTGAACATTCAAACTCGTACGTTTCGGAGGCTAATAATGCGTTAAACCCCAGCATGAAGTCCTTGTTTTACACATGTAACCATCATGCAACTAACCTGCATGTAGCCCTTATTATTCAGTCATCTAATTAGAAGATCACAATGAACAGTTTTGCTGAGGATGATAAGCAAGTTGAGCATAATGACAGCCTTTGTCCTTATATGCATGCGAGCTACACGATAAACAAAAATGCCAGAGGCTACAGGGCTGTAATTATGTGCAAAGTTATTTATCTGAAAGATAATAATGATTTCCCCCCCTCCCCTCCCCCCCCCCCACAGATCTTGTGAAGTGCATGCGACACGTGCGTGATGTGGAAGCCGTTGCATGGTAGCGCCTTAAATATGACCACCACCAGGTAAGAATGTGCAGCTCATTACCGCACAGTATTGAGAATGTTCTTTCTTCACTCGTCTTGTTTATGATATTCAGTAAAAAACCTCAAGCCTTACTGTACCCAGTCTGGTCGCTGCATGGTTGCCATGGAGACACTTGATCATGTCAGGCAGAAACCTTGTATATCCATATTGCAACTTTTCTTTTTACGTTGTGAAAGCGGTGTCTGTGGATTTTTATAAATGTTTAAACAATGAAAAGTATTAACAAGTGCTTGTGACTAAGCTTTCTAACCTCAAGGCCACTGAGCTGGTTAAATGAATACGCGCCCACACTTTTTTGGACTTGAGAGCCACTTTCAAAATGCCCAGCTAAACGTGTTCTACCCACCCAATAAATGTGTTATCCCATTGCTGAAAATCGTTAAAAAAAATCTTTACCATTGGAATACTGACGCTGATGTTACAGTACATAATAGAAGGTGTGAAAATTGAATTTATTTGCATATTACTTTGTGATCTACTGGTAGTTTTGGGCACCCCTGGGTTAGAGTATCCGCCGTGATACTGGGAGGTTGGGGTTTGATCTCCGGCTGATGAGTCATACCAAAGATGACATGAAAGAAAAACAGGATAGGCTCCTGTCCTATACCTATGGGCCTCATGGCTCGATCTGCAAGGCTGTGACTAAATCCGGGCTCCATTGGAAAGCAAAGGTTTCCCCCCCCCCCCCCCCCCTTCATGTCCTGGAAAGTAACGTTTTTGGACATACGAGGTTTCCACCCGACAGTGACGTTTTGGGGGCTGACTGTATAGTGTTCTGTTCAGCTATAGTGTTGAACCAAACAGAGCTGATTGTTCAGCCTGGGATCATTCTCTTTCATCATCGTCAGACCCCTCTGTACCGTGGTGCAGTGGACAGAACTAATGATGCTGTTTTTTTCCCAACTGTGAATGCCGGGTGATATGGCAGCATCACAATAATACCAAAGGACACGAAGCGCATTCTCAGAGGGAGCCCTCTTTTGTCCTCCTGCACCTCATAAAACCCCGTTGGCTCTCATTGTTGTGGGCAATTGTGTGCAGGATGAGATACTCCACTTCATACAACTGGAGAGAATTGAAGAGCCGAGGATGAGAGAGAGGGCGGGTGAGATAGTGACACGTTTGGAAGATGAAAATGTTTGGGGATGGGTGCCCCACATTCGAGACAACTACCGCACACACTGTAGTGTAGCCCATGAACTACATCTGATGCTTACACAGTTAAATCCAGTGTTATTTAACTAATAGCGTGTCAAAATTGAACCAACTAGAGTCCACTTTTATTAGTATTTTACTGTGTACAGTATGTATAGGGTTCCTGGCTATTCCTTTGCAAGTCGTCTTCACTCTTGTGAACCTAAACAGTGATAAAGGGGAAACATTATTTTGTTTCCTGTAACTGTAACTAATTGATGGATTGATTGATTTAATTGAATTAATTGAGGTTGATTGAATTGATTGAAGTAATTGAAGTTTTTACTGATAAAATGCATATGAATGACCATGACCATATTTGTCAAGGCAAGTATAAAACAGCACTGGGGTGCAAAAGTGTGTGTAAAAGTGCAAAAGTGTGTGTAAATCAATACATTCATAGCAGAAAAGTAAAATAGCAAAGAATAACTGGAACCTGTTGCCTCAACTTGGTTATATCCAGTTGCTATTCAGACAGCTCCACTCCAAAAGTGACCTTCACAGGTATAAAAAATAAAAAAACACCTGAAAGATTCAAGATTAGTCTGTTTGCCTGAACAGGTATCCAAACACACAAAGGCTCTTAAAAATTGAGTAACTTGCCTCAAGACAGGCGTGTTTGGCTCTTTGACCACTAATATTGATGCTGAATCAATTTCTCTGGTGCAGAACTTGCCAAAAAGCGCTCCTCCAATTCCTGGATTAGAGAGTTCTATTAAACCTGCCCAGCTGTGAGCACAGCGATAGCAGGCAGAGCTGCCTGCCGTATTAGCAGTTGCACCGCCACTCTCCCTTTAGGAGTCTGGCAAAGATTCTGGGTCCAATTGCCTCCCCTTAACTCTCAGCCTTGCTTCTACATACAGTACCAATACTCAACAGGGAAGGCTCAGGTTCAGCCAAAGACCAGGGCATGTTTTGATTTGTCAGGCAATCCACCTAACTTTACCTCTCAACCACACACAGACACCACAATACAGATAGATAGATAGATAGATAGATAGATAGATAGATAGATGTGGCACACTATAAATAGATGGTGTCTGAAATTAAAGCCTGTCAGGTACAACGCGCTAATAAGATAGATAGATAGATAGATAGATAGAGGCCAAGTTGTAGCCTGACCAGTTTGTTTTGGGTAGTCTGGAGCCTTGTTTGAAGGGCCTTTAAGGTTCTTCAAGGTGTTTTTGTTGACCAGTGAGGAGATCCTGTATAGGAATCTTGTTCTTTGGTTGACTTTTTTTGATTACGCGTTGGTGGCAATTTTATCACTGGAAAGATTTGCCTCCAGGATGGAACCTAGGTAGTTAGTAATTTCATCTTTTCGTGATAATATTGGCTCCCACTTTAACTGAGAAGCCTTGCTGAGATTACTATTTGTCATATTTGATCCAAAGAGTATTTCCCAAGTGTAAAGATATAGTTTGTTATCAGTGAGCCAGGTGCCGATTCTACCCAGTCCAGAGCTGAGGGCCTTTTCAACCTGCCGTTTTTTCCTGTCTGAGACCAGCAGTGCAGGAACAAGTTGCAGTCAGGCTGATCGTTTACATTAGGAACAGTAAAGGCCCTAGTATGCTTCCTTGTGGAACATCATAGCTCACTGTTTGGGGGTGGGGGGTTCCGTTCACCTCCACCATCTGTTCTCTCCCCTCTAGGTAGGATTATATCCAGCTCTGCTGATGTGCTATCAAAACCAATTGCTTTTAGGTTATTAATCTGTATGGAGTGATTTACGGTGTCGAAAGCCTTTTGGAGGTCCAGCATGGTCTAAGATAGATAGATAGATAGATAGATAGATTCAATTCATGCACTGCATGTACATTAAAATGTAATGTATAACCTGCATTTCCAAGTGTGTGTTGACATTTTAAGCATGCATGTACGTGCGCACAAGCACGCACATGCGCACACGTACGCATGCGCACACGTTTTTTGATTGATTGAAATCTTTATTAACAGTTTGCAGAATTACAGTACATTTCAAGCACAAACTCAATACAAAGACTGTTAACTGTGAGTGGACGACCCAATTAAGCCTTACACTTGTTTACAACAGGGTCCACATTGTTCAATTCATCAAAACATTTAGAGACAAACAAATAGACACTTCTATGTAGTTAAAGAACAGAACAGGAATTCATCATATAGGAAGCGAAAAGGGGAAAAAAGTATATATACAGTGAGGGGAACAGGGGGATAAAAGAAAAGAAAACGAAAGACAGAGTGTAGGGCGCCTGCACACAACACCATGCGTTGATGCCATGTGTGCATATGTGCAGGCACCCAACACCACGTCCATACAAAAACATAGTACAATCCATAGTACAAAGACAGAGTGTAGGGCGCCTGCACACAACACCATGCGTTGATGCCATGTGTGCATATGTGCAGGCACCCAACACCACGTCCATACAAAAACATAGTACAATCCAGATACAAATTCAGCTTTTACAGAGGCCAGTTTCGAATTGCAGCCATCCGTAGGTGCCCTTTGAGAGCAGTTTTGAAGGAGCCAAGGGATTCACATGTCTTAATGACTGTTGGTAGGGCGTTCCACATTTTGGTCGCATAGGAGCGAAAATAATTTAGTCCCTTGTTTGTGCCGAATCTGGGTTGTACATGGTTTGTTGCACTCCCTCTGGTGTTGTGGGTGTGGACTTCGTTTACATTAAGGAAGTATTTAGACAGGTACATGGGTATCTTGGTGGTGTATCTAATCTTGTGGACCAGACCCATTGCAAGATGCTGTACTCTGTCGTCGACCCTAAGCCATCCCAGCCTGTCAAAGTGGGCAGGGGTGAGGTGGGTTCGGGGGGTGAGGCCAAGTAGGAGCCTGACCAGTTTGTTTTAAGGGCCTTTGAGGTGCTGTGGTACCAGGAGGTGGATGCATAGTCAAAGAAACCTTGTACAAGGGCTCCTGTTAAGGTCTTCAAGGTGTTTTTGTCGACCAGTGAGGAGATCCTGTAGAGGAATCTTGTTCTTTGATTGACTTTTTTGATTACGTTGGTGGCCATCTTATCACCGGAAAGATTGGCCTCCAGGATGGAACCTAGGTAGGTAATTTGATCCTTCCGTGTGATAATATCATCACCAACTCTAACCAAGAAGCCATCTGCCTTTTTGAGATTACTATTTGATCCGAAGAGAATGGATTCAGTTTTTCCCAGGTGTAAGGATAGTTTGTTATCAGCGAGCCAGGTGCAGATTCTACCGAGTTCAGAGCTGAGGGTCTTTTCAACCTGCAGTTTGTTCCTGTCCGTACGCATGCACGCACGCACACACGCACACGCAGCTGCCCTCATTGCCTTCTCTGCAAAAAGACACATTGATCCTGTGTAGGATTTCTAGTTCCCTGTGCCAGGACAGCGGGAGCGGTACAGGAATAACACAGTCTGTCCTATAAGGTACAGCTGAGTAACACAGACAGTATTACAGATTGCAGATGGTCTCCGGGGTATAAATAGACTACAGCCCTTTGGTTGCACCCTGTAGGGGACACACAGTACTCCACTGGCATGATTATCCAAAGTGCATGACTAATGATACAATTTCCAAGCTGTCGGCTAACTTGGGTGACTTTTTATCAAATGGCGAGAAAAAACATCAATTTCTGCAAAAATCTTCCCCATGGGATCACCCCACCAGGACACACTAGGCTTGATGATAATTTGATCATTATTATAGCTACGTGTGTTCAGGGCTGAGTAAAGTTTTGTTTGATTGATTGCATACATTATTTAACAGCTTGCACGGACCAGGGACGGATTAACCCCCCATGAGGGCCCCTGGTCCGTTACGTTTTTTGGGGGGGTTTTAACATCTTTTCGACCTAAATTGAACAATGGCCAACGAAGGGCCCCAGGAACCTCAAACCCAGTACCGCGAGGTCCAATTTCCCCAAAGGGGAAATTTAGGTCTGCTAAAAGGATGAATCAAAGAAAGCCTATGTTGGCTTGTTTCCACTATAAGGACCCCAATTAGTTAGTTGCCTCAACCTTTCAGTGGGTACGTAGCGTACATCCCATTGAAAATGGCTGAGCCAGGGGTTCATTTTCACCCTTGGCTGCATGGTATGTTGCTGCATGCTGTTGTGAGCACTTGGCAGCTTTCCTTCTCGTGTCTGGCCCAAGGCATTATGCCGGCGGAATAGTAAAGAGAGTCATGCTAGCCACTTTGTTAAACTTTGGAGGTGGTGGTGTGAATTTAGTCTGCCTGTTCTGAATGTTCATGAGTGGGGTTTTTTTGTAAGTGCCATTGTGAGCCTGCAAGCTGCAACTTTTATCAAAAGGATGTTATCTGTATATTTTGGCTGTTTTGAGATGCCTGAGCCATCATATTTTATATACTTTGTGGATTTTGACTCATTACAGAATGTCTCCTGGATGGTATTAATGATGCAATTAAAATAAATTACTCATAGCACCATCTGCCACAGAAATTATTAGAACTTTTTATTTTAAGGTCTTATTTAAAAATCCTTATCGTTGAGTATTAATTCCCCACATTTGTATATTTAATACATTACATTGTCATTCCTGTTCTCTGGACATGTCAAATATGGCTGTATGGGAGATATGAAACCTTATTGATCCTGACCATTTATAGAGCTGCACACTGTAAAGTGCCAATTATCCTGACAAAACAGACAAATCCCACCCCCCCAAAAAGGTGACTTGACGCGCGGCAGCATGGCTTCCTTGTGCACCGCAGAGTGTGGCAGCAGGGGTTTCTACAACACCGCTGACCCCTAATCATGTATCATATTACACACGTTTCACTCCACAGCTGCAGCTGACAATCTGGCCACGTCTGTCTGTGGCTCACACGGTGCAGTCAAGCAAACAATGAGAAAATCCCTTTTAACATGCTCCAAAGATTGAAATCCAAATGTGAACTGAAATGACATGCTTTGCCCTCGAGAGGTAAAAAAAACCTGCATGGACATATACCCTAAAAAGAAAAGAAATAAAATAATGCAATAATACTATACCTTGTGCCCGTCAGGCGCAATCACATTGGTTCACACCCCTAGTCTGCATAATTATAGAGGGCGGCCTGGGGGAAATTCAAGGGCCATGCTATAGCGCTGTAAAACAGAGCGGACTTAAGTAATCTTAACACGAGGAAAAGGTATTAAAAAGGAACATGGCACGTCCTCGTTGGATCAGTGCCTCGGCGCGGCGTGGACAAGCTGCCAACATTTGGATAAAGACGTTGGTTAGCAGTTCACTCACGGCATCGACTTGACGAGTGGAGCTGTGTGTGCAGCACGACCACTTCTGTTTAACCCATTCTGACCTGAGATCAGATTCATACGAGGTTTCCACGGGACACACACTGGTCTGATTAACCCATTCTGACCTGAGATCAGATTCTAAAAATGTCAGTCGTTCTTCGAATTTTTCAAAAATAGCAGACCTACAAGCTCGTATCGCGCCACTCGGTGGCGCGATATGAGCTTGTAGATCTGCTATTTTTCAATAGCTAAAGCATAACATGATGCCAACACCAAAATGGGTGCCCGGTCAGAATGGGTTAAATAGAAGCAGTGGTGGAAGAAACTATACTCGCGTATTTTGTAAGAGTATATCAATATTGCAACGTAGAAATTGTACTGTACCAAGTAAAAGTCCGTAATTGAAAATGTACTTGAGTAAAAATACAAAAGTATATTGGTATCAAAATGTATTACCAAAAGTAGAAGGTGTTCATTATGCATGAAGATCTTTTGAAAATAGCAGATCTACAGGCGGTATATATCGATAGCTACTGTATTTTCAAATGGCCGAAATGTATATATAGGGCTGAAGTGGTTAATGGATGTTTTGTAATAATAATCAAAATCTAACTAACTAACTAATTGAATTGGAGTAAAAATTTACCTCTGAGATGTAATGGAGTATAACTAAAGGTACTGAAAATAGGAAATACTCATGGTAAAGGTTCAATGTTCTCTGTGTACACTACAGGTACATAAGAGTAAAACCTTTTTTTATTTTTGCTTATTCAGGCAATGCAGCAGCTTAGATAAAATAACATCAAACTGTAACAATAAAGAGTGCAAGAAAGAGCGAACGAGTAAAAAAAGAGTATGTATGTGCATGTTTTCCCTGAAGTAGAAAAGTTATAGGTACATTGTTTGTGAACAGCTTCACAGTAGGTGTAAAGGTTATACAACACCTTTAAAAAATCCTCGGCATTCAATTAATTCTGAGAGAGTATGCATGGATCCAATGGGTATACATTTATTGACACTCTCAGAGTTAAATGAACACTGTTATTCCCCATTGTTCCTGTGCGCACTAACAATGGTATGCAAATTAATGCTGAGAGGCTACAGGGCCACAGCATTATCAAGGTCTCTGGGAAACATTGGCAGGAATTACGTATCGTCCACTCATGTGAGGAACACAGTGTGTTTCTGTCAAAGTCCAATTACACAAATGTTTCTACTACTGCACATACTCGTGAGATATAATTACAACCACGACAGACACATCATGCATTACTGCATGTCTCTCCACTGACTGACACAATGATAGGGCATCCATGCAGGCCTATTATGGAGAGTTGACGCAGTAACATAATGAGCTTCCCCCCACGTCCATGTCCTCTCAGACCTTATACAGCCCCGGCCGTCGCGTCACCGTCCTTTCCTTCATCATAGTCGATTTGTGCCGTGACATGCAACAACATTAACGGGCGGCAACAGGCCATCATCATCGCTGACTGCTGCAAGTGGGCGTTACGACTCGAGCAGAGATACCAGCGGTGAAGTGTGTGTCACACTGTGACACACACGAGGCATTTCATCTTGATTTGATTCAGCGGTCGGTCAGCCACTTGGCAAAGGACAAATATCCAATCCATTGACTGCAGAATTGTGAAAAATTTGCCTTCTGCGAGAGAGAGGGCGGTGGCAGGGGGCGATCGTTCAGGCTGATAGATTTGCAGGCTGCTACGGCCCAAGCACTATAGTAATGTATCTGCTCACTGATTCGCATGTTTACCGATGGGACTTGGAGATGGTAAATTATTTGGTAGATTTTTATTCCACCCTGAAACGGCGCAGAAATGTGGACCTTCAGCACATTTTAATGTTCTCCCCCTCAGGCTGTGTTTGCTCTCACGTCTCCATCTGCCTTTGTTTTTTGTGGCATTTTATCAGTCAACCTTTCATAATGACAGTTATTATGCCCAAGGATTCTACTCTAAAATAATTGTATAATGGGATGTAATAACTAACAATAAATAATCTTGGATCTTGAATAAACAAGAAATAATTAATCAGAAGAAAACTACCCCCAAGTCCCCTCCCAAGGAGATTGTTGAAAGGATCTATTTATTTATTTAATGCTCTTTCCGTATAGATCCAGTTTGGGGCACCCATTTTCTTTGGGTGTTGACATAAATGCTGTTGTCAGATCTGAGACCACTACTGACGGAGAGCCATGGAGGCTGGCAGTGATCAACCTGGGAGACGGGCTATCGTTTGGGCCGGTTGTAAAACAGCCCTCCCTGTGCCTGCCACTGCCAGCTCCCTGGAGAGTGTCTATGGGGAAATGAGACGGATTCCTTTGTTCCCTCCACTTAATTGCTGCAGCGCCACAACATGTACGGTCGGTCTACTCCAAAATAAGGCTCCTTCTATTCCGTCATGCCAGTTGGAGGCTACCTTTTTCAGATTTCTAGCAGATCCTCACTCTTAATTGCAAGTATTTTGTAAGACACCCCATCGCTCTAATGAAGGGGCGATATGCTGACGTTGCTGTTGATGGTGTACGGACGGACGGCAGTATACGGTGGCCTAATTGCTGACGGGAAGAAAAACGAGCTATAGCCGGATGTATTCCTGTGGTAGATTGTGTTTGTGAACTGCAGGATATCATGAAAGATAAGGAGTTTGATCTGCACATTTCCCTGCACAGATTAATCACAAGAGATACACCCCATCTTGATTTCCTCACTGAATCTAATTACCAGTAAACAGTATGCAAATATATACAGTGCATTTTACTGTACATATATTTTGCTACCTGTATTCCTTCCCTGTAGCTAATGTGCGTGTGTGCGTGCATGAATGCATCATGTGTGTGTTTGTCTCTGCACATACATGGGCCTAATAGTATACTTTTCCATGCGTAGGGTGCATGAGTGTTGTACGTGCAGGTTGCTCAGTTTAAGTGTGCGGTAGCATCTGCTTTTTGGGAGCTGACCTGTCACAGCGAGGCAGCATGTTCACCAAGGCTCCCTGTGGACATGAGTCAACCATGCGTAACACTCGCTCAAGGCGAAAAACTGAGGCTTTATGAATTGAGCGATAGGATATGTACTGCTGCAGTGGGCAATGAAACCCTGCACTGCTCCACAGCTTCATACGGAAAAGAGTCCGACCTCCCCTTAGAGTGCCTGACATTGAAAAGAAGGCGCGGGAGGTCTTAAAGCTTACACTTTCATCTGTTCTCCAGGGGACTACCGCAGTACATCACCGGCTTTTACAACCACGTTGTGCCTGTAGTGTACCGCACATGCACACGCATCCGTTCAAAACGGTGATATTGTGATCCCTAGACTCTTTTTTTACTTTATAACACAGGTATTTATCTACAGTAGCGGTGTAGATGACACCTCTTAATGTGAAGCGGTATAGCGCCTACCTTGCACGGCATACTGACACCTCGTCTACATTGCAGTGCACAGGAGGTGTTTTTGGTGTCACATCCTCCAAATGTCAAATTCACACTAAAGGTTGTGTTGTATGACTCTAAAATTTAGAGTCTAAATCAACAGAATCAGATTCATAATAAGTAATAACAAGTTTCACAAATGTACTTCATGAATACGTGTATTCACAGTTTTTTCTTCTGAATTTCTGATGCACACAGAAATATTAGCAATTTTAAATTATGCACAAAAGGAATACACAAAAAACGCATTATGATTGGCTGAACTGGGAAAATCTGTTATGTTAATGATATGTGCAAGCAAATCTAAACGTGACCTTCAACATGATCGCGTGCCGTGGTAAGTTAGCTAACATGAGAGTGGTTACCTATATAACCTTCGGAATTAGCAACTTAACCTGCATGCATCCTTGCTGCGCTCCAGTACTTAGCAAATAACACACGCATGTGATGACCATGTTTTTAGGTGGGTGCGTGTATTAAAAGCTATTTTAGGGTATAATAAGGGGCTGTCACAAGGTCATTATGGTTCAACCAGAGTGACAGGCGGTATGGAGACATACATACATTCATTTGATAATGGACACAGTGAAGAATTGTCATCACTAGGACAAACGTGACATTACAATGTCTATAAAGGTTCATTCATAGTCCGGATGTAGCATATGGTAATTACTGGGGTCCACACGGACAAAAACGATGCAACCGTGGGCCTTTAAGCATGCATATTTCCGCCTGAGCACACACATCCTTGCAAAGCAGACACAGACACACACATACACCACTTGGCAAAGATATCAATCTGTAAATAAAGTTTTAGCTGTACTGTAAATATGAATATTATGCACTAAGAAATGCAAGTGCTTGAATAAGCTACGTATGATCTGGCAACACTAACCTACAGTATTTAGCTACTGTGACAAATCATGACAAACAAATAATTACAAATAAGAAAAACAACAAAGGTGTTGTTTAACCTGCCGTTTTTTCTTCTTTCTAATTATTTGTCATGATTTGTCACAACTCGAGTTGGCTTTATACGACGCTTGAAAGGTCTTTAATACATACTTTTAAAAATGTCTATGGGAAAAATGCATTGGTAATTATTTCCTGGGCCTGACGTCGTCATAAAAGGTGGCGGACTGCGGCGCTCTATAGTGCCGCTCCAAAAACATATCTTTTTTTTTGATGGCCGCTAGCCCCTCCTATGCCCAGCTTTGTCTGTTTGTGTGAGCGCAAACATGCTGATTTGAGTGGCTGATCACCCCATAGCGATGATTTGATTGGCTGAGCAAAGTACATATTGAGGATACAAAATGAGGGTAGAAAAGTGAAGACACCAAAATGATTGGCCAGAATGACATTTGTGATGATTTGATTGGCTGAGCACGGAATGTGATGTATGATGATAAGAGCGTCCCTCACTTCACACAAGTGTGATTTCTTTAAATAATGTTATATTATCAATATCAACTATCAAGTCAACACATTATCAACACAGGTTGAGAATCTCTGAGTTTGCACTATTGCCTCTTTTATAGCAATACAAAGTATAGTTTGGAAAGTTAGTTTGCCATGGGGAGGTTTCTGCAACACATCATAAATACAAATAAGTTTGATTCTTTGATTGTTAATTTCTTTAAAGCAAAATGCAGCTAATGAAACCAAATGTTCATAGTTTCATACTGATCCAAAGTGAAAACGTTTTTTTCCAGATAAAATCCTGAGAGTGCCAGCTGAACACAATGTGTAATTAAACCACAAATCAGCCTGAACACAATGTGTAATTAAACAACAAATCAGCCTGAACACAATGTGTAATTAAACAACAAATCAGACAGTGAGTTCCTCTGTAAACAAAACGGAACTTGCATTGAAGGCAATAAATCTGCTTATTTACCACCCTGAGCACTCTGGGGAAATCAATAACATCTATGCAAACACCCCACCAAACATAATTTGCAAATCACTTTGCAAAGCCATAAAACAATTGTTGTAAAGGCTAAGGAAGAAAAGGATCCGGGTAAATTGAACAGTGTTCTGGACGGTAACAGGCCGACCTCACGCCGACTGCTCGGTTATTGTATTCTTTATTTTGTTTTTACTGAGAATAAGGTTAGAAGATTAGTTCAGGGTTAGGCATAGTTTTACTGGGGTTAAGTTTAGGTATAGGGTTAGGTTTTAGGCATAGTTTTACTGGGGTTAAGTTTAGGTATAGGGTTAGGTTTAGGCATAGTTTTACTGAGGTTAAGTTTAGGTATAGGGTTAGGTTTAGGCATAGTTTTACTGGGGTTAAGTTTAGGTATAGGGTTAGGTTTAGGCATAGTTTTACTGGGGTTAAGTTTAGGTATAGGGTTAGGTTTAGGCATATAGTTTTACTGGGGTTAAGTTTAGGTATAGGGTTAGGTTTAGGCATAGTTTTACTGAGGTTAAGGTTAGGAATAAGGCTAACCGTTTAAGCATAATTTACTTCGGTTACTTTAGGAATACCAGGCCGTGCAGTTCCGCCGGCTGTAGCTGTACGCATGGGGCGAGTTGGTAAAGGGGCGACTCGTTTGGTATTCTTCTGGATTCCCTTGCAGATGGTTTAAGATGATATAGATCTTTACTTATCCAACAGGGGAAGTTCAATTGTTATGACAGTACCAGTTATGAAACACAGGACAGATATACAGAAACAGATAATTAATAATAATAATAATAATAATGTGCGTGCATGTGTCTTATCTGTAGATGTTGTATACACACAATCTGCATGCATACATACATGTATGCATTCCAATGATTGCACACTAATTGCAATCCCCAGTGTCTCAATGTAATGCTCATCCTTTTCTGTGTGGACGTGAGTGGGACAAGCTTCAGTGAGCCAGAGACACCCGAGTGGTCACACACACGTTTCCCATAATGCCTGAAAGAAACGAGTCTTCCGTCTTTGAAGTGGGTCAGTGAACCAAGGTCAACCACACATCACATTCCTTCCATAATAGAATGCTTAAACCCAGCGAAGGCTTGATAATGGGAGGAAGTATTGGGTTGCAGGAAGTGCAATTAGTTTGTTAGCGAGCGTCAGTCCAGATGCTGTTGCAAAGTGACAGCATGAGGGACGAATATTAAACAGCAGAGGTGAATGGCAATTCTACACCAGGCTATACAGTGAGGCGGGGCTCTAATTGAACCACTTTAACCCTGTCCCTGCATGATGTCCCTATTTTGGGCATTACCGACCCGGTCTCACCCAAACACGGTGAAATGGCACAGATTGTACATGCACGCCTAGAAAACCCAAAACTCAGTACACATTACACTGAAATCCTCCCCTTAAGAGGCATAGACTATGACTGGAGGGGCGCTAGCTGTCTGTATCGATTTTTAGCCACGAGAGACACCACCGAACACGTGCAAAACATGCAAGGTGTCGAGCGTTGCAAAGTTCGGTAGAGCCGACTCATCCGAGTTGTAACCCAATAGCACAGAATGGTAAATAATGAGATGGAGGATGACTTATTTAAGCAGTCACACCTGGCCTGAGTCAAACTATAACTGGACTCAGAGCTGTGTAACCCAGCCAACCTGGCAACCTAAAAATGGCAACCCATGTCAAACTGTTCCAACACTCTCCACTCCCACTCCCACCTCCATTCAAGATGGCTGAATTGTTTTGCATGCATGGCAGGCGGCAGCAGCAGTTTCCTCTACACTACTGTGCTAGATCCTTGTTTCTCATCTCATCTCATCTCATCTCATCTCATCGGTCAGTTTAGACTTGGTGTCATTTTCATTTGGATCAATTGGTTAACTGTTTGAGTTATGAGTTTATATTGAAAGCATTTGATTTATGTTTGAACTTTTGGTTGAATTATGACTGATATTATAATATCTTATAAATATATATATAAATATAAATACTTTGTATTTTATTTTCTAAGTACCTGCGCACCTGTTGTGCATGGACTTGATCAAGGCACAAGCCGCACAACATGCTAAATCTTTCATCTCCACAAACACAGAGAGAGCCACTATCAGAATATTCTGATAAAACTGATAACCCCCCCCCCCCCCGCCTCCAAAGTCTACAATCTACCCATGTGTCAAAATGAGATATGAAACTTGTCTTTCTGTTTGTCTGTCTCTCTCTTTCGCTTCCTAATTCTATTTTTCTCTGTCCACTGCCCACTGTAAATGTGGTGGAAAGGGCTTCCAGGGTTGAGGACTATGTGTCCTGGTTGTGCTCAAGTGCTGTGTACTGTACTGTACTGTACTGTACCACCCGGTGTTATAGTGCAGCCACAGTGAAATAGGCTATACACTGCAATTTTCTAGGCCCCAGGTGGTTTTTCTCTGGGGGGAGAAGAGAGGCATAAAAAATTATGAATGCACTAGAACATGTTTTTTAAATCATTGTCAAGGGAGGGCGAGCGCCAAAAGTGGTTTTTGGCATGTAATGCCAAACTTTGAAAAGTGGTATATATAATACCACTTTGAGAGTTGTATGCTCGCCCCTCATGTCATTTTCTGTGTCCATTTACCGCTTGTTAAGCCGGCCTGTTAAATAAATGTTAAGTATGTGCTTGGTCATTTTAGATTAGCCAATATATATAGCTTTAACAGTTAATTTCATTATAGCCTGCCTGTAAAAATTAAGGATTTTCCTATAAGGTTTGAGAAGAATGCAGGGGGTTCTATAGTTAAAGCAATAATTATTTTTAATTACCTCACAGTATGTCAGCAGCATTCAGCAGCACTGTTGTTCACCCCCCCCCCGTCTCATGGCCATTAAACATAAGATGTTTCATGGCTAAAAATATTCAAGCTAATAGGTCTTTTCTCCCTCCTGGCCCAGCACTGTCTCCTCCCATTTCACCAGACTTCTAACAAATTGCACTCCAGCCTCCCAGTTGATACAAAGCCTCAAATGAAATCACTCGTTCTCTCCCCACTGCCTTCCTCCGTAAGGTTCGGTAAATTACGGAACGTGATTTGTGCTGACACAAGTCTCTCCAGCCTGCTGCATCTGCCTTGTCCTTGCACAGCTGAGCGCCGCTAAAGTAAGCTACCAATCGGGGGCCTCATTGAGCCTGGCTAAAAGGGCAATTTGTCATGCAATTCTCAAAGTAGTTACGGGTAAAAAAAAATCGGTGCATTGTATGAACTGTGAGCATAATAAGGGTGCCAGGGGGAGCATGTTAGGATCAATTTCAGGTGTTTTCTGTGCGTGTGTGCGTGCGTGCGTGCGTGTGTTTGAGTATTTATTTTTCTCCAAACTGGGATCCCCTAGTCTTCCCATTTGCTCGTTCTCACCCTCCAGCTATGGCCTGATCAGTCCTCATTTGTCACTAAGGCCACCAGGCCTGCAGAGGTTGTCTGGTTTTGATGAATGTAACGAGGGCCTCTGTCCTTATTCTCCCATCCATCAGGTGCTGTAAACATACAGCAGGACCACAGGCTGTTAGTGGTCTAGCCTCTTGGTCTCCCGACTCTCCAGGAGACTGCGGACTGTGTGGCTTCTCCCGTTTTCCGGGCTGCGCTCTACTATGGATTAGCCCATCAAGTACAGTACAGGTAAGACGGCGTGGGCAGAGCTGTGTTAATAAACAATAGAGCACTCCATCAGAATGTCGGTGTTGGTAGCAGTATCCAAAGTGGATTTGTGTGCGTAGACTACAACTATAGGCTATGTAACTGTACATTTGTGAAGGACAAGGCACATAATTATAGTCCGGCATATTATCAGGATAGTGTCGAGGAAGCAATTTGATTGGTTGGACTAGCCATCCACCCATGCTTAAACAAGCATTATGGCACACCTAGCCTGAGCTAACGTGTTAGGTTTCTGGTCTAGAGGGGCGGGTCGCGGCTGAGATTTGCGCACGCCCTGATTGGATCTCATCGATCTGTCCGTCACCCCCGGCCCCTCCTCTCCCCCCTAGTGCAGCGCTACGTCACATCATTTGGAGCGACGCCCACCCGGAAGGGTTGACTCCCACTTTTAGACCAGAGCGGCCAATGCGTTCCTCCAGGCTTTCAATTTTTGCACCAACAAAAATGAAAGCCTGGTACCGAGGCTATGGCACACCTAACCTCGCGTCACCAGACAATACAAAGACTGTTAACTGTGAGTAGACGACCCAATAAAGCATTACACTTGTTTACAAGAGGGTCCACATTGTTCAATTCATCAAAACATTTAGAGACGTACAAATATACACTTCTATATAGCCAAACAGAACAGGAATTCAGCCTAAAGGAGGTAAAAGGTCCTAACAGTCTGGTCGCAATAGTCCGACACCCTATACCCCTAACCTAACCCTAACCACGCGGAAGCCACGGGTGAGTCTTAACCGGCCACTTATGTCAGAGCCATGGGTGAGTCTTAAACGGCCACGCATGTGTCTTAACCAGCCACGATGGAGTCGAAGTAGTACATCTACCACGCCAGCATTGGACCCCTGCTGTACCGCCTCCATGCTGGGGTTGGTCGCTTCAAATAGTCCATGAAGGAGTGAGGCCTGGCAGACAGCGCAGCATGTGAGTGAGGCGAGCCTGAGCAGACTGCCGACCACATAATCACCACCTGTCCTCTGTACAAACCTCGTATAGCTCCCGCAGTTTGCATGGGACAATAGCGATCGTAGTGGCTAAATCTGGCATTAAAAAATATGAATTTCTATCAAATATCTTCAAATAACTATCTCTAGTTTACATGTTTTTTTAAGGGTAACTTGTATAATCGCAATATTACACTCGAGGATGTGCTTTACCTAGATTATTGGCACTTCAGTGCTGCTTACGGAACTCAGCCAAAGCCTCGTTCCTGCAGCAACGAATAAACAGGGTAAAACACACCATCTCGTGTAATATTGCTTAATTGACACACAGTATACTTAACAATTACTGATGACCATTTTCCAATTAACTTTCCTCAGATAGTCAATCCATCTCACATAATTGCTTGGACAATCTTTACTTCTTTAACAATGCAGTGAGGTTCAGGCAATACTCATTTAATAAAGCAGGTCAATTCATATTTTAATGACTATATGGAGAACAATATAAAGCCAATCCTCAATTTATAGGTTCTTTGTGGCTCTCTATCCATGCATCTCTCTGTCCGTCTGTGTGATTGGCAGCAACTCCCTGCCTCCCTCTCTTTCTCTCCACCGATCTGTCCGTGTTTGTTTCACTCTCTATCTGTGCCTTTCTGTTCATCGCTCTTTTCATCAATATGCCTGTCCTTTCGCCATCTGCGCCTGTGTTGGGCTGTTTCTCTAATGTCTGTGTATGTCTCTCCGCCTGCCTTTTTCCACTTCTAATCTCCGTCTGTCTGTCTGTCTGTCTCTCTCTCTCTCTCTATCTCTCTCTCTCTCTCGTCTCACCTGGCCCATGTTCTACTTTGCAACGGGTCCGGTGATAGAGACCAGACATATTGGTTCATTCTCTCCGCTCGCCTTGACGCCCCTGCCACCGATTGAACTCCATCTTCCGTAACGCGAGGCCATGTTCGCAATTACATTATACCCTTCAGCCCCCTGAGTGGTATCAAGGATGCCTGCCGCTGAGGCCACGGCACATCTGAGGACACACCTGCAGCACAGACACGGAGCCCAGCCGCTAGCGCTGCATGGTGCCAGCACACACCTCGCAATCTGGCTTCTGCCTCAGAGCACAATGTCACTATCAGGCCGGAAAAACCTCCTATATCTCCTCATTCTGAGTTTGTGTGTCTTTTCCCCGTAAGTTAAAACTCACTATCTGCTAAGGATGACATTGGTCGAGTTTTATTAAAAGTCACAGATCGCCTTGAACGACATTGGACGAGTTATTAGCAGTGTTGGAACTATCTAAAAAGAAACTACTTTTTGCTGTAACTAGTAAGCAAACTAGTTACCGTTTCCCATTCAGTAAGGCCGCTATAGTTACTGCATGTGCGTTATGTTATGTTATGTTATGTTATGTTATGTTATGTTATGTGATGTTGTGTGATCCAAGTGAAACCGTAAACGTTTCCCCCTGCAGCGACGTGAGACGATCAGTCATCTTAGAGGCGGCTGCTCTGCTCCGTGCAGGAGCTCTATGTGGGTTGACAGCTCTGTGCTCTCACACTATAGCCTCAGAGACCACATGGGTTCTCACTCTTAACTGGAACGTCTTAGAGACCTGGTCGGCATAAACAACATTACTACACTAGAGTGGTTCCGTTCATATCTTAACGGATAGGAGCTTCTCCGCAGCAATCGGAGAGGCCTCCTCTTCTCAGGCTCCTTTTAAATGTGGCATCCCACATAGGGATGAATTATGGGTCCTTTACTCTTCACAATTTATATGTTGCCAATTGGCAACATCATTAGGAGTCATGGCGTCCAATTCCATAGTTATGATGATGATACGCAACTGTACGTCCCCCTAAAACCCGGCGTTACAGGCAATGTACGGCGTCTACTTGCAAGATCTCTGACATAACAAATTGGATGTCACAAAATGTCCTTCGACTGAATGATTCTAAATGAGAAATTATCATTTTCGGTCCTCAAAACTCCACCCATTCCACTCTGAACTCGGCACTTTACAGTGTCTGCAAACATTACACACTCAGCCCGCAACCTGGGTGTTTTCTTTGACCCTGACATCTCCTTTAATACCCAAGTCACCAAAGTTGTCCAGTCCTGCTACTACCAGATCAGGAACAGTGCTACAATAAAATATTTTTTGTCACAAAACCGCTATACTCCTTCATATCCTCACGACTAGATTATTGTAACTCTGTCTATTCCGGTATGAGCAAAAGAAATGTAGCACGTATCGAGCATGCTTACTCACTAACACACGGAAATGTGAGCATATATCACACCAATCCTGGAGATTTTATTGGTCACTTTCAAAGCCCTACTGTACATGGACTAGCCCCCAGCTACATACAGGACATACTATAACCTCATAGGCCGGTGCTCAGCCTCAGATCTGCACTTTACTGCCATGATTTCAGATCACGTGATCGGATTGGAACAACCCTAGTGATTACTAGTGGTGAGGCTGACTCATGGTTACAGTAAATGAAGGAGCTACACATAATGTGACAAGTCAATGAACTGTAAAGCTAGAAAAAAAAGTAGAGCTGTCTTAGAATTAGTCAAATGAAAGTAATGGGTCACTGCCGACATCAGCTTGTCTCAGTCAGACTCAGACTGTATGCCTTTCAGCACAGCATGATGAAGCACAAACGCTCCCAGGCCTTGATAAGGCTAATGCTCTTTCTTCCTTATCTGTCCTTCTGGATTTTGTGGGCAAAGGCATCCCTAAAGAAAGCAAATCTTCTCTCAACTAATAAATGACTCGGCTGTTGCCTCAAATGTGGACCAACATCTGAGTGTCTCAGCTGCTACAACAATGCAACACTTTCGGAAATGTTAACAAACATCAGAGCGACTGGGAACATCCTCGACCTTCAATTACCGAGTATCAAGTAACAGTGATGTTTCTCTCGCCTTGTATAGATTTGGAATGGCTAGTCATGATGCAAGATTCCAAACATAACATAACAGAATCAGTCCCGCTAATCGCTATGTACAATACTTGCTGATAATAGTGGCTTGCTCATAATAGTGGAGAAACAATGACTAATTTGAACTACTTCATTGGTCTCACTAACAATTCCATGTGTGAAAGCCTTGTTATTGCAATAGACCACATGATTCCCAGTCGGATATAGCGATTTCACAGACATACTTGAATCATTTAAATAATTATATGTTTAGGAGTTGTGCTCTTCACCAGACTTGAATCACACTCCAACCTTGCAGTTGATACAAAGCATCAAATTAAATCACTTCACCCCACTAAGGTTCCGTAAGGTTCCAAATTATGGAACGTAATGACTGTGTGTCGTGCGTCATTGCGTGTCATATATACAGTAGCAGTTATATCTGTAAATAGCAAGTAGGATGGGCTCACACTCACAGATCAACACATTTTCAACAGACAATACAAAAAAATCTACTGTCACCAGTATGGGTATATACAATTTAAATATATCATATTAAAAACATATGAACACTGAGTAAAAACGCTATCCCATGTGAAAAGTAGCCTATATACCTTCACGCACATGTCGGGGGTAGATAGACGGTCCTTATTATTGTAGTTTGATCGATTTTCAGAGGAAAGTCTTGCAGAGCAGAGATCAAAGAGAGAGAGAGAGAGCTCCATCCATGACTT
Organism: Protomyctophum bolini; assembly: GCF_963924005.1. Classification (NCBI taxonomy): domain Eukaryota; kingdom Metazoa; phylum Chordata; class Actinopteri; order Myctophiformes; family Myctophidae; genus Protomyctophum; species Protomyctophum bolini. Next base: position 40,463,455 of record NC_137870.1, on the reverse strand, counting down.
CACCTTATTATTAGCACGTTGTTATAAGTACCTGACAGGCTTTCATTTCATCTATTCCATCTATTTATATAGTGTGCCACTATAATAGACTGTCTGTCTGTCTGTCTGTCTGTCTGTCTGTCTGTCTGTCTGTCTGTCTGTCTGTCTGTCTGTCTGTCTGTCTGTCTGTCTGTCTGTTCATCCATCCATCCATCCATCCATCCAATACAGTATATACTTTTGATTCCTTGGTGATCAACATGATCCAACTTAATGCTATCTTATTAAGACACAATGGCCCCATGGATACTTTTGTCCTTTGAGTCCCCCCCCCTCCCCCTTGACATGCAACTCCCATAGCAACCAGACGTTCACCTAGCAACAGCAACCTTGACAGCCACACCGACCTTCACTATGGTAACAGCATCCAAGACAATCTACAGCATATCGCTGCAAAAGGCTCATAATGAACAACTCACTATGTCTTTTTCTTTTCTATCTCTCTTTGCCTGAAGTCATGTTTGAACTGTCTGCCACGGTGGAATGCAAAGGCCACGTGTTGGAGGCCATACAGAGCAACACACACGTGCACACACACACACACACACACACACACACACACACACACACACACACACGAGCACACACACAAAACACACGCATGTGCACACTGTAACGGTGTGAAGTGTTGAGAATTAGGAAGATTCAGGCAGAAGAACAACAGACGGATCATAGGAACAGGCCTCCTGGGCTGTCCCGGCAGCCCCTCCGGGCCACAAGCCTTCCAAGCACACTTCTCAGACCGTCCTTATAGTCCACTCTTAACAGAGATACTGTACTAAATGGTCATATACTGTAAGCAGAGATAAGGGCGAAACACAAATAGTAACATCAAGTGGCATTACACATTCGCTGACATAATGATAGTAAGCATGGAGGAGTCGGGTCAGCTGTTAGATTGCAGGCTGCAGGCGAGTTAGAATTAGCCATTGATGCTGTGAAAAGTGGAGGAGTGGCTGAAAAGCATTGAATGAGATTGAATGGAAGACAGAGAAATACACAATAACGCACGCACGCACGCACGTACGCATGCACACACACACACACGCACACACACGCACACATGCACACACAAAGGCAGGCTGCCAAATGTAGTCCAGGTGTTGCACAGATTACAAAACAATGCCAAGACCTCTCAAGGCTTGCATCCCATCTTTCTCAGTATGGTTATGTTCTCCATCCATATGGCGGGTTATTTAATTGCCATTCCAAACTTATTTCCCTATTTACACAGCTGAATATTTCCCCCCGTCTGTTCTATGTCTTTACCTAAGCTGACCCCATCCCAGCTATACTAATTGGATACACACGACGCCAGTAGCACACTTGAGCAGCAGCTGTACCATGGTCTTATACCTACATTATGCGCCAAATATTATACCACAGTTACCGTATTTGAGACACCCTTGCGTATCCCGAAGAAATAAGTCTCGAGAATGTTGACGGTATAGATACAGTACGTGCTATGGATGAAATAAGGCAGGATGAAGGTGAAGGATTTAAATTTTAATAGACACACACAAACGCAAACAAACACACATGCACGCACGCACCCATGCATGATGCACACGCACGCACGCACGCATGCACGCACACACACACACACACACACACACACACACACACACACACACACACGTACATAACATTGGGAATAAAACATGAAGTGCACGCTCAGAAATCCATATCCATTAAGGTGACTTGCATTAATTTCATTTGCTCTATGGCTTGACTCAAATTGATTTCTGTGCCTTTTTTTTTGTCTCCTTTCGTGTGCAGAGTGAAAATTTGTTTTTCCCCACCTTCACCTTCATCATGTTGGGAACGGCGTCCAAACTGCACAGCTGTGCCTGACTGTCAATCACAGGTGATTAACACCCCCCCCCCCCCCCGTATCCCGCAGTAAGTAAAGTATCCCGCAGCAAGCCTGGCATATGGCCAGCCAACCACGCGACAGAGTAGCACTGTCTTAATCTAGTGTAATTTTCACTTAAACCTATTTAATCATTCCCTTGGACGGAGGCAGTTGCACCCCCCCCCCCCCCCTCCCGCCCCTCTCTCTCTCTTGGCCCTGATTTTCTAATTGGCCTATAGTGGTTCCCAACCTTTTCAGCTGAAGACCCAAAAGATAAATTTGGTGTCTCCCCGGGCCAGGACCCAAACTTACAAAAAGACATCATTATGAATTAATCACCACAGTTAGTCTGTGCGTATAAGGTGCGTTGTAAGCTTGTAGATGTGCTATTTTCACGATTTCATTGATGGTTGTTTTTTTTTTTTTTTGGGGGGGGGGCGGGGGGGGGGGGGGGGGGGGGGGGGTTTAGGGCCGCCTATGCCCAGCTTTGTCTGTCTGTGTCACTGTGTGTGTACCCTCCCCCATGATGTATGATGATGTATGATGATGATGATAAGAGATGATAAGTGATATTTTAGAACTGGCCCATTGTTTGGGAAACACTGAAAGTAAGAAAGACAATCTCATCAATCCTTATCTTGCCATCCATCCATCAAGAGCTGTGCTCTATTTAGGATGACAATGTCCGTCAGTTCAAAGTAGGCTAAGGAGCAGTATATACTGTATATAGACTTATAGGGGTCACGTAGCGGGGGCTTTGGAATCTTAAACCCAAACCGCACCAATGATTCGCCATGCAACGTTCCTTGCAACATGCGACTACTTGCAACCATTATCCCCAATGGCAGTTGCAAGTAGTTGCATTGGTACAGTATACGGTTGACCTTAAAACTGTGTAGTTGCAAGGAGTGTTGGGACTATAGTTGCATTGGTGCGGTTTGGGCTTTAGCGTCAGTGTGACACACATCAGAGCAAAAAGACCAGCATGTCACCTTCACAGTGTGAATTTGGAAATGGGCTCAATTTTGGTGGATTTAGCCCTGTATTTCCTTCCTTTCCCTCTCTCAGTATCCTCATGTCCACAGGCTTATAATGATCAAACACACTTGAGAAAAATGAATTTCCATGCAGCTCGCCTCTAAAGCCTGCACTATAGCTACAGTGATCCTCCAACAGTAATTGAGAATCACTTGCAAGTGCTGTGTCCCCTCTGTAGAGTACGATGAGATATCGGTCTGCCCGGCATATCAGCCTTTATATATCGGTATTGACAATTATGCAGCTGATATGTCCCGATTTTGTACGTTTTAATGATTATTACTTGCACAAGCAAAGCGCACAAGTAATAGTTTCGCCCGGGACTCGTATGCACCGTCCCAGCCGTCCCGCCAATTTTGATGCGTATGCACCGTCCCAGCAAATGACGTAATGACTAATTGTGCCTGATACGGCAGTGGTGCCAGATTACATATATGTATACATAGGAGCATTACCATCATTTTTGTGGTGCAGTGGTGCAGCCACTCCAAGGAACAGCAATGTCCGTCCCTCCCTATATGTCCGTCCAGTCCGTATGTCCCTATGTTTAGGGTACCAATAGGAATAAAAGTTGTGCTGTTGTGTTAAAAACAGAGAGAGAGAGAGAGATAGTGTTGCTAATTACAATGTGGAGTGTGCAAGAGGGAGGGGGAGTACTAGTGTTTTCTGCTAATTCCCCCACACAATAACTCTGTCTTTTCTCAACCGTTTCGGACGCGGGGCAGCTAGCCAGAACCGGGCCGGCACCCTGTGCGTGTTCCTGTGGGTCTGGCAGTTAACAGAAATATTGTACTAAGTTCTATTGAATGCAAATTTTAATAAGCTAAATGACATAGACACCGGAAACGTATTCATTCATGCATTTTAGTGTTAAAAAAATACAGTTTCTGCATAATTGTTGAGTTCCAAAATATCCTCATTTTCACCATTACTTCCCTGTCGACAATAACGATACAGAGCTACCAGTAGATAACGCCAACATGAGACATTAATGTTACTCAGTATGGCTTTTTAATTATTTATCAAATAATACCGTTATAGTGTAAATGTTCTCCGATAGAGACTTGAATCAAATCAACGTTTTTCCAAATTGATTTCGATAATCATTGTGCTATAGGAATCGGCATCGGACCTTAACCCATTCTGAACGGGAACCCATTTTGGTGTTCCAGCATCATGTTATGCTTTAGCTATTGAAAAATAGCAGATCTACAAGCTCATAGCGCGCCACCGAGTGGCGCGCTACGAGCTTGTAGGTCTGACTGACATTTTTTTAGAATCTGATCTCAGGTCAGAATGGGTTAATCAGACCAGTGTGTGTCCAGTGGAAACCTCGTATGAATCTGATCTCAGGTCAGAATGGGTTAAGATATCGGGCATGAGTCTGGCTGTGCTCCTCTGCACCCCACCACGCATACAGTACCGGTGCGTACAGCATCATATGTCGGGATCTACTCCTCCGCACCCCACCACACATATACACATCCTCCTTGTCTTATCTCAGCCTCCTATATGACTGATGACTTATCCCTCTGTGTCCTTTGGTGAGAGAAAAGGCTCCAGAGTGGCACAATCATAAAACAATCTATTAAACTCAAACTCGTCCCAATGTCCTCCTGTGGGCCCTAGCCTATTTTCCCCCTGCCACACTTATCTGACAACGTCAAATGGATTATCATTCATTGTGCCTGAACCACATTTTACTTTTTTTTTTTTTATCGTTATCAAAATGTTCAGGAGCACTCACTATGCCTGAATTTGCGAGATGCAACCCAATAGCAGTCTGCAGTCCCCGACTTTGTATGGGCCTTTAACGTTTCTGAATAAAACGTTTTAGGGGTCAAAGGCAAAGCAGCAAAACTGCTGGAATAATTCTTCTTCTTTTCTTCTTTCTTCTGCTCTAAAAGTATCGGGGTGACGGGGTCATAGAAACAGCTACCGTTGTTTTGTTCATTGCCACGTGCTTGGCTACATTTTACTTTTGTAACTTCGAGGTCATTCATCAATGGTTTATTTTGGTCAGAGAGAGACACAAAACATGTCTTGGCATAATGGGTGTGCACATTAAATTGCCTGCCAAATAATTGAGGATTGTGGAGCTGTTTCAGCCTAATGGAGATAATGGGCTGCAAAAAGCAAAAGAAGACTACTTTTACTTTCAATTATTTCCCAGTTGTGGATTTTCTTTATGGAGGCGGGTTCTGGTGGGTTAGAAATGGCATATTGCAGAGATGTCTTGGCATTACTTAGCTTAACATTTCTGCATAACACTTTTTGCTGCTCAAGCATAGTCTTGCATAACCAGACAACTATTCCACAATCTCAGAGTAAGGAAGCCATGGCATTTCCGTTCACATTATTATTTTTCTCACATATTCCACATACAGTATTTGAAGTACAGTACTGTACATTTGCCTGCAGCATCCTAAAATCCCTTTAATGTTCAGCATAAATATTAACTCGTTGAGTTGCAATGCTGTGGTTGACGTTAAACCGGTTTAGGCTTAAAAATTCATTCTAAAACTTAACCTTGAAGGTTAATTTTGAAGGTTTTCTGAAAACCTTCAAATTATTATTTAAAAAAAAATGGTGACATCCACAGTAGCCTCTGTATGGCCAAGCTCTGTCCCCTCCACACAGCACTGCCAGCAGGTGACAGGCTCCACGTCACACATGGCCATCCAGCACCTTGCATAGCGTCACTGTCGGACACAAATCTCCTTTCTCCATATTTCAACTTTTTTTTTCGTATTATTATAATTTTGTCTCCTATTAAAAGTTTTCATAAGAGCTTTAAATCATAACTACGCTCATCATGGATACATTGGAAATTGGTTTTGGACATGCGACACCGACGTTATCGTCTTACAGTCATCTCGCTGAAGCGTGGCGGTTTTAATTGGTTAAGCAGACTACCCGCCACATCCGTCACTCCATCCCTCATTAGCCAATGGTTTTCGAGGACAGCGACAAGCGACAAGCGGCAAGCTGCGGTGGCGGCTTCACTGAGAGGCTGCCTAAATTGGGCTGGTTGGACAGCCCTTCTCTTGAAAAAAGATAGTCTCCCCGTCCTGCTGAAGTCAGTAATAGCTGTCATTTGCTTTTGTCACTCACTTCAGCACATGGTGGAGAGAACCATCTCTTTTCCCCATCACTGCAAGTTACTGCTTTCCTTATACAGCCTCTGCCTCCTTTGTTACGTGTGTGGCTGTGGGGGAATAAAAACAAAAAGTAAGGCTTTTCTCTCAGCTGTGATTGTGAAGCAGCAGTACGCTAACATGTCAGTTCCCATCGTTAGTTTTTCCATCTGAGGCAAGCGTTAACCTGACTGTAGTGGGTGTGGGGGGGGGCGGATATAAGGCAGCACCTTGTTTGCGATGGAGGTTGCAGCAGGCGGCACCGATCTCTGCCAAACAGCACTGCAGCCTGGTTCTGTCTCTGTGGCTCCTTGAATATGAGCGTGTCAATGCAGCCATTGCACACCGCCGCACATATCCCCCTCTGGCGCGATTTCTCCCCGACTGAATCGATTTGGGCTCTGTTTATCTCATTAGCTTGTAGCGTGTAATCAATCACACAAGAGCATTTGACGCGGGCCTCCTACACCACCACCACGTAGGATAGAACTCGGCTTCCACCGCCTTCCCCGTTCAGTGTTGTTATGTCTATAGATATCCAGCTTGGCATTGACGCTGATGCAGCACTGAGAAGAATATCAACGCTCTGTCTCCTGGCATTCAGTCAAGTGACCCCATTTCAATCATGGTTAAGTGATATAGTTTGTTTAGAGGCAAAAGATGTGTATGAACACGCTTAACGCACGGACATTTATACGGCGTTAATGTATTATTACAGACTCGCTCAACTGCAAGCATATTCTGAATGCAAATGGATACCTCGCAGGCTCGCACGTAAAGGCACGGATATACACATCCTTAAATGAGTGATGGAAGACATGGCTGACAGACGTACAAACAATCAAATGCATGCACATGTGCCTTGTATACACGCATTTACATCACTTGCAGGAACACAAAGGCCACGCAGCAAATGCATGCTAACACAGACGTACGCACTCACGCATGTGTAAATGTGTACACACAGCTGACTAATCCCCTCATCTTCAAAGCAAGGTCTACCTCCAATTCACCTCACTTCACCTCGCAGGAGTGAGGAGACAAATTACAGCCAGCTGTTTAAGGCTCATAAACATCGTTTACACTACTGATGGGCTCTAATACCTTTATTTTATCAATTATGGAGAAAAAAATATTTTATCTATATGTTCAAGTCCTCCATCTCCGCATCTCGCAAACCTGTTCACCTCATGTGTGGCAAAGACATCTATAAAGAACAACAACACAGCTGCTGCTTGCAGTTCAATTGAATGTGTAAAGAAGCATTACCATGACAGCGGCAGGTTTGACGCACCGCTGTTTAAAAATCAATGTGTTCGACACAGTGTGAGTGCTACTCTTACAACAACAGTTGGGGGTGGGGGGTTGTGGGGGCGGCCAGTACGTGCAGCCTGGCCATTGAGTGGACAGGACACACACACACACAGCGGGGAGGGAGGGGATAAGCAAAGGGGTCACTGTGTGGGCACAGTGGTCCAGTGGCGAGGTCACACACTTAAGTCAGAAGTCAAATGTAGTCACTGCAACCTTGGCTAATGAGCATGAGAGTGCAAACTTGAGAGTAGGGGTGGCTGATATTGAAAAATATATTATGATATTTTTTCAAGCAGCATCACGCTGCATGATATTATCATGATATTTTGTCATGCAGTTTTTAGGGTTCAAGTTACTTAACAGTACAACCTGCACCTACAAGGTAGTAACAGAACAATGAATGAATGAATATCCATTCTGCGCCTCCAACTGTGCAGCTCCTTATCCGCCACATCGTTTGCTTAATTTCCTTTATTTGCTACGGATAATTGCATTCCCACCTGCACCGAATCGGAAATCAAGTGCGATTGGAAGCGAAGCGAAACCCCCGTTTTTTGGCGGAGTAGAATGCCGTCCTTTGATGCGCATTAGGATTCGAATGAGCCTTCACACCTGCCAAAACGAAGCGCACTTTCGGAACAATGTGCAGCAGGATTCGTTTTAATCGCAGTAAAGCTTTCTGGTGTGAAGGTCACCTAAAACATTACGGATGACAAAGATGTGACTAAAACTAAACTACAATGTGCTGCCAAAATCAACACAACGAGGGAGACGACCTCCAGCCATGCAACTCAGATGTATTGATTCAAATAACATTATCAATTAAAATAATTATACTGTACAAATTGTGTTCACTCTCAGAGTTGCACCTGGATACATCAACACAGAATATTGAACCGTGTCATTGCTAATTACACAAAAGTGCTAGACATCAACACGCCCTGCCTGTGTATAACGCTATTGATCAAAGTTTTCAGTCACCGTGACTGAGTTCAGTCAATTGTACAAGATTAAGAGTATTAGAATGGGTCAAACTATAGCAATAGTATACGCAAATGTTCAGAAGCAATTCCCATGAATTTAAAACATTGTGCTAAATAATCGTTTAAGAAACACAGCATTAGTGTGTGTATAGACTCCTTTCAGTGCTGTTGTTTCACAAATCACAGATTGGGAATTGGTCAAACAAAATTGTAAAATATATATATAACATATTATGATTCTTCACATGCACACACACACACACACACACACACACACACACACACTGACACACACACACCTTTTCCTTTTCCTGGCCAGATAGGCATCTGGGCTGGCATTCCAGCTTATCGACATCACTTTGGTTACATTGAACAATCTCAGAGTTAATTGAACACCCAGGATTTCACCGTGTAGATTTTGGCCTTGGTGTGCTTCCCAAGCTAATCATAATGTTCAAAGGACTATACAAAACAAGAACTGAATGAAATGGCTATATTCTAGATCCATGCACTGTTATCTCTGTGATCGCCTTGTGCAACAGAAAAAGCCTTCCTTAAGATCTTACACAGTGAAATATCCCATAGATGCACCTGGAATTACAAATGTTTCCATGCATAACACCTAGACCTTATACACCTATACTCTGTTTCAGTACGTGGTGGATGCATGTCACTTTACACTGTTTACAGTATGTAATCCTGAGATAAATCTCAGTAGAATGCCTTCCTTCCAACAAATTACTATGCAAATAGTGGCGGGCAGTAATGGGCCTGTGATTCTTCACCGGGTGGCAACACTATTGGAATTATGGAAACGGGAGTTAATTGGGGCTTGATCTCAGGCTTGGCAATTATATGGGTATTATATTGATATTGAGATATGAGACTACAAATTGTCTGGGGTGTGATATAGCAGTTGTATTTTGTATAGAGGGACAGACAGTATAGGCTGACAGGAAATGGGGGAGAGAGATGGGGGAGTGACATGCAGTAAAGGCCGTCGGGATCGGGAGTCGAACCCGCGGCACACCGCCAGACTCGGACTTCCGGGCCAAGGTGCCTGGACCGCTGAGCTAAAAACAAGTCAAACATAGCCGATCTACAAGCTCACAACGTGAGAAGGGAGATTTATTATATTGTTTTATTTCATCACAAAATACAATATTATTTTTTCCCCCCCAGATTGCTTGATCTTATTCTAATTCTATAAAGCATTTTGTGTGAGGAAGTAATGATTCCCAGTTGATGATAGTGAAAGCATATGCCATTGCAAGGCCTTTCTGCCCCAATTATTCCGACAGTATGTACGCGGTATGCATTTCCACTCTGCATCATCTCTGCAGGCAGATGGTATGGAGTGCCTCAGTGGCTTTAGCCTGAAGGCCGTCATCTTGTTGCCTGCGGCATTGCACATGTACTGTCAGCTGTACGTTTAATGCCATCATTAGCCTCCCGTATACGGCTGGGTAACAATACAGCAGGTATTGGAAATGTTTGGTTAGTCTCTATTTAACGTTATGTAATTATTTTTTAAAGACATACGGTACATTTCTGCCTCATTAAACGGAAAGTTGAGGAAATAAATGAATCGGATAACTAAAAGGGGGTGACATGCAACGCAGGTCATGAGTGCAACACAGTTTTCTGCCCTACGAAGGGAGGGACTTTCGCCCTATAGTTTTAGACTGCGACGGAGGGGCGCCGTCTCTCAAGCGAACTTGAGCCACGAGACGAGAGACACCACCGAGCGAGCTAAACACTTTGGCGAGAGAGTTGCCTTGTCGAAAGTTCCAAAGTTCACTTGACTGACCTAATCAGTCTCCTTCCAGCCCCTCCATTCGTGGGGCAGAAAACGGGTTTGTGTCATGAGTTGGATTCAGATTTAGTGACTCTTAACTTTTCCAGTCCGGAGGTAATTTACTGTAACAAGCCGGTTTCAATGACATGTCATCTGCATTACAAATTTAACCTTTTTTTCCACTGTATTGACAAGAACAAGCACAAGAAATCAGTCAGTCCATACTAGGCCTACAATAACACACAGTGACATTAGAATTTAGAACCCATTTTATGATATAATTACTCATTTTATCAACATTAACTGGAGGATGTTTACCCTTATGTCGACATTTAACATTTTTCTCACTTTCTTAGAGAGGCTTAGGAAATTAATGCCAGTGCCAGACAGGTCAGGTTGGCAGCTCTCTCCACTCTTTTATAACTTATTAATTAAAGCCTAGGGCAATGGACGATAGATAAATGCACGCTGTAGTCCTTCCAACAGGTCACCCTATTCTTTATTACTTTTGACATTAAATCAATTAAATCTCCCCCCTAACCACCCCGGGTTAGGGGGGAGAACGTTTTTTAACCACTTTTAACCGCCCTATATATTCTTTGTACTACGACGCATTGCCAGCTTGTATATCTGACATTTTTACTTTTTTACTAAATATATATAGTAGAGAGAGACAGAGACAGAGACAGAGACATAGACAGAGACAGAGACAGAGACAGAGACAGAGAGAGAGAGAGAGAGAGAGAGAGAGGATTTTAAATATCAAATCAGAAAGGAAAGGAAACACTTTTTCGTGTCATTTTAGATTTTTGTTTTGGATACTGTATATACATTTCCAACTGTAAATTAGTTTTTATACATACTGCCAGTAAAAAAAAATCCTGGTGTAGAACCACTCCACTTTGCCCCCACTGCCAAAAATGCCAAAAGAAATATATTGAAAAGACACTAAAAGAAGATTAAAATGAAAAGATATAACTTAATTGCTTGATTTTAACAATATTGACTTGACTGCACATCTGTCACTTTCATTCATTTCATTTTTGTCAACTCTCTCATTGTGTTTTTTTGTAGGCTACACATTTCTGTAATCGCTCTTACTGTGATTGCACGGTTATTATGTGCCTTTCAGTGAGCTAAATGTCCCATTACGGACACTAATGCCTTGCACTTCCACTTGAACTTTTAGCGGATCAAGTTGTACATGTGTCACTGACAAAAGAGTGTACAGCCCATTACAAAACCTCTGGGTATATAATTGCAATTAATTTGACCGGGTGGTATTTTTCTCTGAGAGGTTATGAGCTTAATATCCAAATAATGTTCATGGGGTGTTCTTTTTTCTCACTATGGGAGTAGATGGCAGGGTGTAAAGTACCTACAGCGAGTACATGTACTTAAGTTCTGTACTTATGTACAATTTTGAGGTATTTGTACTTTACTTGAGTATTTCCAATTTCCAATACTTTTACTTGTACTACATCTCGGGTCCAAATATTGTACTTTTACTCCACTACTACATTTGAAAACTATTGTTACTTTATTACTAATCTAGTTACTTTGTAGATTCACTTCAGCGCTACTGTACATACAGTATACTCTGTACATTTCATCCATTTGAAAATAGCCGATCTACAAGCTCACAATGCGTCGCAATGCGATGCATTGTGAGATTGTAGATCTGCTATTTTCAAAATATCTTTATACATTTGAAAACTTGAAATGATTCTGCACAATGAGTACTTTCTACTTTTGGCCAATACTTTTACTCAAGTAAATGTTGAATTCCGGGCTATTTTTATGGTGCAGTATTACTTTTACTTAAGTAAAAATAATTGAGTAGCCTACTTTTTCCACCACTGGAATAGATGGACACTCAGTAGGGCAGTAGGCTACTCATTAAAGCCTGGGGGATTTTATGACAAAGCCCCCATGCAGAATTTCCTCTAGAGCGAAATTGAGAGAGCCGCTTGTTGTTGTGTTTGTGCCAGCATCAAACCGGGGCTTATTGTTGTGGAATGCAGTTGACATGTTTTGATGCTTACTCACCCCTTTTGCAACCAGATCTTATTTTAATGATGTTGAGGACACAAGAAACAATTTCCTGGGCTTTTATGTGTGCAATATAGTGTTTTTCTTTTAATATTTTATTCATGACAGGAGAATGAGACTAGCCAAAGGGACACTGCCAAAGGCATCAAGAACTGCCAGCCAGCAAACTGGTAAACAACACACGGGCATCGATCACGAACATACGTGGATGTACTCAAGAGCGATGCAGGAGCGCAAAGTATACCAACGAACTGGCCAGATGTATGGACTCGTCTGAGGACGACTGTCCTAGAGAAACGCCATGTTCATGACCAAAATCTGTCATGAAAATGTGATCTCCAAAACTAGGGGATGCACTTCCCATTACAATCAGAACTGCAGCCTCACTCCCAATCTTCCACCGTAGTCTGAAAAGCCACCTCTTCAGACTCCATCATGGCCCGATTAACCCTGCATTCTGACCTGAGATCAGATTCATACGAGGTTTCCACTAGACACACACTGGTCCGATTAACCCATTCTGACCTGAGATCAGATTCTAAAAATGTCAGTCGTTCTTCGATTATTTTCAAAAATAGCAGATCTACAAGCTCATAGCGCGCCACCGAGTGGCGCGCTACGAGCTTGTAGATCTGCTATTTTTCAATAGCTAAAGCATAACATTATTCCAACACCAAAATGGGTTCCCGTTCAGAATGGGAAGAGCGTCTGCTAAATGCCTAAATTGTAATTGTAATTGTAATTGAACTTCCTTCATGGACTACAAGTCATATACCTCCACACGGCCTCCCCCCTCTCCACAAGGAGGAGCAGTGCAGCAAAGCATTATGGTCATTGTAGGAATTCAACAATCCAGTCAAACACACAGACTTGAGTATACCCATTTATTTGTTTCATCGCTCTCCCAACTGGATTAAATTATTATTTAATCTCGACCCGAAACGGTATTTTCTGTTTACTAAAGAGCTGGAGAGATCATGGGGAGAGACCCCCGATATACTGAACAAAAACTCCCCATAGGAATGATTTTGCCGGCACGTCCTCGACATATTGAGAGCTCGTATAGGTCTGCTATTTTCGGCACAGGATACCTTTGTACTCCAGAGGATAAATGTAAGCATGCAAACGTTCCGGAGAAAAATTGTACTTGTCTGAATTGCCCTTTTGAGGTCGATCAGAAAGCACTTCCTCGATCTGTCATTGTGTGAAATGATCATCCGGTCTTTTCCATCCATCCCAACCAATCCTGTTCAGTTATTTCAGTACAGTGCTCTGCAGTACCTATACAGTACAGCCCCCCCCCCCCCCCCCTCCCCCCGTTCTGCCTTCCCCATCGAGCAGAACACTGTGTTGACCATCTTGATTAATAACCTCATTTTTTCCATGAAGGAAAGATAGGGGCAATAGAAGCACTGTTCGGTCCGATTATGTAATAGCAACGCTTGACGGAAAGTTGTCGCGGGGAAAGGAGAGGGGATTCTTTTTTCCACCCTGTGCTTGCTTGGCCACTGTGTGACAGGAGACAAGGTAAATCTCAAGTTCTAGGTCAGGGACTTTGCTCATTGTTTTCATCATGCCTGCATGCTATTCTCAAGTTTCTCAACTATTATGCATGTCTTTCTAGGCATGCTTTAAAGGCAGCTTTGTGTGTGTGTGCGCGTGTGTGTGTGTGTGTGTGTGTGTGTGTGTGTGTGTGTGTGTGTGTGTGTGTGTGTGTGTGTGTGTGTGTGTGTGTGTGTGTGTGTGTGTGTGTGCGTGTGCGTGTGCGTGTGTGTGTATCTACAGTATACACCACAATATGCACTTACACTTGTCTGCCATCATGCCATGTTTCTTAATCTCCAACAGACAGGGGACAGGCTTCATAGATCGTGAAACCATGTTGCCAGCTGTCAATCCACTGCAATATACACGAATGCTTCGTTATTGGCACAGAGACATTCTTCCATTGCCAAAAGCATCACTGCAAAAAACACCAAGAACATGCACTGCACTATAAACGGAAACACGCAAACCACATGTAAGTGCATTCAGTAACAACCATAATCTGTTATTATAGCAAAGCAGAGTGGTGGGCGGTCCAGTCCTATTTAGTAGTTGAATAGCTGACAGTGTATACAGTATATGAGGAAGGTTGTTCTGGCATCCAATTTGGGAGAGAGAGGGGGGAGGGCGCTTGTGATCGTGGAGGAACCACTACTACGCCATCAGGAGAAACATGTATTAATAACTTGGCCACACCTGCTGTCCCTAATTCCCTAATTACACAATGACCCTGTCCCCATGCATGACCAGCCTATATGAACAACCATATCATCAGCATAATACTAGAATTATCCAGAAGAAGGCAATTAAAATGGCTAAAAAGCATATGGTGATACCGGTTTGACTCAATCAGCAATCAGCATCACTGATCATTGTGATAAATAAGCTTCAAGCGCTGGTGGCACATCCGTTATCATCACATAAAATAGTGTAGTGAAAGGTTTTGCTAAAAGGCTCAATCTTCTGATAATCATTGCAATAGGGTGTTTGTTCAGTAACATGGGTCCAGCTCTTTAGTAAACAGAAAATACACTTTCAAGTTCAAATACCTTTATTTTTTTTCAATCAGGAGAGAGAACCCTACAACGATCGTTATCAGGTTCAATTTCATAGTGTTCCAGTTTCAATTTCATCACTTCAGTTTGTCCTGTATCCTGTACTCTATCGTGATTGGCTAATTTTGTAGTCTTGACCTGAAACTCAATTTTCTGTTTAATAAAGAACTGGAGAGACGGGGAGACCCCTGTTATTGAACAAACACTTAGCTGCTGTGTGAATATTGCTTTTTAAAACTTAAATTCCACCTTGTTCATCAAAATTAATGACGGGCAGAGGCAGCAAAAAAAAATGATATTCTATCCCTATTGGTAGGAAATTAGGAAAACAAAAAAAATGTCATTGGCTGTTGCAATGGCTGGCTGCCACAATAAAAAAACAAAAAATAATAACAAAATAAAAAACAGTTGCCCGTCTAACCTGGACTGCTAGCTCAGCTCCGTAGAGAAGCAAAGAACTCCAAGTGAGGGTCAGCCAAGTTGCTTGCTGTATGAGAACGGGATAAGTTCAAGTTTAAGTTACTGCACAGTCACAGAGGCAGAAAGTATCCTCTGACAGCCAAGGGTTATATTTGTCACCCTGGCTGAAACTATTCTAGCTAGGAAGCACATGCTGTAGAGAAGGAACATCCTCTCCTGCCATGCGGGCCTTACAGTAATAAGGAATCAACAATATGCTAATTCAGCTGAGGTTGCTGCAGGTTCCTCGTCTAGGCCAGTGGTTTTCAACCAGTGGTCCAGGGACCACCAGTGGTCCTTGAGGGGGTTCCAACTTCCAGGTGGTCCCCAGCTGAATGACGGAATAATTGGTAACCAAATAAAATGTACCCTTTAAAGATGGGGTGAAATGGCTATTTGGAGCATTTTATTTTGTAGTTTCCTTAGTATATTATTGATAGAGACGGCACCAGGAGGAAACCCCTAGGCGAAATGGACACAGTGGCCGCATTTGGTATTGCAGCTCGAGCCAGCGCTGGGCCGTTGACTATCATTGCGCACGTTCATGTTATTGGGCCCATGACACATGGACGCTATGTTTCAGTGCAAATGGCACAATGATAGTCATGTTATTGGGGCAATCCATCCCAGAATGCACTCTGTTCCTACCCGGAAGGAGGAGTGAAATCGCCTCATGTACTTTTGAGCAACTTAATGCAAGTGGATGGGAGGAGAAATCCGGTGAAGTCTCTATTAATATATAGTTTCACGCTCAAACGGAATAATGTGCGTTTTTGAACCAATCAGAACGTCACATATCCCTCCTGGCAATGGGACGTTGCTCTGCTACGTGTGCGATGCGTGCACGCACAATATGCAGATTGTTTGTAAACAAAGTCAGAGAGAGACAGGCAGCAAAGCTCAATTCTAACCTGTAATGTTTTCAGATATTTTAGCATGATGATTAAGTTTAAAACGAGTAATACACTGTCTGGGTGTCATCTTGACTGGGATTAAAAACTGAGTATTCTGTAATCAAACCCACCTGTGTTTGGTGGATGTCGCAGCAATGGGAATAAAACAGGTGAACTTAATCAATATTCATTAATGAGCCTCGACACGTCATCACGCAGGACTTTTTCATTCAAAGGAAGTAAATTCAATACCGGTAGATAGTGAGACAAGGTCAAGGTCACACTGTCTGTGGTCACCCCCATCCACCCACACTACTTCTATAATTATTACATAATTTGAAAACAATATCCCTCTTTAAAAAGGAATCATTATTCTACTAATTCTGGGGCTTACTGGTTCGTCTAGGAGGCTGCTATTGATTTTCCTCATTCAACCACTGTCCTCGGAGAGGAGCAAGGGCTGTTATAGAGAGGCTGGAGAAGAGTCTCAGCCAACATCAGCCTGCGGTAGCGCACAGTTAATTCCTGTGTGTCTGCAGGACATTAATGAGCCAGCATGGTGGTTGTCTTAATGGGCAGCCAGACAGAATTTAAGTGCCCCATGGAGTATAATCTCTAAGGCTACAGCATGCAATACCACTGAAGGGCCCAACAGATTGTTCTTCCCCTGTAATTTGGCCATGACTTTGCTTCAGATATGTTTATTAAGAAAGGAGCCCCACATGTGCCCAGGGTACGGGTTTAAGAACATTTGTCGTGTGGGCTCTTAATTCAAACTCTGCCGCAGCTGATGTCTTAGTTTGGTGTGAGTGGGGACATCTAAATTAAAAATTGTAGGGGCTAGAACAAAACATACACCTATACTGCTTAGGAAACCTATCCTGATTGATTGAATACTTTATTAACATTCCAATATGAAGGAGCGTCTATAACTTGCTGTTGTTTTTGAGTGGTGCAACCATTCCCTTACGGAGCTATGTGTCAACCACTCCCTAGTGCTTAGGAAACCTATCCTGATTATTGAATACTTTATTAACATTCCAATATGAAGGAGCGTCTATAACTTGCTGTTGTTTTTGAGTGGTGCAACCACTCCCTTACGGAGCTATGTGTCAACCACTCCCTTACGGAGCTGTGTGTGTGTGGGTGGCTGGCTGGCTGGCTGGGTGGGTGCGTCTGAGCACGAAAACAGTACAGTGACAGTATAGTACAGTACAGTAGAGGGTAAAGTAGAGGGACCCCCACACGGTAACTCTGTCATTTCTCAACCGTTTCGGACACGGGGTGGCTCACCGGAATCGGGCCGGCACCCTGGGTGGGTTCCTGTGGGTCTGGAACTCCCCCCCCCCCCCCCCCCCCCACACACACACACACACCCACACAGAGTTGCAACACATTCTTTTTGGTTTTATCTCTAAAATGCTTCCACCCAATTCTAGACCCATACATACTGAATTTAGATGCCTCCAGATCCGGATATGCCGAGACTGTCTAGAGTTTACATTTCTTTCAGAGTCCCCCAACATTTTACAGTAATTACAAAAGAGTCAAATAAGTTGATATTTCCTCAGTGTCGACAAAAACAAATACTATATGAGTAATGTTCATGCCAAGTCACTGCATGTGCCAAGGCAGTAGAATAAATAAATGCTATACTTTGATGTTTGAGAGGCACTTCATCATCTGTTTGACATACTGCTTTTTAAGTAATCTAATCTAATCTAATCCAGTGGTTTTCAACCAGTGGTCCGGGGACCACCAGTGGTGCTTGAGGGGGTTCCAAGTGGTCCCCAGCTAAATTATGGAGAGTTGGTAACCAAATGGACTCTTATTAGATACTTTAATAGAAGTAAAATGAAACTAAATTGACCCTAATGTGTCCTTTCATGTTACGCTCTCAAGAGTTAAACATCTGCATTACTTAATTTACAAGAAGTCTACACAATTAGAGAATGTATAGAAGAATTGTTATTGTGATTGTTATTCTCTCCTAATGGTATACCAACATTAATACAGCATGGAATTGTGGACAAAAAGCCTATCCAACGACACCAAAGTCTTTGGTATGAGAGGCTAAATCTCGGTGAATGCTGGTCCATGGCTCAAATGCTGAATAAATAATGGACCTTGATGTGGAAATGGTTGAAAACCCCCTGATCTATTCTAATCAAGAGCCTGTGAAATAAAGGGATGGATTTTAAATGGGCTTTTCTTCTTTTAATGGATTTAACGTTTGATTGATTTATTTCCAGTACATTTCAATCCATCAAATACGGTAGAGACGTACGAATATACACTTCTACGTATATAGCCAAAAACAGGAAATCATCATAGGAGGTAAAAAGAAAAAAAAAACATGTATACAGTGAGGGGGGAAAAGGGGTGGCCAGTTTCGAATTGCAGCCGTCCGTATGTGTGCCCTTTGAGAGCAGTTTTGAAGGAGCGCGTGGAACCGGCCGGTTGCCTTAATAGTGTGAGATTTATAGATTTTGGGGCATAAATAATAGAAGCTTGTTTTATCAATAATTGATCAATGTCACCATGGTCCACATACATACATACATACATGCATACTTCATCTTTGAGCCCAGCAGGTCCACATACTGTAACGTTACTCCAACCCGAGTACAAATGAACGAAATTCTTTTGGCATACAAGAGATAAAATCCAGCGCAGCGATAGTTCATTGAGACACGGAAGGCAGAAGGTTTATTATATAATATCCCCTTCATTCTCTATCAGTTATTCATTCTGTTCCTTTAAATCAGCAGTCTCTCTCCATGTCAACACCCTCACTCTCATTAGCTGTTGCCAGACCTAATACCAGACAGGCGCGGCCGTTTTCTGCTGTCTGGGTGTGTCTTTTCCGCGTTTTTAGACAGCTGGTGGATGGAAATTAAGCTCCACGCGGCTGACTGCGGCGAGGGCAAGCGTTTCGGGGGAATCTGGCCGTTGCGGCATTCAGCCGCGTGGGGTGGGTGGAGCTTCTTTTCCATCCACCGGCTGTCTAAAAACCCGGAAAAGACGCCGTCAGTTAGCTTCCTTTGACCTGCACGCTTGTCTGCTCAAGTGTGGAAATGGTGATTGACTGCCAGCTAACTCACTCACGCCCACAAGTGTTCTTTTAAGCAGTCACTACACTGTCCTCAGTCTTCATGCTAGCTGACTGTGTGTCTCTGTTGTTCAGATGTCAGCGTTAGAAATTCCTCCACCTCCCCGGCCTCCTCCTTGTGGCAATTTTCTGTAATGGGTGATTCTGTGATTATAAACGTGATTTATGGATTGTACTATATGTGGTATTTAGTTCTGTTATGGGTATCTGATTATAATGTGTTTTATGGGTTGTATGGGTTATGATCATGTGATATGTTCAGTATCTATGTGGTATATGGATGCATTGATAGTTACGTTGTTGATGTTATGATGTCTTTATGTTATGCTCTAGCTGCTCTGGGGTTTGTTGTTGATATCAGAGCTGTGTCTCGGTGCACAGATAATCTGAGATATCAAATGTGATATGATATCAGATGATGTGATATCACAAGAGCAGAGCCACACCGCCATACTAAATGCCAAACAGCTTTGCAATGAACTTGCATGATTGTCCTGTCTGTGTGTGTGTGTGTGTGTGTGTGTGTGTGTGTGTGTGTGTGTGTGTGTGTGTGTGTGTGTGTGTGTGTGCGTGTGTGTGTGTGTGTGCGTGTGCGTGTGCGATTATTATGTGTCGAATGTTTTGAATGTCTGTATGTCGAATGTAAGGGTGTGTGGTTGCCTACTGCCCATGATCACTTCATGCAAGCACATATACTTTCCCCCATACAGTACAGTACAGTACAGTACAGTACAGTACAGTACAGTACAGTACAGTACAGTACAGTACAGTACAGTACAGTACAGTACAGTACAGTACAGTACAGTACAGGAGAAGGTCATGTTGTACACTACTATTCTCCTTCGAACAATGCATGCACCAACATCAAACACATGAATTTCAACCAGTGCGCACCAGGAGAGTTCAAAAACAATGCGTCGATATTGAACTCCTTAAAAGCGACCCACATACTACTGGCAGCGGCTCGGCAACCCTGTTTTCACAACATCTTCTGCTCAGTCTTGGTTAATCCCTCGTTCTTTCATGTCAGAGTGCATATACTGTACACACTCACAGTCCTATATATACACCGTACTGTAGCTACTGTAGAATTACAGTAATTCTATGCTTATAATTCGAGGTGACAATGTGCAGCCTGCATTTTCACGTGCTATACATTTTACACCAGAAGATACTTTTAACAAAAATGTTGAATTTGCTTGCTCTATGATGTGTCTGTTCTATTCTATACTGCATCTGTTTCATTCTCTTTTATAATCTGTTCCGTGTTATTCTATTTCTATAACCTAAGGGTTATGGTTGCGTCCTCTGGAGCAGAGCTGTGGCCACACGTGTTATGTTTTCACGCCATCAGCGTTTTGCGTATACTGTATGTCTTAACCCATTCTGACCTGAGATCAGATTCATACGAGGTTTCAACTGGACACACACTGGTCTGATTAACCCATTCTGACCTGAGATCAGATTCTAAAAAATGTCAGTCGTTCTTCGATTTTTCAAAAATAGCAGACCTACAAGCTCGTAGCGCGCCACTCGGTGGCGCGCTATGAGCTTGTAGATCTGCTATTTTTCAATATCTAAAGCATAACATGATGCCAACACCAAAATGGGTTCCCGTTCAGAATGGGTTAAAGGCTAACCTAGGGGCTACTATGACACAGAAAGAAATGACAGGCCTTTCTCCTCCATAGATAATATCTGGCAGCTATTTGCTGACATTGCCGGACTGAGCACAAGCTATATATACATTATATATATATACTGTATACTGTATACTGTATACAGTATGCAGGCTCAGAGAATGCAAGCAATATAGAATCCCTGCAAACACCCATGTGACAAACAGCTGGGAACAGGGGCATGCTACGAGCAGACGGGGCTGAGTAACAGGCGCCAGGTGCTGCTTGCCATCATGTATGTACACTGTGGAATAGATGACCATAAATATTGTATGATTTGATGAGAGGAGCCATGAGCAGAATAAGCGATTTACTTTGTGCCCAAGACAATTTATGGAGTTGTGGCTGCCGTATATAACAGGCTTGAGAGTGTCAGTGATACTGCCATGTCAAAGGTCACCGTATAGACGGGGGAATGGCATACATATTTAAGCACAAGACAGAATATAATAGCAAACTGATATTTTGTCATTTATGGAGGTCCTCCTTAAAGAAAAACCAAACAAAAAAAGATTCAAAAACAGTCGCGACTGATGTCATGATGGACGTGAGCGTATACTTTGGCTGAGCGTGTCATTACTTCCAGGGGAGAAGTGGGCTTGATGTGCCCTGCCCCTGACACATCCCATGAGCAAAGGAGTTGGGAGTGTGGCCCAGACACTTGGTCATGTCCACCAATGCTGAGCAGCGTTTTCCATTAACACCACTGTGAGTTTCGTCTTGTCAATAGTATATACTATACTGCTGAAGAATGGTCCCAATATGATTTATACGAGAAGCTTTCACACTCTCTGTAATAGAGTTATATTGCTCATCATCATTCTTGCTCTCTCTCTCTCTCGTTCCCCCTTGCCTTCTCTATACCTCTGTCTCACATCCGTACGTATGCGCACGCACGCACGCACGCACGCACGCACGCACGCACGCACGCACGCACGCACGCACGCACGCACGCACGCACACACACACACACACACACACACACACACACACACACACACACACACACACACACACACACACACACACACACACACACACACACACACACACTGCAAAGACCTAAAATGTTAATTTAGCTCTTAAAAAACAGGATTTTTCTGTGAAGCGGGAAGTGGCCTAATACTAATGGAGTAGGCCTGTTTGTGAAAAAGGGCAGAGGGATTCACCAATGTGTTTTTTATGTGTTTTTGTGCAATGCCCTGCACATTCTAATTAGCGTTACCAGCCCTAAACATGCTGCGATTGTCTCTATGGAATGTGAAATGCTGCAGGATGGGACAATGTGCTATTGTTTTGTATTAAGAATTCAGGAGCAGTATAGCTGCTTGTGTCATAATAGTCTTGAGGACGGTCACTCACCCACCTGTGTTGGTCAAGCGAGTAAAGCTGTTCACTAGGCTACTGCATCTTTTCCCTGGAACACAGGGGGGTTTTCCATGCTATAGCTGTCAGAAATGAGAGCGTACAGCCTACTTAACTTCAACTCTCAAGCCTTCCTTTTCTCAAGCCAGTGCCCCATTTTGTTCACTTGTTTGGACCAGTTGTTATTCTCTGTCTGGAAGGTGGAGAGAAGGACCTTCCCTAGAGATGCCAGGGCAAGGTTGCAATGTTAAGACTTCCGAAAATACAAGTAGTTACTGTTCTGTTTTTTGTGTGCGTCCGTGCATGTGTGCAAGCATGTGTGCACGCACCTGTGTACAACTATACTATGTGTGTGCGTGTGCGTGCGTGTGTGTGTGTGTGTGTGTGTGTGTGTGTGTGTGTGTGTGCACGCGTGCGCATGTGTGTGCGTGTGCCTGCGAGTCAGACATTCTACTATTATGTATTCTGTTTTTGTTTATTTTCTCCCAAAATCCTGGAGAAAGGCTAATAGAAACAATGCATGTATGTATTGTTCCATGCAGGTAAATTTGTATTTTCTGACCAATTACAACAAACTGAGTGCTGTTTAGGGTCTGTCGTTAAAGGCTAAGGGGTCAGCTGTGGAGCACTGCTATAAGGAAGACCCTCACCATGTGTTTCTGCTATCGCAGCAGCCAACTACTACTGAACTCATCATGGGGATTATCAGTCATGCCTTTCATTAGAGAGCAAGCGACGGCACCTCATCGCCTAATTCCCGCTGCCTCTCTGCGGTATGCAACACGCATAGATTTAGCACTTCCATCGTGCTGCTATGCACGCACACGCACGCACGGACGCACAGACGCACGCACGGACACACGCACGGACACGCACGCCGCACACACACACACACACACACACACTCACACGCACACGCACACACAAACAAAGAAACAAACGCATAATCTTGACGAAGATGAACCAATTTCCCTGCTGAGTGGGAAGATTTCCATCTTTGTCCTTGTGTGTGTGTGTGTGTGTGTGACGTGTGTGTGTGTGTGTGTGTGTGTGTGTGTGCGTGCGTGTGTGTGCGTGTGTGTGTGTGTGTGCGCACACACGTTGCCTCTATATGTGTCTCTCTCACATCCTTTTTCCGAACCTGTAGACTCAATCCGGCAGTATAGAAGAGATGAGGACGAGAGAAAATGTTAGCGTGTTTTGCTCTTACCTCATTCAGAGACTTCTGTGTCCAAACTGCTATATTTCCAGTCCATGCGGCAGGAGGAGATCTCCCCATTCATTGTATAGAAGCACACTGCTTTTTGTCTGCTGCTGCTCGCGTTGCCCCGTCTCCCTCCTCCTTGGTCCCTTGTCGTGGGAAAAAAAAGGAACCCCCCCCAAAAAAAAACCAGAGGCAGCGTTCAAAGCATCCCTTTATTTTATGCTGCCATGCCAGCTGACACGCGTATTCAAGCCTCGGATGATGGACCGAAAAATAAGAGGAGAAAATGAGGCAGATGAGAGAGGGGGGGGAGGGCGGGCGGGGGGGTCGGTCGAGCAGCTGGGGAGGGGGAGATGGAGTGAAAGAAGAAGCACAGCTCCCGGGCTTTATTTCCCTTCTTGCTTTCCCTTGTCGCGCTCGCTCTCGCTCTGGAACAGACGCATGAGAGGAGATGTCAAACTGGCAGCGATGTATGTGTTTTCCTCCGTGGTCCCTCTCCTCCTCCTCCTCCTCTCTCTCTCTCTCTCTCTCTCTGTCTCTCTCTCTCTCACTCTCTCTCTCGCTTGTATACACTGACTCTTCCTCTCTTTCTAATTCTCTCTCTGTCTCTGTTTCTCTCTCTGTCTCTGTCTCTCCCTCCCTCCCTCTCCCTGCTGCCTCTATATATCCACAGCTTGGGCGATTCACACAGAAACAGGCTGTGCTGTCGTTAGCGCGGGGCTCTTCTCGCCGCGGAGAGGCAAACTGAACGAACGTGTTTATGTGAAGGGGCTAGAGTAGCCTCTTCGTTGAGGCACGGACCCCTTTGCCCCCCCCTCCCTTTTACAGACCGGCTCAATAATGGCATGTACCATTAAGACTCAGAGCAGGGTGGGCTGCAGCAACTGAAAGGGGAGAGGGGGACAGAGCGCGTGCGAGAGAGAGAGAGAGAGAGGTGAGAAGGAGATGTTTAGAGATGGGAGGGGGGTGGGGGGTGGGGGGGCAGAGAGAGAATTATGGACTGGGTAACGGGAGAGACAGTGTATATCTATGCAGCTGAAGGAGAGGGCGCATGCCGGGGGAGAGGGGGGGGGGAGACGGAGAAGAGACAGGGAGAAGGAGAGGACAAGTGGGGAGAAGAAGAAGAAGAGGCTTTGGGAGTTGGATATAGATGGGAGAGTGAAAATATGAGATGGAAGGGTTCGTATAGAGAGCACATGCAAAGGCAATTCAAAGGGCTTATTTGCGCTTGAGGCATAAAAAGCATTAGAGGAGTGATTAAAGAGTGAGAGCAAGACACTGCAGGTGTGTGTGTATATATAGAGGGAGAGAGAAGCAAGAATTAACAGATTCAGATTTTACGGTGTGGAGACAAAGAGAGAAAACAGAAGAAACGGGGGGGGGGAGAGAAGAAAGAACAATGAAAGAGACAGAGAGAAAGAGTTTAGAGAGAGAGAGAGAGAGAGAGAGAGAGAGCGCAGATAAGATAATTAAATTAAAAACTAGAAAGGGAGCACATATCTTCACCAGACTGAGTTGCCTACCCATGCATGTGCTCTCTAAGGAAGCCGGCAGTTGCAGTCATGACCATTAACCCATTCTGACCTGAGATCAGATTCATACGAGGTTTCCACGGGACACACACTGGTCTGATTAACCCATTCTGACCTGAGATCAGATTAAAAAAATGTCAGTCGTTCTTCAAATTTTTCAAAAATAGCAGACCTACAAGCTCGTATCGCGCCACTCGGTGGCGCGATATGAGCTTGTAGATCTGCTATTTTTCAATAGCTAAAGCATAACATGATGCCAACACCAAAATGGGTGCCCGGTCAGAATGGGTTAAGGAAGCTGTGGGGGGAAATAGTGTCAGGGTTCAACATTTCTAATTTGTCGTGTGCCCTATATGGGCAGAAGCATAATACAGGGGCAGTGTATAGACGTGCCTGAAAGTGTTATTTCAAGTGTTGTAATGTAATGCAGCATTCATGATACCGGTATATATATGTTGTTTTTGGAAGAAATAGGCTTTTCTCACCACATTTAGAAGCCAAGACACAAGCAAACATTGTCAAAGACACTCATGTCAAAGACTCCCAAAGTCATGTGTGTGTGTACCTAATTTGGTGGTGGAAAATATCATAGCATGTTATTCATAGCATTCGTGGCACCCTCTATATAAGAGAAATAGATTGCTTTTGGCTCTGCATTGTTAAGAGGCCTCTCAATGTCTGATGAAGTTGAGGTTGAGGGACGTTGCGTTTATGATTGTTTGTAGGCCTGTCCTGCAAATTCTGGAAGGCTATTATAGCCAAATGACAAATTGGTATGATACATATACAGTATAGCAAAACTGTGTTTTGAAGAAAATGACAGACAGACAGGCAGACAGACAGACAGACAGGCAGACAGACAGGCAGGCAGACAGGCAGACAGGCAGACAGACATCGAGCATCCCGGACATCTAGCCTGCCAGAGAAAATGAAGGCTCTGGGCTTAGGACTCTTAAAGAGTTAAATTGGAGCTCAATCATGCCACATACTGTGCACTTGCGTATTATTTGCACACTCTGACTGTGATGATTGGCAGAGACAGTGGCAATTCCCCCTGCAAATGTTTCCACCTCCTCAAGAGGAATTGCAACATCTCATTTAGAGTGTCATTGAATGAAGAGTGTGTCTACCGTCATGGGTGTGAGAGAGTGTCTAAGATGAAAGACATCACCTCAGCCAGACGGCCTCAGGTACCTCCCTGGAGCTCTGGTGACTAGACCCAGCTCTCCAAGGAGCTGAACCGGGTCAGCTGGCCCAGTAGAGGGACAGGGCACTGAGGGCAGTGCCCCAGGTGATGGGAGAGCAGCATGAAAGCCCTGGCCTTGCCCAATTACATGTCAGGACATCATGGGGCGAGCAGGACCACAGAGAAAGAGATGAGGGAGAGGAGTGAAAAGGATAGTATAAACGGAAACGGAGACAAGGGAAAGAGTCAGACAAAACAAAAAAGATTATGCCTGAGGTGCTGGATTAAGTATTAAGCTTATTGTCTGCGCCCCCCTACAGGGAACGAAGGTCCGGGGAGACTATTAGGCGATATCTCTTGTTTTGTTTTGTATTCTTCATTATTATTTTACTATTATTTTGTCCTTGAATCCAATAATAATAATATTGAGGGATTTCCATGTGGTGATATTTGACTAACTGCAAGCATTGGCGGCATGGACGGAGTCGACTTCAGTTCATCTGTCAACTACGTGCGACATTTCGCTGCATATCGCCATGCGGTATTTTGAGCACTGTTCCGTCAGAGCCCTCACATTGCAATGGTAATGAGTCGCTGAGTCAGAAAACATGAGGCTACTTCACACGGGTTCACGAACGTCCTTGAGTGAATTTGTCTTACTAATCCTATAAAAAGGATTATCCAATACTGCTGCAATGCAAGGATGTGACCTGGGTAACATTATTTGAAATGATGGCCTTTAAAAAAGAAAAAGGTTTTAATTAACCAAGTGGTTCCACCGACCCAATAAAACATAAAGGATTAAATCTAAGGGCAAAGTCAGAATGTGCCGTCATTAGTGCTGAAAAGGCAAGTGGAGTAGCTCAATCCCATTTGCAGTGATTTGAGAACATTTATTTTGTGAGATGCCTTTTGGTGAGCTATTAAAGCCGAAATGAATACAGCATTTAGTGTTTTGCGGACTGGAATTATTATATGAATCATCTCACAATCTAAAGAGCCACCAGAGTCACTGTCCTTCCACTGTATGGGTGTCATATCAGAAACAGTACATGAGATCATCATCTGTATATACTGCTGTGGAATCTTTTTTAAACATTTCAACAGCACAAATCTTCTCTCATGCAGGGGGTCCAAGTATAAATACAATTCAATTCAATTTGGACCAAAATCTTTGAGAATCACCGATCTACACTTCACTACATAAACTGTATTTATATCGAATAAAGCAGAGCCGAGAGCAATCAGCCTGGCAAAGGATGGTACCTCTGCAGGGCATACTACTCATGTCCACATGTTGCTGACCATGCCATGTGTCCATGTGTGGACATACATTGACATTGTGCTGCTGCAGCATCCAGGTCATGTGGGCCGGATACTGGACATTTATCAAAGTCCATCTGAACACTTGCTCTTCTGATTTATCAGCTGTTGTCTGTTCACTTTGCAGTGGCCATATGCTGATTATGCACGTGGTGTGTGTGTGTGTGTGTGTGTGTGTGTGTGCGTGCGTGCGTGCGTGCGTGCGTGCGTGCGTGCGTGCGTGCGTGCGTGCGTGCGTGCGTGCGTGCGTGTACTGGTCGTATCAGTTCTCTTAAATCATTCAAAGGCCCATGATGGCTGTGGGTGGAGCCCCTCCACTTTTTTGGAGGAGTGAGATTATTTTTTCCTTCACCCTCACCAGCCATCTGCTGTGTCTTCTCAAGCCTTGATAAGAGAAAAACAGAGAAACATTATAGCGTCTAGTGTCAGCACAGGCATGCATATATGAACATATACGGACATATGTACAGTATAGTAGACAGTACATAGTGGCTCAGGGTATAGAGTGGCCGGTAGAGCGGTCAAGGTTCCCATTGTACCCGGGCTCCCCCAGAGTTAGTGTCCAAGTGTTCTTCAGCAAGAATCAGAACTCTTACTTTCCCACGATGTGCAGCTTGGTGCCTTACATGGTTTCCTGCATGAATGTGTGTGTGTGAATGTGGATGCACAATCTATGCAAAGCGCCTTATATATAAAGGTGCTATATAAATGCACCATTTATTTACCACACATGCACAGAACACTTACAAACGCTCACACGAGTACATGTATTGTATTGAACCCTACAAACCCTCCCGCGCACTCAGATCAGCCAACGCAGGGAAGCTGGAAGTATACCCTCACTAAAAACGCCGGGACAGCGCTCCACACGTCCCAAACTCTTCTCCCTTCTGGCTCCAAAACTGTGGAATGCACTTCCCATTGCAGTCAGAACTGCAGCATCACTCCCAATCTTCCGCCGTAGTCTGAAAAACCCACCTTTTCAGACTCCATCATGGCCCATAGCACTTACCCCACCCCCTTAGATAGCATTTCTGTAGACTTAGATAGCATTTGATACAGACTTATAGCATGTTATGTTGACAGCACTATAATTGCATTGTATGTAGTCATATGTAGCACGTCATAGTACATATGTATAGCATAGTAGTATATATGTATAGTTTATATGTATAGTTTCATTATATAGATATTCTGTTACTTTCTTAGCTTAGCTTCGCATGTTTCATGATAAATGCTTTTTTGTTCTTGCTTAATGTAAGTCGCTCTGGATTAAGAGCGTCTGCTAAATGCCTAAATTGTAAATTGTATGCAAACACGAGTGCGATCTGGGGAATCCCAGGGGTCCTTGAGGTAGTTCCAGGGGGTCCCTAGCAATCACCTGTTTACCTGTGTAGCTGCGTTAGACAGACCTTTTTTTATATACTTCAGCCACGCACGCACGCACGCACACGCACGCACACACACAAGCACGACATGGGCAGCAGATGGAAGGGGGCCTTGACGGTTGGTCTCTGCTGGATATGGGCCCAGCAGTCGAGTGACCCATTGGCCTCAATGGGAGTCCATTGATATCCAACCCGCTCTGACACACTTTGATGTGGAGAGCTGTCATCCAGACATGGAGTTGGCTGGCCACAATGGCTCAGTCTGCATTATCAAAATGTTTATCACATACTGTAAGCCTGCTCTGTTCAAAGTAGGAAATACAGTACATTAAACTTTGAGGAATGTGTGTGGGTGCACGTTGGCTCACAGATGGTCATATTAGCATTCCATAATGCCAGTAATAAATAATTGGTTACATAATAAATAAATACATTTAGTAGATGGATAAATAGGTAGAAAGGCACAATAAAAATATGTAAAAAACTAAGAACAACATAATCTACATACAATATTATACAGCACAAAGAGATTAATATTGCTATACTGTATACAGTATACTGTATCAGCATGACATGCTGTATAGGTTTACAGCTGCATAGGGTGACACCTAAATCCACTGTCTGTCAGGGTTATATCCTTGGCCCTCTCCTTTTTTCCCTCTAAAGCAAATCTCTTTGCCGCAAATAGCTGATATACAAGCTCATAACAGGTAGTTAGATCAAATATTTTTCACCAAAATGTTCACCTATTCAATATGAAATTCCCACAATAGGGATGCTAAAGTTACAGCAGGTACGTAAGTGACTAGATAATAGATATGCACATACTGTATACCAGTAAGACGCCATGAGGGCGAGAAGTGACCTCGGCACATGCACGCATCCACCTGCAGTGACAGCAGACTGCTGGGCGAGCGCTGGCACTGGGGTCAGATCAACATATGGAATGAATTCGGTTCTGGCCACATATGGAGCGTGTCTTGAGTGTACAGGGTTTGATGAGGTCAGATCAACATATGCGGAATGTCAGAACAGGTCAGCTCCATATATGGAGATCTAAGGGTGACAGCGGGGGGGCATGTGTCTTGAATGTACAGGGTTTGATGAGGGCCCAGGTATAGGGCCGGGCCTTAATTTCGCATTTACTATGACATCAGGGACATCACTTATGTTGTCACGTGATGTCACAAGACCTGGGCACCATGGGGTTTCCCATGTATGGGGATTTTGAGTGATACATGTGGGTCTTGCATAACACTGTATACACCCACATACTGTAGTAAAGCAGTGTATTAACCCGTCGAGTATATCTGACTGAACTAACTCAAGCCACAGTACGTATCATTTGTGTCATGTACCTTTTTTCTGTTGATGATTCTTATTGTGCCGTCCTTTCCTCTGATCATTTTGATTTCCCCAATGCTTTCCTGTGCTGCTTTAAATCAGGCTTTTCTGTCAGAAGGGGCACAGGCCTAATCTTCTTATTGCGGCAATATCGCCCTCCCCCCAAAAATCATTGTATTGTATTTTTGGCTCCAGATTGCTTTGGATGGCATTGATAAAAATCCCATCAACTGTACATAACGGTGGTGGTGGTGGTGGTGGTGGTGGTGGTAGTGGTGGGTGGTGGTGGGTGGTGGTGCGGGGACTTATTCCATTTGGCAGTTTTAATAATGGCACAGGATTCTTGGTGTAAACCCAAAGCAACTTCCATTTTCTCTATTGTCCTGATGATTTCCAGCTTTGGCAGTCCCACTTACTGCTGTCACTATACAGAGTACCGTAAGTACACTACAATGGTGCAAAAGTAGAGAATGAGATATGTCATTGTGAAGTAATGGAACGTCTTTTCTTTAGTCTTCCCACCCTCCATATTTTGACAACCTCTTCAGCGATCAGTATATTAAACTGTTCCTCTTTCACATTCATCCCAGTTTCAATCCATGTACGATAAACAACACTTTCACACTATTATGCTTATTGCTTATGTTGGGCTTTGTCACGGTGATAGTCTAGACTAGAACTACATTCTTTTACAGCACCAAGGACACAGGGAAAATTGCATTGAATATAGAATAGTGTCAGCAATTTGTCAGACGTTATGGCAAACAGCCCTCGTCAGCGCGGCATAAGAAAGAGAGAATGCAAATATGATTGTTCAATCTATATGCTTGATAAAACAGCAGCTCTAAACACAAAGTCAGTCAGGTATCTGTCATTCTACAGCTTGTCACTCTAGTCTGTACCACAGGAATCTCCACCTCGTGCTGTGGCATACCACTGTATCCACAGCTATAAACCAGTCTCACCTCTCGCAGAATAATGACATAAGGCCGCCCGCGTGTTGTGGTTATAAAAACGTTAAAAATGATGCATGGACAGGTGGCTGTCCCAATAATGGCCTCTCTGATGGCTTTCTGGTGTCTGTGGCCTCGGGCTGTGTCATTACCAGGACGTGAGTGTGTTGCCAGGTGACCTCCACACTGGTGCTTCATCGGAGAGGTAGATATGGAAGGAGAAGACCGCGGCTCTCATTTGTTGATAACGAACAGGTGGCCTTCCCCGGGCAAAATGATAAACCAACTGTGGGAATGAGACTTTGGACTGAAAGTCTGTATCCATAGCACAGAAATAAAAAATGACATTACAGTACGCCTATATGCAGTTATGCTTTTGCCATTGCCACGTACTCCACTGGTTGCATTGTTTTGGATTAAGAGCGTACGTCTGCTAAATGTCTAAAATTGCTTTTTCTCCAGAAAGTATATTAATCCCCCAGAATCTTTTTCAATCTGTCACAAGATCATTTAAATATTGAGAATGAATATTGCATATTGAACATAGCATAACATATCTATTTGAATATAATTTGAATAGCTTTGCTTCTAATGTATAATTTACATGTGAGACTTTGTCAAGCATTTCATGATTATGAAGCCCCAGCTGTTTCCCCAGACAAATTCTGCTGGGTGTGGTATAGAGTCAGCACTGAGACTGGTTGGATGGATCATCTCTGTTTTTACTAAACCCACTTCAGAAATGTGCAGGAAGTTATGTCATTTGGGTGTGTGGGGATACAGTACGGGGCTGTCCCTTGGCACTTTGGGCCACAGCACATTGTGTCCTGGCTGAAGACCAGCGAAACAGCATACAGCATGTTCAAATATACCGTCATGTTGCACATTGAAAAATGGTTTCAGCCGCTGTGTGTGTGTGTGTGTGTGTGTGTGTGTGTGTGTGTGTGTGTGTGTGTGTGTGCGTGTGCGTGCATGCGCGCGTGCGTGCGCATATTTCAAATTCAGATGCATATGTTTTATTATAGGCTAAAAAAAATACAGATCAGATTGTGGGTGTGCTATGGCTATAGGGATCAGCTGGCCATAGCACAGCTCTGAACTTTCCCCTACGGGATGAAAAAGGTCACAATTAATGGACCGTTTCAGTTTGACACACATTCTATGAGTATCTACTATAGGACATGCACTCTCAATCCAGACTGATTTACAATAAGTGGTAAGAAGATAAATCAGTAAAGTAGAATAACCTCATCCCTGTACCTTCCAGCCACAGTGCCAACGACAGCCAAATTAACATCCAGCACAGACACTAGCTATGCTGTATTCAAGTATACCGGTAAGCCCTATAACAACTTAAAACGTCACATTTTCACTATTTTTGGTCTGCCAATTGAAGTGGAAAGCTGTTTTAACACAACCGCAAAAGAAGAAGGCATGGACAAAATAGTTGTCCTGCAGGAATGTCATAGTGGGACAACGATAGTTCAATACACATTACCAGTTTCTTTCATTCGGGCAAATGCACTGTAATTGCATTGGAGGCTGAGCTTTATGTTAGGTTTTCAGGACCACTGCAGGGGAGCGTGGCAAAGGGCCAGCTCTCCTTCGCTGAGCAGCTGTCTGGGGGAACAGCAGGGAGAACGAGTACGAGGAGGGACTGTATTTACATTGAATTATAGGCCCTCAGTTGGACAGGGGCCTCGACACACAAGCGCCTCAGACGGCCAGATCAACAAACGTCCGTCTGTGACGCTTGTGATTCAAGGGCAAAACCTTAGACAGCAACAAATACAATTAAATAAATAAAATATATAACATAAATGACACTCCCATCTGCATCTGTAAGAGGGGTGTGTTCCTGTCACAGTGAGAATGAGACACAGCTAGGCCAAATGGCAAAAGTATAGCCATGATGACACACAGACAATTTATGCATATAGAGGGTATGCGCGTGACATCATCATCAAACCAGGAAGTTATGCAGGAACGCCTACTGAGTGTCAAAAAACTACTTTCTGGCCTTGACAGCCCAGATATCCACACAGAAATGTACATGATTGCATTAAACAACGTTAAACAATGTTAAACTCACTTTGCATGTTGCTTTGCCACTCGATTTGCCACTCGATGTGCCATTCACTTTAAGCATGCGCATACCCTCTATTGGAGACACTCTTAATCCAATCAATCAATTTAGAGTAAGCAAGAACAAGACATGGTAATACATCAAATACATGGGATTGGAGCTAAAATTGAAGCTAAAAACCTCAGTGTGCTTGCATGTTTTTTCTTTTTTTTCATATGTTTATTTGTGGCTTTCGCCTTTATTTTATATATTTGATTGGAGGGACAGACTGTGTAGGCTGACAGGAAATATAAGTAAAGGCCGTCGGGATCGGGAGTCGAGGCTGCGGCACAGTTCTATTTCACAATCACGAACACTTGAAAAGCATTAACGAAGCGAATAATGAACAGAAATGAAGCCAGCGTCGTGGGCAGCGTCGTGGGCCAGATGACCCACGACGGGTCATCTGGCCATCCAGCTGGTCGCCGGGTAATTTAAGCCGAGGTGGGGAGGCTTCAGGGATCCGCCGTGGCTCCCGGGCACGACAAACCCCCCCCCCCGTAGGGACCTGTAAAAAGGAGAGGTTAGAGAGGGAGTAGGATGAGAATTATGGTGGGGGGGAGGGGGGGGATGACGAAAGTGAGAACAGAGGGAGAACCGTGAGTATCAGTTGGATGGGCTTTTTTATATACAGGTGGGGACCGTACCTATGTTCCCTCAGCCCTATGTTCCCTCCGCGTCAATATGCCGACGGTCCGATCGACAACCTACCTCAAACCCTCACCCTAACCCTAACCTCCCCCGGGGCAGACACCTAAACCTAACCACCCACAATCTCCCTCACCAATGCTCCTTCTGAGGGAACATAGGGCTGAGGGAACATATGGGCTGAGGGAACATAGGTATGACCCCTACAGGTGGAGGTGACCTGATTGGAGGTGGCTTGATAGGAGGTGGAGGTAGGATGGATTGGAGGAGGTGTGGTCCTGCTCCTGAACTTCAGCTACAGTATGAGCTCCATTTTTGAAAAGCTTTGAAAGAGAATGTGGCCATAAGTCTGTGCAGGGGTTTTATAAATATTAACAAGAGCTTGTCACTAAATAAATAGCTACAATGGATCCGCACTGGAACACATGCAGGTTTCCGTTTTTTACATTTCCTGTTAAATAATGGCCTTGGACATTACTGTACAAGGTTTCCACCCGACACAGCAACATTTCCATTTTCATATGAGTTTATTTTTCATACATGTGGGGTATTATGTGTTTTTCACTGAGTCTGCACTTTAAACCCTGCAGAGTCATCCATCCTACGATATACGAGCCTATATGCCGGGATTGATATTGTCGAGGTAGGAAATTACCGGTTGTGATTTTGCGCGGCTGTGAGCCTAAATGTAGGTGCAGCACTGTAAAGCAAGTGCGGCACGTATACATGACTCATCAGTGACAGTGCTGAGGGCAGGTGTACAGTCAGTGAAGCACACTGGTTTACGGGACAATTATAAATGCTACTGGTGGTGAAACTTCTATAGATTCTAGATGGGATTAATTCAATCAAACAGCACTGTATAGGAGCCATTATGATGGTGGTGTAGCCTATTATCTGTAAGGTTAAGCTAACAAATAATGAAAAATGTGGAATTTTCTTTATCAGAGCCTGTGGTATAATACGCTTGGTGAGCGGCACTCCCAATAAAGGAGGAGATATTAGCTATTTAGCTATAGGGTGTCCGAGCCGGCGACCTTCGGAGTCGCCACAGTGGCCAAATCCATACAGCCACCATTAACAACCAATATAAGGCCACATTGTGATGCGTCACACTAGCATTAGTTTTGCACGGAAAACACAGTATCACAAGGTCATCACAGCTTTTTAGTCGCCCTTTTTGGGGCGGTTCTGGACAACCGTGGGTCCGACCGACTCGACAACGGCCACATCTGTGCAAAATGTGGTGCTTTTAGACACATTAGCGCAAAATCGCCCTTATCTCTCCCTAAGCTCCTCCACCACAAGTATTGCCCTTTAGAGTCATGTGATCAACTGCTGGATTTTTCATCCACCTGTCCTGAACTCAAAACCAGATAGCAACCCACCAGTAAATACTTAATAAGCAGTTAGTATAGAAGTCAAGCTTGGTCTAACATGCATATCAACTCCCAATTTAAACCTCCCTACAAGGACATGCAGGTCTGGCTTCCAATTTGCTATATTCAAATCAACAATTAAGCTTAATTTAAGATTCATACACTGCACTTCATGTAAGTATGCACCAGGAAAACAAATAGGTGTTTACTAGAAACTCTGCTGCTCACCCAGAAACAATGTTTGGATGTGGCCAGATGTTTCACATTTTCATAACAATGTCAGAGCCAAAAAGGGCGTGATTCAGTGACAGTGACCAGGGGATAATGATGATGTTCCTAACAGTATACACTTCAAAAGCATAGTTCTATCAGTGATAAGAACATTTTTGCTACTCACCAAAACAAAGGCGGGTTGGCACCACGACAAATGGCCACAGTCTGTCAAAAATAATGTCCCTCATGGCTATCAGTTTTGAGATTGCTGCAGTAAACAAACAGGAATGATGTCGAGCAGAGTTTTATGTGATGCTACATTATAAAGTCTACTCTGTCCACAATGGACAAAATGAATGGAAATGGTTCCACTCAAATAACAAGGGAAAACTGCAATCTCAGCCACCTCAGTGTTAACAGTATCATCATTGTTTTAACTTTGTGATATCTGTTATAGTTCAAGAGTATAAAGAGTAGTGACTTTAATTAATTGAAATGGTGAATATGTAATTTGAGAATACTGAACTTTGTGTCTATCAGATGATCTGTTCTGGCCTGGGCCACATAACAGGCTTACACATCAGAAACAGGGCCTGCATGCTTTCCATATCTAAAATATTCAGTCTGCCGCCACACATCTACATCTCTTTAGCATCAATATTTCACCACATAACGAGCTCTGTCATTGATGGATGACACGCAGCAGCTGCATTTTTTTCCATTGGAGTTTGTCAGCAAAGTTAGGTTTTGATGTACTTCCATGGAGTAAGTTTGATGTGCTTCTCTCTCTCCCATGTTGAGATAAAGCCTGGTTGTGTGTTGTCAGTGGTTCTTTTCTTCTTTTTTTCCATGATAGCAGATGGGGAGGAATCAGTCGTCCCGTCTCCATCCAGACACATGATGAGACATATTGAATATGAACAACAATCCTGTCTGACGTGAAGAAAGGGACCGGTCGTATTTATACGAGCTGATAGCGTTTGACAGTTCCTCTTATCTCAAGGATTACTTTTCCTCGGTTTGACTACAGTCATTAAATTCTCAATGCATTTGACGCCCATTTGCTTTTCTGACATATCAAGATGGTTCATTGTTTTGACAAGCACTTCTACAAAAATTCATCATACATGGGAATTCGGGGATTCAATTAAGAAACATATGTAAATTATGCCTGAGGCTGCATTGTGGGAATCATCATTAAGTCATTGTCATGTCATGTTTGCTTCTTTTCTCCCCATATATAGTTCCCACGCAGTGTTCTTTGTGCACAATATATAGACCTGTAAGTTAACAGCCTTTATTTCTTATTTAGAATCTTACTTACCATTTTCTTACTGTCCTTCATGGTATTGCTTGGGTATATGTTCCTATGCAATGCCGATACATACAATCCATTTTTACAGAGGTTACATACCGCATACCGGCCAATCTTTCTTTAGAAAAATCTATTGACCTTGATGTAAATTGATGTGAGAGCAGGAGTGGACCTGATGAGACATATAGGGGGGCCCCCTCCTATACGTCAGGACAGGAGGACAGGAGTCATCCCAGAAAGCCTAGTCCTTCCATGCGCCAGAAGCGCACCTCCCAGCCCTGGCAGAGTAGTTATGGAGTGGTTCCTGCAACGGATTGTGTGGCCTTGGTCTTTCCCTAATGGGACTGGTCAAGGGTAGCTACTGGGACGTAAGTCAGGACCTGATCACCCCCGGCTGGGTCACCTGAGTGAGGGGTATGATGTTCGAGAGACCTGAAACCCCGATGACCTTGGGATACATCACTGAGGATACGTCCCTGGTGCATCCATGCGATGTTTTTTGTTATAATTATGTACCTGCTTTAGCATAGGAAGACCAAAAACAAATCAGCAACCCCATGAATTGCTTCAAGATATTGTAGCAACAATAAGATATGTAAAAGAATAACAATAGAAAGACTAGAAAAGAGAACCAATTTGCGTGATATTTAGAAGAGTAAGAGTAGGGAGGTGCCGATGAGACATTTTGGCTGATATCAATTGCTGTTATGGCCGATATTACCGATGTCGATATGATCTCATTCTGTATTAAAAAAATACAATAGTTTTATCCATTCTGAAAAATACATGTAAAAAGGGTATCTGCACTGCAGGCTTAGGCAAGTCAGATTTGACTTTAATACCTTATATTTAATATTGCGCGCTCATAGATCTGTTCAAGCTGTTACTTTGGGCTTGTGCGATGAATCAAAAAACAACTAGAATCGGCCAATACCGATGTGGTAGAGTAATATGAAATAAATGTGTGTCGAAAATCGGCCTCCTGGTATAATGTGAAAAGGGTGGCATTTCTTACTCTGCCTTTGCAAAATCTATAGTAATATCAAAACATTTGTTTTGCAAAATAACATAACAGGACAATGTCAAAAGGGTGACCACCTGCTGGTGGCACTCTAAGGGCCGATTCATACTCCGGTGCTGTAGTGCCGAAATTATTTTGGCTCGTCAGAACGGTACCCGCCCCCCCCCCCCCCGAACCTCAAATGACGTCACATTGTAGGCTCTACAGAGCCGAAACGACTTTTATTCGGCTCTAAAATCGGAGTATGAATGAATGTTCTCAACTTGTTCTGCTCTGTCATCCAGAGTGGAGTGTGCATGCACAGTTTCATGCCGATCGGTCCAACGGTGCCTGAGATTAGCTGTTAACACACGCATGCAGGCACGCACGCACGCAAACACACACGGACACACGGACACACACACACACACACACACACACACACACACACACACACACACACACACACACACAGTCACACACACACACACACACACACACACACACACACACACACACACACACACACACACTCACACATAGTCTTGGCCACACCTTCGGCCTGGTATGTATTACTTACATACAAACAAAGGCATGTTTATTGTAAATCATGGAGGCAGTTGTTAGTGTATTTCTTAGGCTAAATTTAAGACATCATTTTGAGAACTGGCACAAGAAAAAAAATACCGGTACACAATTATCACAATAATCAACAACCTTTCTCTTTCTGCAGGCACACGCACACACACACACACACACACACACACACACACACACACACACACACACACACACACACACACACACACACACACACACACACACACACACACACACACACACACACACACACACACACACACACACACACACACACACACACACACACACACAAACGCACGCACACACATACACAGAGTTTGACATGCTGAATAATATTGTATAGCCAGCATGCTATTGTTTAATCAAAAGTTCAAAGCTTCATTGAAACACACTGCTGACAGATGAGGAAGTGAGTGGATAGCCAATGTCTGATTAAAGATCTCTCTAGCCGACATGTGTTACATATCTACATCTGATATCTCATGTGAGATAGAACTTTATTGATCCCATGCGGGAAATTCACTTGTCATACTGTTAGCAGCATCTCAAAATTATTTTAACACAACATTGTAGCATCAACAAGCCCAAATTCCGGCTGTATGAGGTGGACTTGCTGGTTTGAATTTGTGTGTGTGTGTGTGTGTGTGTGTGTGTGTGTGTGTGTGTGTGTGTGTGTGTGTGTGTGTGTGTGTGTGACTGACTGTGTGTGACTGACTGTGTGTGTTTTTTATCAATTTGAAAGTTTATTGAAGAGCTTTTCACTTCATATTCACTCCGTTTTACCCAGACAAATCACTGTCTCTATAATGGTGAAAGCTGTCATTGATAGCAAAATGTGTTCTGTACATTGATATTCTCAGCTTGCCGCACCTACTTTATGTAATCCAATATATGACTGAAGCAAGGACCTCGTGGAGAGAACAACAAGGTTAAAAAGGTAATACAATCCATTTTATTGATATAATGATCGATTGGTCATGCAGTATGAGATATCCGCATTTCAGCACGTCAACCAGACTGGTTAACCAAACTGTTCATAAAATATAGGCTACTGTATGTATTTTTTCAAACCAAGCCTCATATGTCCCCATTCCCCATGCATGCTCTCTAGTCTCTAGAATATTGTATTCAATTCGGGACCATGGTTGAGCTAAAATTGCAGCTGTGGTTATGCAGTATAGCTCATATCAATTTCCTTGAAGCTGCATTACAATGCCTGATAATAATATACATTCTAAGCGAGTTTCATAGAGACTGCATGCCAACAAGGCACATCAATTCGCCCAATAGTCCAATTTAATATTTTCTCTTCTTTCTAAAGCTTGGCTGGCAAAATTCAATCCGACTCCTTCTAAGGCTTTCAGAGCTCCTGCCAGATTTGTTTAAATACCCTATCATCTCCCTCACTCTATAAACTCTGCCCACCATCTCCCATACCAATGCTTCTTCTGCGTTACAGAGGAGGACTGTAGACATACTGAATAATTTCACTATAGCTGAATGTAAATCTGATCTTCATCAGAGTCATGATCTCTGATGAAGACTGCATAGGTCGAATAGTAGTCGTTATCCTGTATAGCACCTATAATAAAAGGCTCTAAATGTCAGTGCTGCTCCAGTGTCCTCTCATCACTATTGTAAGTGCCGGGATACTAGTTATTTTAACTTCAATCATTAATTTCCTAAGTTTGAAGTTGATTTGTTATTTACTTTTCTTATTTTGTTCATCTTATTTGGAAGCTTCCTGTATTTTGGTTCACTTTACTTTGAAACTTCCTTTTACTGCACCACACTTAGCTGAGGCTGCTAGCTTCACACATAGGGCCTACCATTCTCACACTGAGTCAGTGACAGAGGGGAAGAGACACCCACCAGCATTTGTTTGAACAGTGTGACTTTGTTACACTGCACAGCAAGGTATGAACGAAATGTTTGACTATTTATATGCATCATGCACTTTTGTACTCAAAGTACGGTTGCCTGTAACTTGCAGTCGATTGAATGATTGAAGTTGTTTATATTGTTCTACACCGCCTGTCACACTATGTTGTGACTGTTTGCGTACCTGTGACTGTTTGATGATGTGGCCTGATGGTTCAACTGGTTCATGCAGCCCTTTAGCGCCCTTGATAAGCAGACTAAAGCGGAGTGAGGTAGGCCTACATGATTGTTTGTTTTGGTTTGGAGTCTCATTCATAATTTGTTTGGGACTTAATTCATTGTATTTGTTTATGGTATGTTTTTTAGTAATGATATTTGGTTACTGTGCATTTTTCCTTTGGTATTAAATAGTATTGGTCATGTATTGAAGTGGACTGATTTATTTTATCACTGTATTATAATTGGCTATGATGAATTAACCATTTTATTGTTGGTTGTAATATTGAAGGGATGAACTTAATGCACAGCTTTTATTGTTGAGTGAAAACTATGAAATTGTTTGATATGATCATAACATAGCAGCGGTGGCCGAACGGTTTGCGGAGCGTTCTTGATATCGGATTATATTTTTATAATGGGATGAATCTAGAGTTGCAATACCCTCCATCCATTGACTCCCCACTCATCCATTTGCGTTTGCGATCTGCTTGTCTTAAACGACGTTAAACTCTCCAACATTGCAGCTGTAGTCCAAGCTTGAATTATCCTCTTTCAATCTGCCGAGCTTGTTTTTCATAGTTTGTTTTGGAGTTTGGAAGCGCTCGTTTGAGTCTGACGACACCACCTGCCATCGTTTTGCTTAATAGACTCATTCCATGTTCAGCAGTCAGATGAAGTCAGGTGAAAGCTGTTCACTTCTACCCACAGGGGTAAACAGGGTCCCTCTGACTCTCTCTCTCTCTCTCTCTCTCTCTCTCTCTCTCTGTGTCTGTGTCTGTCGGTGGCCTATTCAGCCCAATTAAGGGTGTCCTGTTGGCTGTGGCCCCAGTGCGTCATGGTGTCACAGTCTCTCCTGTTGGGAGGACTGGCTACAGTTTTCCCCAGATTTGGTGACTTTGCTCTGTTTCTGTTTTTTTTTGGCTTTTTTTTGTTGTTGCCGCGAGCAGGTTATCTATCAGCCCACAGCCAAACCCGGAGGGCCAGTGGGATCACTGTCGTCTATGCATTTACTGATAAAACCAATGACAGAGTCTGAGAGTTCGTTGACATTATTCCCAGCGGCATTCTTAAACATCCCCCAGTCTGGTGAAAACAGGATCATAGCATAGCGTCTCTGAGTCTGACCTCCTTCTCAACGAACGTCTCCTATATCCTCTGTTAAATATCACTGTTTTAAAATGATTTCTGTCCTATCGGAACAAGAGATAAAACTGAAAAAATTGTCGATTCCATTGTCCCATCCATGGTGTTAATTTAACTAAATTAATATTAATATTTTGCTCTGTAGGCGAAAACACATTACATGATTATTATTTTAATGCCACACATTTCCCCCACTGAGAAAGATTAATCACTTGAAATAAATAATGAAAAGAAAACCCTGCATCTCAGACCAACTTCCATTAGGTCAAGAACTCGAGTAGCAGTTATGATTATTATTTTTCTGCATGTTGGGTGGTGGATGCAAAGGGAAGCCTTGAGGGTGTGTGCAGTACATGTGTATCATCCATGAGAATTAGCAATTAGACATCTCTGGTGCTTTTCGTTTATTACATTTTGTTTTCCAATTTCCATTATAATTTTTTCATTCATTAATTTCTGGTTATATTTGAAACCGTGGTTCTCAAAGTGGGTATACAGTGGACCCCCCAGTGTCCCCAGCAAAATGAGCTTATATTATACAGTATCTAGAATCAAAATCAGGTCAAACCAGGTCGCTTGCAGATACAAGCGTTGTGAGCTTGTAGATCTGCTATTTAGAACATGAAAAGCTTTAATATACCTACTGTACAGTACAGTGCATAGATTTACTATGCCATGACGCCAGCAACACTAGCATAATCTTCCCCTTGAGGAAGCAATTCCCTGGCCCTTTGCGAGGACTAGCAGGTAAACCCCACTGGGTTTCCTCAGTTTAGCATCAAGATGGCCTCTGTGTTTGACTGTATTTACCAGGTAGACCTTCCTTATTCCCATGGGAGAAATGCATGTTCTGAGAAATGCTTGTGCTGATGGCTGCTCAGATGGTCATGATATGAGCGCTGGTGGTGTTAAGTGACTTGCTCAATGGACACAGACTGGGCCAACCGTTCACCTTCTGATGACAAGACAGACTCTATCCACTTGTGTGCAAAATATAAGTAAGATATATGATATGTGAATACACTGCAACTGTGGTTTTTAGCTAAAGGTCAAGCTATAGTTTATATCGTATACGGAGTACAACATCTTCCATGTTCAACTGAATTTTGACTTTGCACTTTTTAATATTATGAGATTTAGGCCTGGGCTACACCTCTATGGATCTTTTGCAAAACGTACATTTATTTGTGCGTTTGGGCCTTTCAGCCACACGCAAACAGCGTTTTCGGCCACTCAAACGGAGGTTTTTGGAAACGGAAAATAAGTGAAGATTTTCCAAAATATCCGGATCATGTGTAGTCATGTGAAACGGAGCTTTTGAGAAACGATGACGTCACCGCTCATTAGCACATACTGTATCATTTTTACTGCTGAGAAATGCAGCTTGCGCCTGGAAACTACACGGATATATCCGATTGTCTTGTCTTTATATCACTGTTAATTACTTATCATTGTTGCATTAACTGCACCACGTCACCAGCTATGGTCACCAGTGAGCAAAGGCTCTGCATGCTGCATCCAATAATAAATAATATCGGCCTACTAGTCCAGCACGGTGGCCACCAGATGTTTGTATTTGTATTGGTGCGGTGGGCGAAGCTTGAATAATCGGTTAATTGCGGACTGCTACAGAGAAACTGTGGATAATGCGTGGCGTGCGCATAGCCATGTGAAACGATTCTCGTGCGTAAAGTTCGTCTGTTGCAAAGCGTGCTGTGCATGCACATGGCACATGTCTCTCCTGTTTAGGTAATGAAGGGCGCACCCTTGAGTGCATTCCCTTGTCACTGTGCCTGCCGACCGTGTGCGTGAACGCTGTTCCCGAATATGTCCTTTATCTTTATTAGCCTACATTATAGCGTGACATTTATTTATGCACCTCAAAAATATAGCCACTCTACAAGCTGACAACTGGTTGTGGACGCGACTTGCCACTTGCCAGAGCAATGATAAAGTGTTTATCATTGTGTGTATTTCAGAATCATGTTTTTAAATTATATGGAGAGAGAAGATCAAGTGTCGGGATTCGGAGATTTACACACAGCGGCACATATAGCGTGACATGCATTGCTGACAGAATGCAAGAAACATGTTCCACTTCCACTCACAAATGATATACGTATAGCCTGCGGAGTTAGTTCAGTCAGACATAATCGAGGGAGTTCATGCTGTGCTCAAAGGCGCATACTATACTCAAGGGGTTAACATGCTGTATTTCTATTGTGGGTGTATAAGTGTGTGCAAGTCCCACACGTCATTCGCCGATGTGGCAGTCAGCTGACCAATTGGACGGGCTACTTAAGCTCACTAGACATTTGCTCTTCCTGCCTTCCTCTGCATATGGTTCCTGGTTGTTATGTGATGTTTGCTCAACACAACAACACCCCAGCACCACCGGTGGGCTCTGTTATTTATGCTCCCCGTGGGGGGTTTATTGTATATCTATCTCCCTGACTTGAATGTTTTTAAGTCAAATATCATATGCACACTTGTA
Source organism: Protomyctophum bolini (assembly GCF_963924005.1). Taxonomy (NCBI): domain Eukaryota; kingdom Metazoa; phylum Chordata; class Actinopteri; order Myctophiformes; family Myctophidae; genus Protomyctophum; species Protomyctophum bolini. The sequence goes on along the minus strand of NC_137870.1, from coordinate 40,419,181 downwards.
TTCTCATTCTATAATAAATATTTGTTAAATCTATCCGTGAGTTGTCTGGCTGAATCTTGGTGGCTTTTACTCTGTCACTGAATTATATCGGAAACTTAAGCCCTATTTTATACTTTGACTTTTTTAAGTTTTGAAAGTGATTTAAGGCTTTGTGGGTTTTATAAATATTTAACAAATTAATATTATTAACCAAAGCTTTGACCAAATAATAATTGCATTGTATCCATCAAACACATTTCTTTTGCCCCTTCAATTTCCTATAAATTAACGGCATTGACTATATTATTATGTGTTTTCCCTCAGCGACCAAAGGTGGGAGAGTTTCTTTCAACTGCAGCAGCAGAAAGTGCTGATCCAGCTAACCTGGACCGCTCATATCTCACTTGCCTTCAAATAGGTCAGTGAGTCCTGTGGCCTTTCCTCACCCTGGCTAACCGTCTGGCTGCCAATGCACCCTGATATTCATTAGCCTAATTCAGCTGACATCCACACAACCAATGTCAGTACAGCGACATTGCAGTCGCCCTTATACAAACAATCGATCGATCGTGTTGCCCCCCCATGAGCAAACTATAGCCTACTGACAGCCGTTTCAAGGTGACATGGTGGAGTCAAAGATACAATCAGCAATTTATTTCTCCGGCATTCTTTTTTGTTTTTGTTAGACTTGGTGATAGAAAATAGGTTATGAATTTATTTAGCCCACTATAATTAAAATTCCAGTTGATTTTCTTTTAATGCAAATATCACACTGTCACACTGAAAATTATATCAGAAACTTAAACAACATATTTCAGACTCCTCCTAATGCTTTAGCCCATGGGCTTTAGCCCCTTCTGGGCACAGGTCTCCACCAGGAGGATAGGAGTGTGGTGGCAGTTGATGGTAAAATTCAGTACTCTCCTCATTTCCTGTCTAGACAGGATGTTGTCCTCAGATCAGGAAGAGAATCCTGGCTACAATGTGCTTCAAACTAAAAAAAAATCAAAAATGTGTCAGTGTGAATTGCAATCTTTCTCCATCCTCTTCACATGCTTATTAAGACGCAATGTCTATGAGTATATTATATGTGAGTATGTTTAGGAGACTTATATTGTTGATAAGAGCACCTTATTTGTGAACTTTAGCAGAAAGTTGTATTATTATTCTCTCATTTGGATGCTATGGTCTGCTGTGTATATTTTACAGTCTAGTTTACCCTAATTGATTGTGAGCCTGTACAAAGAACATGTGTTATTTACAGTATTTTCCTACCTCTTTGGTGCAAAGATCACACATTACAGTACTTTCAGTACCCACCTGCTAATCACCTGCTGTATGTAATGGTTACCCTCTTTCATTTATGAGTGAATACATTTCCTACCTGGTTGTGTACATTATAGTCCTACTGTACTTACGTACGTCTTGGCTTATTTGTTATATGCTTTAATAATTCTACTGCATTTATTCTGAAACATGTTTGTTTCAGTTTCACACTTTGTTCAGTAAATCTTCAAAGTCCTGGCTTCCTTTAACTTACTGGGTAACCTATTGTGTGTGTGTGTGTGTGTGTGTGTGTGTGTGTGTGTGTGTTTGTGTTGTCACCAAGGAACCCAGAGGCTGGAGGAGGACAGGACGTCAGAAGACAGCAACAGAGACACAGGACTGGACACATTGGACTCTTTAGCCATCAAAGAACTCACCGTTAAGGACATAAGTGGACGTCATCATCGGATTCGATGGACAACCATAAGCAAGTAAGTGTGTGTGTGTGTGTGTGTGTGTGTCACACGCGGCTTGGCCTCCTGGTGGCGCTAGGCAAGGGTTTTTCCTTGGCCTCTAGGGAGTTGGCATGCAGGTAAATACACTTTTCGGCCAGTTATAGTGCCACCATGAGGCTGAGTTGAAAAATGTTCACGTGGCATTTCTTCCTCGGCCTAGTGGGAATGTGGTGCACAATTTCTGAGGAATCACACGATGTGTTCATGATTTGCAGCATTTTGTTTGAAACTGAGCACTTCTGCGAACTTTGGAAGCCAATCTTAGCCAATCAGGATGGAGTCTGAGAAATCTGTTTCGTTGACTGGCTCTAGAGAGACTGTGTACCAATTTGCGTGATGTTTGGACAAAATCTGTAGGTGTACTGTCCAAAAACGTGTTTTGCACAAAGTGGCCTCCTCGTGGCACTATAACAGGCCGTTCTGGAAAATTTTGGGCAGAGATTCATCGTTGGCATCCAGGGAGTGTGTGTGCAAGATTTAGCATCAACAGTGTTAATGGTGCCGGAGATTAGCTGTTCACAGACGGACGGACGGACACACACACGGACGAAAGTGCAAAACATACGTACTCTCTCCCTATGCCTTCGACCTGGTGGAGACAATAAAATCCTCTGTGTATAATTTATCCATTTGTAACTTTGTGAGTGTACAAATGGAACCTTTTATTAAAGATTAATTCGGTTACATCTGTATGCTGTATTTGACCGTGTACAAGCCATAAATGTCCATTTCGGTCTATTTGAACAACTTTCACCCTGGCGTCACTATTTTGGGCATGCATTAGCGTACCACGCTAAGTGGTTAATGGACCCTATAGTGGTCGTGTGACACAGTGACAGTAGACAGAATGCCTCGGGCAGCAGTGTTTCAGGTTAAGGAGCTAGAGCAACTGCTTGTGCATCAGACCGTTCCTGGTTCGATCCCTGCCCCCCACCCCCCTGGGATAGTGTCGGAATGTCCTTGAGTAACACTGAAGCCATAACTGCTCCCGAAGAGCAGGTTATTGGTGCTTTGCATGCATGGTTTCCGTCACCGTCGTTGTGTGAATTTATGGGTGAAAGTAACGCACATGGTAAAGCACAGCACATTGTAGTGTGTTCTGTAAATGCACCATTAACCATTTATGTTAAGAAACCAAACAAAGAAAAATCCTACCGTGTTCATTGATCTGAGTGTAAAAACAGACTCCTAGGCCTTTTTACACGTGGAGAGTTAAACTAACACACTCCATCAAGAGAGCAGGATTGTAGGTCGACTCTGTAGGGATTCTGCTTTCACGGATAAGATTGCCCTCAGAGACATACGTGAATGTTTTCCTTCCAGAAACAAGCTGACGGTATCTTGGTCAGATTATTTTGCTAATTAAAAGCCAAAAACAGTCTCTTACTTGCACAATACATCATAATGATTATATTTTTCAGAGACACCAAATCAAATTGACTGCCGTGCCCTAATGGAGTTTCCCCCATTTCCATTTGTAACACAAACTTATGATACTTATCTCCTGCTCATCGCCCCATAATTGCCTGCAGAAATTTCATTTAGTGGCATGTCGCTCAGTAGCAATGGATATTTATCCGATTATTTCAGACAGTGCAGTCTAATTTGTACAGTATGTTTCCTAAGAGCCAGCATCATGGCTTCAGTAGTTTGAAAGGGAGACAGAGAGGGATCGGATTTTGTCCTTGAGCCTCTAAAAACAAAACGATACAAAAACATTTTCACGAAAAAAAACATCCAAGTATCATCATTTCAACAGTCAGGCAATGCTGTTTTGACAGTATAGGCCCAGTAGTTTATTTATCTTTAGGCCAGCTTTATTGTTCCATCATAATGTGTTTTTTCTTTCTTTATTTTTCCTGTTTTGTATCTTCTTGGAGTCTGGCAGGCTTCTTTTGTTCAAAGTGGGACATTTGGCATATAGCCTTTTTTTTTATTGGCCTAAGATATTGTCTGTATATGTTGTGTTGCTGCATGCATTCATGAATCCACTTGCTGACAGGCTGTCGGTATTGAGCAATGGGGGTTTATATGTGACAATACCATAATAAACAACGTATATAAGGCAAGATTTTCAAACTGGCATTAGTTTTGCTCAAAAAACACTCCTTGGGCTAAAAACGGCGATAGCCACTTGCCCAAAATGTGCCCAAAATGTGCTGAACTCAATTTGTGATTATGGCTATAAGGCCGTTTTTAGCCAAAGGAGTGTTTTTTGTGCAAAACTAATGCTTGAAATTGATTCAGAATCATGAAAAACTCTAGTTTGATACGTCGCATGCTACTTAAAGCATAATGACATTTTGAATTTTTTGCCTTATATAGGTTGTTAATGGCGTGGTCACATATAAACCCACATAAAAAATCAATACCGACAGCCGGTCAGCAAGTGGATACATCAGTTCAGTCAGTTCAGTTTTATTTTCGTAATAAATGAATGTATGTCTTCCACCGTAGTCTGACAAACCACCTCTTCAGACTCCATCATGGCCCGTATAGCACTTGCCCTATAGCCCCGACGACCTCAACTTGTATAACTTAGATAGCATTTTATGTAGATTTATGTAGCATTTTATGAATAGCACTATAATATCATTTTATGTAGACATAGAACTATAAAGTATTATAGTATTACTATAAGTACTATTGTGAACTTTTCCATGTCATTACTCCTCTGGACTGAATTTCTCCTGTGGGTCTATTCTATTCTATAACATTTTTTTACCATTACATATAATAGATAACACTCATGACATTGTTGAAGAATAGAAACATTTAGCCCTATAGCTTGTTGTGATACTTTACTCTTGATGATTTTTAAAACTATATATTTATAGTTGTGTAACAGCCCCTTAAGAGGGCCTTAATTTCTTATGACCATTAAATAAAATAGCCTCGATAAAACCTGCCCATGTTGAAGAATGAAAAATAACGTAGATTTATTTTATTGAGACTAGACTTTAAACTTGCACGTTTAAATAATAATAAATAATGTGTGGATATGGTTGCATGCATGGCCAACCACAGCAAGGTTCCTATGTAGGCATTTCCCTACTACTGAACAAATACAGGAATAACGTGAACAAATACAGGAATAACGTGCAGGAGGCGACTACAGTTACTGTGGCCTCATGTCGATGCCCCTACAAACGTGCCAAGGAGCTTCTGAGACAACCGAGAGGGAAGCCTGACTTAAAGGGAATTGACAATGAGCTCTTCTTACTTCTTTCTTCATTATCTCCTTGCCTATATATATTCCTCTCTCAGAAAATCTCTCCCTAATTGCAACAGGGGTCAGGGCAGTGCCGGAACTGAGTTTTCAGCACATTCCCTGCAGTATATACTGCATCATTTGAGACTAGTAGCAGGGATGTAATCAATAGGAAACAAAAGTGCTGGAACTTGAAACCCTATAGAGTCCCATTTGGTGTCATCATATTCCTGCTGTCGCATTGTGGTGTTCTTTTTTTTTTTATGCACTGTCAAGTCTGTCACCAGCATGGCCAAGTCACGATGTGATGATGGACGACAATCGAAGGTATCAAGGTTGTTTTGGGGGAGCGTTCACCTCCCTATAAGCCCAAAGTGTTGTGGGGCTGCTGGTTTGTTCTAAAACAGTGGTTTTCAACCATTCTAATTTCAAGGCCCATTATTTATTCTTCATTTGAGTCAAGGACCAGATTTAGCCTCACAGACCTAACATTTAAGTTGTTATATTTTGTTGTCGTTCCATGCTGTATTGATGTTGGTACCATAGGAGAGATAACGGGCACATTGATCACGATAACAATTCTTCTACATCCTCTAATTGTGTAGTCTTCTTGTAAAGTAGGCCAAGTAATGCAGATGTTTAACATTATTTAACTCTTGAGAGTGTAAAATGAAACGAAATGGACCTGGAAGGGTCCATTTGGTTTCATTTTATACTCTCAAGAGTTAAAGATCTATAAGGGTCTATTAGGTTACCAGCTTTCCATCATTTAGCTGGGGACCACCTGGAACCCCCTCAAGGAGCACTGGTTGAAAATCACTGTTCTAAAAGTAGGAAGATTAATCATGTGCCTGAGGGCACAAGATGTTGCTGAACTCTGTTCAGGCTGTGACTTTCTTGTATCAGATCAGATGAAAGCCTCCATAATTATATTGTAATGTAATATAATTTATGATAAAGCAATGCCTTGTTGTGAAATGTCAATTATACAGTAGAGCAACAGATGGTATGACATGACAGAATAATATGGTGAAAATTATATTCATCCTACTATAAATGGCAAATGCGCCACGTCTCTGTGTACGTGCGTGTGTGCGTAGTTGCCTACATGTGTGTACGGTTGTAATGCGCGTAACTCGAGAACCCACGTTCCACACCCCCACACAGAGAGTGCAGTGCCAGGTATCGAGTTGGTCGGACCAAAGGTTCTCCAGAACTACCACAAAAGGCTCTGGTCAGGCTCTGCCAGTGGGCCTAATGAGGCCAACTCCTTTCACCTGCATGTGCAATTTCCTCTGCCTCAGCCAATTAAGGCTCAACCAATCAGGCTCTGCCAGTGGGCCGAATTGATTGCCAAGTACACTTTTCAGTTAGCAGTCTTCACACACAGGCACACAGACACATACACAAATCTCCATGTGGGACACCGGCTGACAGTTAAAACGGGTGCTATGACAACGTATATCATTAGGTTCCCAAGTTGCATCGTTCCCAAGTAGGCCGGTGGCCGACTGCAACGGGCACGTACAGGATATAACTTATAATATATATTTACTTTCTATAGTGCTCTGCAGACTGCAGCCATGTTTGGCAAAACTGTACGTTGTCTGAAGTGCATCAACAATTTAAAAATGAAATAATCTTTTCTAAAACTTTACCATTCTCTTGGCATATACTGTAGGTTCTTCTGCCAACTTAAATCATTACAAATCATTGCAATGAGCTCTATTTGATGTCGGTGGCCTTGCCGAGCCATAGGGCAGGATCCTTTCTGCTGTTTCTGTAGCGTGAGGCAGCTTGATGTACAAGTACACCCCCTGGACATGATGTACAAGTACACCCCCTGGACATGACGCTAGAGGCATTGGGCCCCATTTTTAGTGTCTTTGGTATGACCCGGCCGGTCTCAGGGCGGACACTCTAACCACAAGGCCACTGAGCTGGTTATTTGACATTGGCACTTTTTTGCTCCATCACCCACCAATTGAGTTGAGAGAAACTTTATATAATCTGTTTACTTGGGTTTCATGTGTTTTCGCAGTGCTGGCATATTTATCAAAACTGTTGACTAAGGCTGAATGCATTAACAAAGACGGATGAGACAAATATTTCTGGTCTCTTGAATCTGCCCTGTCCCTGACTCCAAAGCTATATCCTTGTTCTCTCCCGCTGCTGATGGGAGCTTAAAAGGCCTTCATATATTGAAGCCACACATATATATATATATATATATATATATATAAAAACTCAACTCATTTACTGCTCTGTCGCCTCTTTCCTCACCCCTGCATCCATTGAGAATGACCATTTTACAAACTAATACCCTGGAAACAAAGGTAGCTGAACCCCTCCATCAAAGGTTAAAGATATGGAAATGGAAAAGAAGGCACATTACTCAAGCTCAAAAGAGAGTATTGGCCCAGTAAATGTGTTTATGTGTGATCCAGTATGATCATCATCACTGCAGTATGAAGAAAACCCTGTCGTCGAAAAACCTCTCTCTCTCTCTCTCTCTCTCTCTCTCAATTTTTTTAACATATTTATTGTGGGTTTTGATGAGTTGTATGGACCATAGTCCAAGTTTTTAGAATTGGCTTAGTTTCAGTCCTTAATTAGCCAGTGGGGGGTGCAGTAAATACAACAAAACCCGCTTTACTTTTCATCTTAAAAAGATGCAACATTTTGAGCACAATTAATGATGCTGATGAACGCAATGCTGCTGATTAATAACAGCAGTTATTTGTTTTCTGTCAAACATTTCAACCTCTTCCAGCACACACTTTTTAAGTACCCTATAATTTATATAGAACACAAACGTTACATTTACAGTATTTTCCTTTATCAGCGAAGATAGGCTGACATGGTTGAGTAAGCATTTGTTTGCACTGTCTATAAAACTAGAAACACAATGGTATTCATCAGCCTTACACTTCATCATCCAATGCCCAACGCAATCTCAAGGATGTATTTGACAATTGACAATAACCCTTACGACAGCACAGAAATAAGTAGAACAGGAGTTGTAAAATAAACAAACAAAACGTGTCAAAAAGATATACTGTGATTATGACGAGCTGAGTAAAGCAATACCAATGTCACAGTCCCTTACTGTAGTGGTGGCTGCAGGACATCTAAAGGACCTTTTTTCTACTGACAAACCTTGTTGTTTCACTTGACGTTGCACCAGACGGTAGATCTAAGGGGGAGCGGGATGAATATTTAATCAGTATTACCTTGTTGGCGTCCTCTGTGAAAAGTTGCAGGTTATGCTTCATTTCCACAAGCACAGCAGAATAAAAGTTGAGCACAGACAGACAGATCGGTTCACATATTTTATTAACTGGTTCATTTAAAGGACTGTCGTATAATCCATTCCGAGTATCCATCCATTCACCCAATCTTTTTATATTTTATTTTTAAGTACACGCCTAATGTATATTTGTTTTTGTTATTTTAATGTGTCCTTTTTTTATGATAAGCTTTTGAAATGTAATGTGTGGAAGCTTATACAGAACATACTTTAACCCAATCTTTTACACCCGTAAATCTTTGAATTTAAATAAATTAAGAATAAGAATCTAAATGAGAATCTACACTTTGTTTAACCCATTCTGAACGGGAACCCATTTTGGTGTTAGCATCATGTTATGCTTTAGCTATTGAAAAATAGCAGATCTACAAGCTCATAGCGCGCCACCGAGTGGCGCGCTACGAGCTTGTAGGTCTGCTATTTTAGAAAAATCGAAGAACGACTTGACATTTTTTAGAATCTGATCTCAGGTCAGAATGGGTTAATCAGACCAGTGTGTGTCCAGTGGAAACCTCGTATGAATCTGATCTCAGGTCAGAATGGGTTAACTATGTGGTTGCTATGATGATGACCATCCTTTCTAACAATACTGTACACAATGTGTCCCGAGGATTCATTCCCCTCAGAACCATACGAAATAACAGAGCAACGACGAGCAGAATATCTGGTAATGGATGAGCATTAAAGGCTTTTGGAACACTTGAAGTTAATCCGACCTTTTGCGCCATCTCCATGTTAGGATTTATGTAAACATACAATACACCATCATGTGGCTTGTGTACAGTAGACACGGTTCCACTTCTAGACCAATAGGCAGCCAATGCGTTCCTCCGGGCTTTCATTTTTCGCGCAGACGAAATGAAAGCCTGGGTATCGAGGCTACAGTAGTAATAGAATTATAATAATTGCAGGCATGCAAGAGAGAAATGTATATATACAAATATAAGGAATGTTTGTCTCACGACTGTATAAAATTAATGTCTGAATCAGAATTTTAAATTAATTTGTACCACATATTGCCAGATTCAAGTATTTATCGTAGTGTAATTTAATCTGTAATAAAATAATGTCAATGGAGGTACTGAAGTATTTTGTCCAGACAAGGGTACTTGAATTGGCTTAACCCATTCTGGCCGGGAACCCGTTTTGGTGTTAGCATCATGTCGTGCTTTAGCTATTGAAAAACAGCAGATCTACAAGCTCATAGCGCGCCACCGAGTGGCGCGCTACGAGCTTGTAGGTCTGCTATTTTTGAAGAATCGAAGAACGACTGACATTTTTTAGAATCTGATCTCAGGTCAGAATGGGTTAATCAGACCAGTGTGTGTCCAGTGGAAACCTCGTATGAATCTGATCTCAGGTCAGAATGGGTTAATGTGGATTGTAACTGATTAAAAGACCAGACAATCTGCAGCATTTGGTTCTCTCAACCAGTTGAGTGGATTGTATAACATACTGTACTACCGGTATACAGTTCCAGCATTTTACCTTAAATTACCATGGCATGCGAGGGGCCCCGAATACAGTACCTATTACTGTTATATACCCTCTGACCCATGAAGCATAGTATTTTAGTCTGTGAAAAAAGTCTTACTAGGCCTACATAATGCTCTCCAGTCGTCCTGCAAACAGAGCAGGGAAATGTCCACCCTTTTCTGGTCCGGCAGACAGATGGCTGGTTTCTCCTGTGAACCGTAATCTCCCCTTGGAAGAGAAAACACAGCAAAGCTGAGATAAAACAAGTTTAATACGGTGAAATCCCAAGGTTTTAGCCAAGCTCTGGTGATACCACACATATGGCTCAACATCTGGGTGGGGGCAGGGAAAGAGAATAAGCTGCATGTGTGGCGTGGCGGCTGTGAGCCAATACTGTATACTGTAGGTGAGCAATGTTTGATGGCGCTCTGGTGCGTACCACATTTGGTCAACCTTCACTAATGGTAATAATTATAATAGTGATAAAGTAACGATATTCTCCATTGCTCTTTTTGTTTAAAATCCCATTTTGTGAATTAGTCTCTTTGTTCATTGAACGTTAGCCGCGGGTGTGTTACTTTACTTTACTTCCATGGTGATTGCCCAAGAACAAAACCTTTCATTTGCATCTGCTGGTCTTTTGACTGTTTCGTTCAGCCCAAACAACCATCTAAAGGTCACACCAAAACAAACGAATAAAAACAAAACAAAACCATGCAAAACTGTAATAATCTTTAACGGGTAAGAAAAGGTCAGGATTTGAGAAAATGAGAATTTAAAGATCACCTTTTTTTTTATCATTATTCACCCAGATAAAGTTGACTGAAGTTGCATCTTGTTTTTCGGGTTCCGCCCTGCTTAACCCTCACACAGTTACACGCACAGTAAAACCCTGAGTGTTAACGTAACTCTGAGAGTGAACAAATGGAACCACCTGAACCTCTAAGGGTCCGTGTGGTTCCAGGTTCTTCATTCTCAGAAGTTAAATCAACACCCAGGAGTTGACGGCGCACACATCACCGTCTGGGAGTTTCCCATTGTGCGCACAGTTTTCTACAGCTGGCCTCTGCGAATATCCAGGGTTATTGTGGTCAGCGTCTTGCTCAAGGGCACGTTGACAGTTTAGTGAGGAAGGGAAGGAGGGTATAGTCCTCCTCACATTTTCACAGCTGACCAGGAATTCAAACCATCACAAGACCACTAATCTTTTAGCTCTTTGGTTTGAATTGCATTTAGAAAAACGTATTAGATTCCACATTATGACAGTTTTGTTTTTCTGCGCAATTTCATGCATGATGCATGCGTGTTCACTTCAAACTGTGCGCATGTCAGTATGTGCTACATTCTCAGCTGATTAGCCAAGGTTTCTCAGGGCTTTAATTGACATTGATTGCCTCCTTGACTCTATCACAAACACAAGGTCATTCAGTAGCTGCTTGTTAAAACCCTATTGGCTGTAACCTACAGAGAATCACATGTATGAACCACTTCATTCCAGTAATGAAAACCTTCAATGTACAACACTTGAACATTGGCACAGCTCAAGGTTTACATTAATCTTTGTATAACAAAATCAATTCTGTGTTGCCCACATAATGGATAGTGATGTGCACTGCAATGACTATCAATTTCCTTCCAAATGCATATAACCTAGTATTATTATTAATGTGGTTAGTAATAAAGAAATACAAAATATACATCTAACCAGTCAATTGATATTTGCATTTAATCCTACATTTTTTATAAAAGACAAGCCCATGCTGGTACTGTACCATAAATAGGCTACACACAGACTAGTTGTGGGCTGAGAATGTTGTGGTTCTACCAGAATGCCATGCTTGACTGTCAGCATCACAGGCTGTTAATTAATTTACATTCTGTTGACTGCAGAGTTAACAACAGCATGACAAGATATGAGAAAACAGAATAGGTTAAATTCGCTTGGCTGACAGTTTGGGAATGTCAGAGTATAGCTTAGTGGTAGAGTGAGGTCTCTGAGACAGCCTTTGTGTGTCCATCAGCATGTCTTCTGAGCAGCACTGAGTCCTTCCCTGTTCACTCACTCCATGTTGCCCTGGATAAGAATGTCGACATTATGCCTTAAAAAAAAACTATTGCTTATTTTATTTGCAATTTAGTCTATTGATTCCTGTTTTGATTAATTCAGTAATTAATAATAATTATTTTTGTTATCAATGTAATCGAGTAAAACTATTCATCTGATTAACCGCATAATCCCTATTTTATAGTTGACGTTAAATGGTGTCACGCACAAATAGCCCAACTAGCCAATCTACAAGCAATCTACAAGCCAATCTCAACGTGTTTGAGCTATTTTTGCAAATTTACTAGGGAGATATGTTCGGTTCCACTTTCTATATTGTATTGTATTTTAAGAAAATTTAATAAATTCATATATATATTTTTTTTAATAGGCTAAAATTGATTATAATCGATTAAATCCATTAGTTAAATGAACGTCTGGTTCTGCAAGGCGACTGTGTACTGTAATGCTGTGTGTATCATGTTCTCGCCTATACTTCCTCGTGTATCTATCTATAGTTGCAGCCATGATCCAGCCACAGTACAGTACCTGACCTTTGCCTGATAGGCTATAAACGTGATTAATGCAGATGAAAATAGAACACATCAGCATGGCCGACGACGAGGACGTGGCGCACAGCAGTAATCTTTAAGGACTATTAGCAGCCACAATGGATATACTCACTGCCATGATGTATTGCGCAAATGCCATGTCTGACATACAGTACAGACATGTCATGCTGTACATATATATATACTGAAGATGGCATAGAACAGTGGTTTTCAACCTTTTTCATATCCAAGGTCCATTATTTATTCATCATGTGAGCCACGGACCACTGATGACATTTAGCCTCTCAGACCCAAAAATAAAGAATATTTAGTCGTCGTTGGGATAAGATTTTGTCCACAATTCAATCCATGCTGTATTGATGTTTGGTACCAATTAGGAGAGATAACAGGCAAAATAACAATTCTTCAACATTCTCTAATTGTGTATAGCCTTTAGATGTTTAACAGTAATTTAACTATGATTTAACTCAAGGACCACTGGTGGTCCCTGGACCACTGGTTGAAAACCACTGACGTATATAGAAGCATGTTTTCCAGTCAGCACTATACCATCTCTGGATGAGAGATGAATTATAAGGCGGAAAGCTGCACACGCAAGCTGCAAAGCGGAGGACGTTTATAGCTCTATCATGGGAATGGATTTCACTATTCATTACCTTTCCCAGTACCGAAGTCATCCTTTTAACATTAAATCACCGTACCATGCCGCATACAGTACGCTATCTGTCTTGTCTCCCGGTGGCATCTTTTGAACGGCGGTGGTTTTGCTGTGTGAAGAGGTTTATCACAGTTAATACACATTAAAGGTGTGTAATAACTCACGGGAGGCGCTTGGGATTTGACGGCTTAAATTGCAGGTAGAGACGTTTAGCTGGTGCACAACAGTGCTTTGGAAGTCATTATCATGGCCATGGACATGATCCATCGTGTCAATCAATCAATTGCTCAATCAGACTTTATTTATAAAGCACACTTGATACATTAATAGAGGGTATGCACGTGACTTCATCGTCATACCTGGAAGTTATGCGGGAACGCCTACTGAGTGGCAAAAGATTACTTTCTGGCCTTGACAGCCCGTACTGTACATCCAAACAGAAAAGTCCTCTGATTGCATTAAACAACGTTAAACTCACTTTGCCACTCACTTTATGCATGTGCATACCCTCTATACAATGGGCTATACATTAAGTGAAAGGACACATGGACGGTGACTATGCGAAGCCCATGACGATTGGCCAAATGGTGGCGCTATATAGCACTCAATTGAAAATGCTAACTTTGAACGTGCATAGCTCATGAACCGTTTGACCGTTGGCAATGACACTTTGATACACAATGTCTCCTCATGCCGAACAACTTTCATGTTCTTTTGAATTATATATGAAAAACTGTTAAAATGTATCTCCTCCTCTTTGATCAAAATGCACGAAAACTTCTACACGTGAACTTTGGACCTATACAGACAACAAATCGTAGTACATTTCTTTTATGTGAAAAAATGAAGTTTTTATGAGCCAATGAAAATTGCCGGTTTGTGAAGATTCTTCTTCTGCCTCTAACGCGTACATGCAGCGTAATTTGCTTATGACACTTTACAGTATGTCAGAGGGTCATGCCAAATGGCACTGAAACCACTTTTTTTTTTAAACTTTGTATTATTTATTCCCACTGCTCTGCCTATTTTTAATGCCTCTGTAATTTTTGCCTTTGTTTTTATGCTTTCCACTGACCTTGCTCTGTTTTAATGTTGTTTCATGTTTTTAGTACTTTATGTATATTGACTGTGCCCTGACTTTTATGTTGTTTGATATGCTTAGTCGTTTTTAGTATTTCTTTTTTCTGTAAAGCACTTTGAGCTGCACTTTTATTATTATTATTATTATTATTATTATTATCTATTCTATGGGAACAGCATTAATAAAGTGATTATAATGTTGGGAGACGGGAGACACCAAAAACCTCAAGTAGTAACGGAATCAGTGGCTGTACTGAGTATGTACAAAATCACAGAACTTCCTCTATGTTTCTTCATTTATGTCCAATAGACATCTGGGACATCATACTTATTACTTAAATGTTAACTTAATCAGTGCTTATTCTCAGTTAGGTTCTAAATTTAAATCATGTTCGTCCGAGCTCCGAAATGGAAATAAACTCTTACTGTTATGTTAATCAGAGATGGATAAAGATAGCCAGAAGGCTACGGGTACATAATATGATGAGAGCTATACATAAAGCAATCAAATATAGACTGAAATAACCTGCATCTCTTTCTTTCTCGCCGTCTCTCCTCACTGTTCTCGCCTAAGCCTAATACCCACAGCAATGACTACTTTTTTGTTATTATTTCTCATTAGTCATATTATTGGTTGGTCAATGGTTTATCTGCCGTTTTAGCATGAAAATTATTCACGTTTATGGTGCCTCCAAGCATGGAAAATTTGCTTGTGCCACCAATGAAATGGGTATCGATAATCTGGCCACGATCATTAGTTATATTTGAACCCCACTCCTTTCTGCAATGTCATACCATGTTGACCGTGAGTGATGTGTTGAATTCATAGACTGTAAAAAAAAATATGGACAAAGCGTTCCGCGGGTCTAACATGAACGTAAAATGAAGCCCGTCAGTCCTTGAATTGTACATCGCCATCTTTCTAGATCCGTTTGGGCCCAGCTGGCCATTGGCTGGCCCAGACAACGAGGCGGGACTTCCCCCCCTTCTTCTCCGTTGGTTTTTATTTTGACTCGAGTGGGTGGGGAATCCCGATCATAGACTGTAACGGTAGCCATGCCCCTCAGAACATACGCGACTTTATGGTCATTTATTTTATAAATGGGACCATAATTTTCCAAAAAGAATATTATGACATTAGAAATGAGACTTTAAACTAGTGACTGGAAGCAGAAAGTATTCATGACCATGTTTATTAAGGTAATGCAGTCTAGGTGAAGTTGGGCCCAAATACATGGACTTCTATGGGGCTATGGGTTTTTTTGGGCCCAATGACAGCGCCACAACAGGCCATTATATGAACTTTCAGGAAATCCCGATTTCCTTAGTAGCTTCACAAAATATCTGTCTGACTGCCCCCCTGGTTGAATTAGATGGATTTTGATTGCAAACCCACAGGACCGTCAATCTACTGCCTAGTCCTCTCTTTAAATAGAACCGAGCTGGTCTGAAGCGCAATCCCCCTCTAAAATAGGAACACATGTGGGCCCAGCCAAGTAGGGTTGGGACCCAGAACCGGTTCTATTTTAGATCCTTTCCGAGATTGAAGAACCATCTTATTTGAAACCGTTTCTGGAACCAGTTTTTATCACACTGTCAGAGCTGGTATTGACGTCTGCTGAGAGAGACACAGAGACTCGACACGAATCACGATACATTATTTCATACATTGATTCTGTGCGTGGTTCAATGACAGTGTTTTGTTGTGGCTTTGCATTGGCTGCGCCGTTTCAGCTGCAGTTGGTTTGAAGATATATCGAGTGACATGCGAACATTGCAAACGTTATTGCTCTGTCTGCTGCTCTGCAGCCTGCTTTGCTACCATCAGTGCCATGGATATTTGCCCCTCCCCTTCCCATTGGCTAGAAACAGCATTGGCGTTGCTTGTCGTCCTATTGGCTAGAAGCAGCCAATCATGTCAGTATGGACTAGGGTGTCGATCTGGTCGTCTAACTTATAGTGGTAAACACTAGTCAGGTTACACCTGACAAAAAGGATGATTTGGTAAAAAGTTTGATTTGGTAAAAAAAAAACAATGATTTGGTATAACCTTCAGGCATAAGGGTGGTACCCGGAGAGCCAAATATTTTCTGAGGTGGTACTTTGTGAAAAAAGGTTGAGAACCACTGTTCTATAGCATTCCTATTTCACGATGATTGCTCTTGTCACTTTGAGATTGTTAGTTGTGGATATTGCCTTCAAGCAGAATGCATTGCAATTCAGTCCTCTCAACATGCACGCACGCATGCACGCACGCATGCACACACACACACACACACACACACACACCGTCCACCACCCTCTTTCCATTATTCGGCTTCTGTCACAGCATCATTTCCTCCATTTCCCCTCCGCCATGATTTTGATAAGTACACAGGCTGCTGAGAGGGACAGCGGCAGGCTTGGTTGACAGCGGAACCGTGTACCGCCAGCGCTGAGCATTAATACCCTGGAAACTCCGTGGTACAGATGAGACAGATGGACCTGACATTCAGACAGGCTGAGGGCATGCAGTATGACACCAGGGGACATTGGGAATAAGTAACTAAAGGAAGAAAGTGCACCCATCTCTGACATGGGGCAGCATACTTGCAAGCATTTTACATGTGGAGACACATGCTCTGTACGAATATGAATAAAATATGCAGTCACTGTGAATTGTTTAAGTATATCTAAGGGTGAAGCAAATTGAATCATCCATTTCTTATTTTGTCTTGCAGCCTGACATGTTGTGGTCACGACTGTTGACCATAACCTCTAGCAGATTTTTAAAATATTAGGAAATAACCTGGTATTCAACTGCTGGATTTAGCAAACAAATACCCCATTTGTCTGTGTGTATGATTTGGTATACCACATGCATCTTGTCTTGTATAAATGACAGTTTCCTGGCATGATGATGATGCACTCGTAGTTCTCATTCCAAAGTGAGCAGCACAGCAAGCACAGCAGGCTCTTCTTCAGACTCTGCTAGATGTAATGTCTATTAGTTTCTGTTTGTTATGTTTTCTTCCTCTCTCCCAAGTAACGTAGCATGGTCAGAGTATGTTAAACACTGAGGAACCAGAAACGGACTGTACTGGGGAATTAGGCATTAAGTCCAATTCTATGGCAATTGCCTGGTGAACGATTTGATATCCCTCATTGTGCATTAATTATGAATAATTATACTACATGTACTTACTAACTTGATACTGTTCCTATCACGTTCCAGTACAGACAAATAATGTTTCTGTTCTTTTGTTTATTGTACATTTAGATATTGCCCACTCTGGAGTCTGCAGTCTCCAGTGAGTCGATGTGTTTCCTCCAACTGTGCCGTGGTCTTCCCCGGGGTCTCCTCCCAGTGGGACGTGCCTCGAGGACCTCCCTAGGGAGACGCCCGAGAGGCATCCTAACCAGATGTCCGAACCACCTAAGATGGCTCCTTTCCAGGTAAAGAACGACTCTACTCGGAGTCTCTCTCGCGTGACTGAACTTCTCACCCTACTTTTTCAAAAGTAATATTATTACTATTTTCACGAGCATTGGTGGAACTGTGGGGTTTGAGTTTATTTATAATGGAAAGGAAAGCTAAAAATCTGCTGTTGTCCGAGTGTCAGTCACTGCGCCCCCAGACCCTATGTCTGATAGCGAGGAAACCCTTCCAGAGGCCTCAACCAGCAGCAGAGGTGGTGAGCTGGACTTTTTTTCATTTAAACCTGAGAGAGAGAGAGAACTACTCAGCAGAGAAAGAAGTGATGGACTATTTCTTTGAGGGCAGGACATGGAATTAGAGGCCCTCAATCAGTTCCCCAAGATCAAAAAGATTTGTCTGAAATACAACACTCCCACGCCATCCAGTGCACTTGTGGAGAGACTGTTCAGTCGGGGTAATTCGGTGCTAACGCCTAAAAGGAATAGATTGTCAGACGCACGGTTTGAGAAGCTTTCTCATGAGATACAATCACCATTTCTGAGCAATAGGCTGTGTATTAGAGTTTTTCATTTTTGTGATTCCTAGTGTATTGGCATTGGGCCAGCATATTGCCCAATCAATGCCCACTTTAGTTAGCCAGAACTAAGGCAGGGAAAGTTTAGATTGTGTACATTTGCTGCGCCATGCATGCTGTGAAAAGAAAGTTGTTCTATGGCACTAAAATAGCAATCAGACAGATTGATTATTTTTTGTTTCTCCCACAGGGAAATGTTATATTGTGTACATTTGCTCCTCCATGCATGCTGTGAAAATCAGACCGAGACAGATAACCCCACAGGGAAAGTGACATGCACTGCAGGGCCTTTATTGCCCCATATAGCACTTTGTTTATTGTTTGTGACCAATTTATATATATATTTAAAGCAGCTATAGCATTTGTTTGCTTTAATAAACAACAGAAGTTGTTCAAATATTGCGTTTCATTATCTTTTGCCCAGGTGTGGTTTTCATTTAGACTGTAATTAATTAATTAATTCATACACTGTAAAAGTCTTGGTGTTCAGTTAATTCAAATGAGTGTACAAATGGACCCATCATCGGACAAAATATGCAATTACTGGGGGCGAGAGAAAAAAGTAATAAGTAAAGTAATAAGTAACTAGTTACTTTTCTCTGGGAGTAATAAGTAGTGTAACTTTATTACTTTTTTTAAAGTAATAAGTAGTATATTACTGTTTAAGTAATATTTTGACAACACTGCCTGTCGGTCTGCCCATGTGAGATTATCTCTGCTGTAATCTTGCGTATAGGCAGACCTCCGCCTGGCAGTGGCGTTGCAAGATTATTGCCACAGAGGTCAGTGCTTTCATAGAGATAAACGAGGCTAGCTGATGAGCATTTGATAAATGTTGTTGGCAGCACAGTCAGGGGCAAGGGATGAGATCAAATCCAGTGGTGTAAAGTAACTAAGCACATTTACAAGTACTGTACTTAATTAAGTACAATTTTGAGGGATTTGTACTTCACCATTTTTATTTCATTTTTAGATGAAAGGCACATACTGTACAGGCATACAAAAATGCACGTAAAACATAATTCAACTTCTACTTTGTAGATTTTGATTATTATTACGAAACGTACATTAATTACACTTCAGCTATTTGTCAACCATTTGAAAATGGCCGATCTACACTCTCACAATGCGAGGTGACACATTGTGAGCTTGTAGATCCGTTATTTTCAAAAGATTTTTATACATTTGAAGAATTTAAATGAGACATTTTGCACAACAAGTACTTTTACTTTTGGTACTTTAAGATACATTTTTAAACCAATACTTTTACTCAAGTAAATTCTTACTTGTAACAAAGTTACAAACAAACGTCTACATTACAGTATTGATACTTAAGTATAGCCTAAGAATTGTGAATACTTTTTCCATCACAGATCAAATCCCACTGTGATCGCAGAGAGTGAAGAATCTGCTGGAATAGTGTTCAACCTGTGCATTGTCTGAGATGCATGATTGTCTGTCTCTAAAACATTTTAAATAGCAAATTAGCAATGGAAATTGCATGCAGTTGTTCCTAACATGACTATTCAACAGTAATGACAGTAATAACAGTGGCCTTGTGGTTAAGAGTGTCCGCCCTGAAACTGGGAGGCCGGGGGTTCGATCCCCGGCCGGGTCATACCAAAGAAACTGGGACCCAATGCCTCTCTGCTTGGCACTCAATGGGTTGGATTGGGGGTCAAATCAACTAATGATTCCCGAGCGCGGCGCACACTGCGGCTCAACCGCTCCAAGAGATGGGTCAAATGCGGAGAACAAATAGTAACGTGTGAGACTAGTCGTACGACTTTGTTGTTGTTATATGTAAAAATTATGTGCAGTACGTATTTAATTGATTTAGCCAGAATTTCTATGGCTGTGTTGGAAACATAATTTGTCAAATCAAACCGGTACCAGCTGGCATATTATGCATCAATTACATTCTAAATCATGCACAGATCAGTCTCTGGCGTGACAGTCACTGCATACCGCCGCTTAACTCTCAGTCTGTCTTCACAAGGTGCCCCCCAAGTGAACTAGTAGAACTCCCACAGTCATTCAAACTTGGGAGCAGACAAGTTTCTTCTGCGGTATATGTACTGCATGTAACGGTAACCCCTGAGCCTGGCAGTCTCCCCTCCATTCCCCACGTCTACACTTTACTTCGCTCGGCTGACTTTTATTAATGCCGTCCCTGCTTCAATATCCATCACTCTTCTCAGGCAAAACGTCTCTGACAGTTAATTAGATGTCAGATTCTGTAGAACTATATTAGAAGTCAAATCCGAAAGAAAGGAGCTGAACAATAAAAAGCCAGCCATCATCAGTCACAAGCGTATGAAGCAGGGACACATAACTTAGAAATGTTACATTCTGTAAAATATTAGATTCTAGTTTCTGGAGCCATTTTGTGTTATGTTAAGCTATATGAAATAACTATGTAAACAATCTTCTGGAGATTCGAGAGCCGTTCATTTTCCTCATAGACTTTCCAAAATGTATTCATTTAAAGACGTTTACGCCGCGGACAAAGCCAACAAATCATGACAATAAACACATGTTTTGGGCCGAACAAATAATTAGAAAGAAGAAAAAAAACGGCAAGTAACACTTTTTTGTTGTTTTTCTTCTTTGTAATTATTTGTTTGGTCCAAAATATTGTGTTTGTTGTCATGATTTGTCACGACTCGAGTTGGCTTCGTACGACGCTTAAAAGGTCTTTTAAATAAATACTTTTTGAAATGTCTATGGGGAAAATGCATTGGGAATTATTTCCTGGGCCTGGCGTCGTCATGGAAGGGGGCGGGACTGCGACGCGTCTATAGTATAATTAATAATTACTATACTATAATTCACATCTCTGTATATGTCACACACAGTTTGGCCTCGGAATGCACACTTTAACTCAAAAGTCCACGCTGGGTCCACGCCCATTTACATTTGCATAATTCTGCTAATATTTCATGTTTTACTATCAATTAGTTAGCTGGAATCCAGATGTATATAAAAACATTATTTGAAAATGTGGGTTTAGCCGTCGGAATCAAGATCCCATGTGATCTCAATAGAACCTCACATACGTGTATAGCGACCACAATTAACAGTTGTCTTTGTTTAATGTCGTGCATTTCACTGGCAGTGCAGGGCTCACGATATACCGCCTATGGCAGGGGTAGGCAACCTGCGGCTCTAGAGCCACATGTGGCTCTTATAGGCCCTCTCCCGTGGCTCCCAGTTGCTATGGAAAATAAGTATGAAAAGTAATAAGAAGTTTTCTTTTTCTTTTATTTTTTCTTTTTTTGTTTACATTTAATCATAATTTATTATTGAATTTGTAGGAGGCATAAAGTTATTCTTTCACCACCAATGCTGCTGGCTTACTGGTACAGTATACTTGATATATGATATGCTTTGAGAAATTAGCAAACAATAAAATGTAATATTGAAAGACAAACATTATTTTGTGGCTCCAGATAGAATTGAAATACGTTATTGGGCCAAAAATGGCTCTTCTGATAATAAAGGTTGCCTACCCCTGGCCTATGGTAACGGCATGGAAACGGTTAAGGTGCTTGAAGGTGCTGTGCTATATTGCGCTATATTGCTATATTGCTATATTATGCTATATTATAAACAATTTAAGATGGTCAAACGTGGTGATGAGTTTTGATCAGGATTTGAATACAGCTAGGATTACCCGCAAAGAACATGCTGTGCGCTATACTAGAATAAGAAATAGAAAACAGCTATTAAGTATTTAAAAACAGACAGCTGGCGTGAAAGTAAATCATAAAGCTCATACCTGGTTACATAATAGTTTTAATTGTGTTAACTTAATATAATCATATTTTTACTGTAGTGTACTGTAGCAGTGATTTTCCTCCTATTAATAGATGGTGTTAATTACATGTCTGCACTGTATCCTTTCGTCTGGGAACTTTCCTCTGCCAGCTAATATAGCTTTGATCTAAAGTATGGATCAAGCTGTGAATTGTGCTCTTGCCCCCATATGGCTTATTGTCTCAGTTTGATTAACTAGCAGAGCACAGCTGAATTATGGCAGCCGGTATCCATATCATTAGCTCTGAATAATCAATCGCAATTTTCCCTAGTGAGAGATGGCTGGAACCGGGTATACCTATTGAGAAGACCTCCTGCTTCCTTCAATGCATTAGTTGTCCAAGCCAATTATTTTCACAGGGATGAGTTTCCCCGGTTGTACGTAGTGCATGGAAGGAACACGTTGTTCCAACCAGTTCCTTTCCCCTCCATCAGGCTGGCCAGGGGGAGGCAGTTTAGAGATCAGGATTACTGCATGTATTTCGTGAGCTTAGAGGACACGGGAAGAACATGCAAACTCCACACAAAAAGGCCATTTTGCCAACTCCACTAGCACCCACAGCAGAAATCAAACCCAGGACCTTATACCTGTAGCTGTTAAGTGACAGCACTAAAATGCCCCTGGTTCTTTTTGATCAACATTTTCACAATGTGATGCATTGTGTTGGTTGTAGATGGTCTATTTTTGAAATAAATTTGAAAAGATTTGTGGTATAGGCCTATAAGTGGTTAAACCAACCAACCAAACCGCATTACCACAGTCTCCTGAGTAATAAAATAAGAAATCCCAGATCCAAAGGGCAGGCTCAAAACTAACGTCATTGTAAGGATGTCCCCATAATGCCCTTTACAGTAATTTACACACCAGCCCTCATTTCATGTAATATATTTCCGAAGTATTCCCCCATGAGAACTCAATTCAAGAATTACAAGTGAAACACACCATAATGACTTATGCGGAAATAACAATTTTCATAAAAGCCTGAGGAGTATTAGACCATCGCTGTTTCTTGTATGGAACCAAGAGGTCTCCGTGCACGGTAAAATAATTACAGCTCAAGTCTGACCTCCTTTTAGTCAAGTCTGACATTGCCGGCTCTTGCTGTGGGTATCTCTCTACAAAGAACGACCCTTTGCACACTTTGTGTTTGATTTATGTCTCAACTGGATAACAGAATTCAGTCCTTTTTATAATGCCCTGAGTTGACCCCTATGGTTGACCCTGATGACTTGTGATAAGTAGTAGAAAAAGACAATCTTTCCCCTTCTCTGTGGCTTCTGCCGTCGTCTTGGCGGAACGTGAAATCCTCAAACTCATGCTGCTGCCACTGGAATTGGAAGTGCGTGTGTGCGTGTGTGCGTGTGTGCGTGCGTGTGTGCGTGCGTGCGTGCAGAGAGACACCTGAAGAGGGCATTTGAGTTTATGGTTCATAATTTACCAGCTCTGTGTGAAAGGCATGCAGTGATGACATGAATAATGTGAGAATAAACAAAGCTTTCAAAACCCTCTAGAACCATGGATTTCTCCAGCATAGCTCTCAGAGGTATGCTGTAGCAGCTTAACGGATCTCAAATCACCAGCTCAATTACATATTCACTTACATATTCATACCCATATCCTGTGCCAATCACCATGCAATCCCACCTGACAATACCGAGAGTTCCAAAAGTCTTTACCAGTCTTAAGCTAACTTTCAGTGCAGTGGTGAGTGAGAGAGGACATGTAGTGTAGGTCCCATGGTTCCTTGTGTGTGTGTGTGTGTGTGTGTGTGTGTGTGTGTGTGTGTGCGCGTCCGTGCGTGAATTTAACACATTTGACTCTGCTGTGTAGTGTACTAGAAATTGGGTGCAGGTTTACAGTAAATCTTCTTGACCACTTTTTTATTTATTTTTTGTTTATTTATTCATGGATGACCGTTCAGAGCAGGCCCTTTGTCAAGGACGCCCTGGTCCGAGTATACAACATGAACCACTTTAAGCCTAATTGGCTCCATTGGGTGAAGTTCAGGGTGTCTTGAGTGTACAGGGTTTGATGAGCTCAGATCAACATATGGAATGTCAGAACTGGTCAGCTCCATATATGGAGATCTAGGGGGGGGGCAGCAGGGGCAGTATCTTGAGTGTACAGGGTTTGATGAGGTCATGGAATTAATTCTGTATTGGCCATATATGGAGCGTGTCACGAGGCATGACGGACGGACTGACTGACAGGTTTTGTAGGTTTCCATAGTAAACTGTGACCTATACAGTCGCAATGAATATACTGTAGTGGCTTCCCAATCAAGGGTGCATGTCTGCCCAGAGCCCAACTGGTCATGCATGCGTGCACAAACGAAACCTACACTGATGTGACATCAAGTGCTATACGTAGCATTCTTGTGTGGAAACCATCCCGGGCCTTTTCCTGATGCTGTGAGTGTTCATATCCAGTGCCCTTCTGGCCTTCAGATCCTGTCGCGTCCATATCCTGTCCCACAGGCAGTGGCGATGCTTTTGTCCTCTGTGTTAAGTGCCGTCACTTTAGTTTTCTTGGCATTGAACTTGAGGCCGATATTCCAGTTTCTACTGCCAGTATTAGTTATCTTCCTTTCTCTGCTGTGTCTTCTGACACTAGAGCAATGTCATCTTCATAGTCGAGGTT
This sequence comes from Protomyctophum bolini, assembly GCF_963924005.1. Taxonomy (NCBI): domain Eukaryota; kingdom Metazoa; phylum Chordata; class Actinopteri; order Myctophiformes; family Myctophidae; genus Protomyctophum; species Protomyctophum bolini. The sequence goes on along the minus strand of NC_137870.1, from coordinate 40,394,618 downwards.
GGCCAGAAGTCTCAGCCTATCTGAGCAAAACTTCAGTCAATACAGTATGTCTTGTATATTGAGAGAAGAAAATGCCACTAACCTCAATGTATTGGCTTCTCGCTTCTGGCTTCAGTTATAGCAAAGTTAGCAAACAATCCTCTTTAGTTTTCCTGGCAAATGCGTATATGGAACTGTAATCAGCTCAGCCTGATGAGAAACACAAAGGCACTGTGAAATGCAAATGCATATTGACTCATCCATAATCAAAGTGAATAATTATTATTCACGCCGTGCCAAGATCCATTGATAATCTGGTTTTCAGGGTAGATAGGATTTCCCCTCGGAAAATGACACATTAGAATATTATAGACCATAATTATTGTTTCTTCAAGGAAGAAATTAGGAGTACAGTCTGGGCCCTAGGGAGATGTTGATAAGCATACAGTACTGGTTTACATTGTTTAATGTTCCATAGACGCCTTAACACACGTCACACTGATGAGCAACAGCATGCACGCGCATACCGGCAGCACAAGAACCCTGCCTCTCATAAGATGCAATGGAAAAGTTCTAACTGCACTCGCGTGTAAGAAATGCACCGTCAAACTTTCAGATGCTGTTTTTCTCCCAGTGTGGAGGAAGAATGATTAGGATTTTTATTGTGAATCTCTCGCCCTTGAAATATATAATCCAATTCCAAAGTGATCAAATTATTTTGTGCAATTAAATGGTCAGCTTAGATACAGTAATGATAAAAAGGTGAGTTGTGACTTGTGAGTATATGTGAATACCAATATAGTAGACCTACCATTTCAGGATATTGTTTACTAATGAATTACATTGTTTCGGTACTTTGGTGTTTAACCTTTAGCATTCCTACTTCATCTATAGTGTAAACTCTAAACGACTATCCTCTCTCTCTCTCAATTCCATGCAATTTGAATGAAGGGTGAAGTCAAACTAAAATGCACTAAACGAGTCGGAAAAGTTCTCCGGATACCTAAATAACTATAGGTCCTACACTGTAAAAAAAACACTTGATATTTATTAACTATATGTAATAGATATATTTCATTTGATTTCATTTCATATTTATTTATTTCATTTCAGTTATGATTTTTACATACTTATATTCATTTTACATATTTTTTTTTTTTACATATTCCAAATCTGAAAAGAAAAGGATCAGGAAGAAGATAAATCTTATTTATACCTGCCCCTGCCCATATATCTAAATTAGGAGGTAGAATGTCCACTTGAGATTGAATACAAATACTGTTCTATACAGTGTCATGTGTGTGCACGCGCGCGCGCGCACACACACACACACACACACACACACACACACACACACACACTTCTTTCTCTGAGGGGTGACAGTTCCATGTGTGTGGTGGTTGGTCTTTCAGAAAACATAAATCTCTCACGATATCCCTTCCATTGCCTGTCATGGAACGAGAGAATGTGTTACCATGGCAACCGTGTCTAAGGCACAGCTTGACAGTGACACAGCTTCTCAGCAGTCCTTGTGCACAGTCGCACACACACACACACACACACACACACACTCCAACCATTTACAATTTTGGCATTTAGCAGCATCTTAATCCAGAGCGATTTACAGTAAGCAAGAACAACACATGTTAATACATCATAATGCATAGAATTAGGCCTACATAAGTTTAGCCTGTAAGGTCATCGAGGCTAGTGCAAGTGCTACCGTATGGCAAGTGCTATGGGCTAAGATGGAGTCTGAAGAGGTTTCAGACTACAGAGGAAAATTGAAAGTCCCCCAAAACACACACACACACACACGTACACACATCCTGAAGGAGATGACCTATCTGCACATCAAAGAGAGTGGGACGATACTGACCCACCACTGTTTTAACGCAGCAATACTTTTTCTACTGATCTCTCTGTCTATAAATGCCTTCTCCAAGCTGCCAAAAGGTGACACCATCGTAGTAGGGCTCAGAATATTGCCATTTCCAAGTAGCACCACTAACTGAATAATTCCACTGACATTCTTCAAAGGGACCATCACAAAAAAGGAAATACAATGTGATGTGATATTTGGATTACTTCACAATATAGAGCACCGAAGTCTGACGTCAATATCGGTTGAGGGCGCAAATCCACAGGTTGTTGTACATGTACTTTTTATTTGCATTGTAATCCATGTAATAGGGGGATTTTAGATCGCCTCAATTAAGAACTGTGTTTGAAAAATAAACATGTCATCCAGGCCGCTTCACTCATGGATATGAAGAATCAACGTGCCTGAGAGAAAACGCTATTGTTACTGCTACTGAATTAGTCGCTAGAAACAGACTTGAGTGACTGACTGTCGCAAACGATACAGAGACACCTCCCTGACAATGACGCCGAGACAACTTGTTTATGTTTGGACCACAATGCGATTTTAAGATGACCCCATGTTGTTCTCCATAGAGAAATTACTTTCTCTATGGAGATATCAAGGGGATGAGCGAGTGACGTCAGGACTTCGGCGCTCTATAATGACTTTTTCCCCTGTCAGGTAGATTACTGTGGCCTCCTGGTGGCGCTATAATAGGCCAATGTGAAAAGGGTGCCATTTCTTCTTACACATTTGATGGCAATTGGACGTTCATGATTCATGATTTGATCCAAAACTGTGTTGCGTTATTCAGAAGAGCAATTCAATGTCAATAAAATACAATGCTGCACGTCGGGAATGTCAGGCAACAAGACGACTGTGTTCCTCCAGGGTAAAAGGAGTTTCCCAGCTGCTGTAGGAACAGGGCAGAAATTCACATCCCACTGACTTCGTAAAGATTCTATTTGGAATGTCCACCGGTCATAATTTCCCATGTCTTTCTTACAAAAGGCCATTTTTGTCCTCTTGCCCTTGTTGGGTGGCATGGGCTGGGAGACTCACAATGGTCCCCTGCCGTTGCGAGAGATTCAATCTCATTCTCATTTATATGCTAAGTCGGCAACAACGCCTTTTTCATGTCGCAGCCATCATCATCAGTAATCTTAATCTTTTTGACATGAAATGGAAATGCAGCTTATTGTGAGTTGCTCGCTCCGCTCAGATCCCAGCAACAGTGTGTGGGACCGAGGGGTCAGTGCCCTGGTCATGTGACTCGAAGGACATTGTCCAGAGGACCTGAGGCGGAGCTGGCCCTGTGTTGAACTTAAAAGAGGATTGTGTCGACCACGGACCGTGAAGGTCTTTCACCTCATCAAAGTCCAACTCCCAATGGTGAAGAAAATAAATAAAACAAGCAACAGAAGAGAGCACAATACAAAATACAGTGTTCATCATTTTACCCTTAAAGGAGCAGTTCATCCAAAAAATGACTTAATTCCACACCAAACATTGTATAGCTCTGAATTCATGGAGAGGCTATAGTCCCTCCTATGCACAGCTTTGTGTGTTTGTAGCACGGAATGTGATGATTTGATTGGCTGATGTATTTAGATTTTCATCTTACACAAGGTAAGGTAATAATGACAGTCAACACAGAGGACAAAACCATTGCCACTGCAGACGGGACGGTGCTCTAGCGGGCCTGGACTGCCTCAACTGAACAGGATCTGGAGGTTCGGAGAGCCTGGAAAGCCTTGCATGGGATGAGGAGAGTGTGGAAATCAAGATTCAAGACTATTGCCATGTCAACAGAGTTGATTGGAATTTGTTTCAGTGCACTAAAAACCAGACAAAAAGACGCATATTCACATTACATATTCAGACAGTAGAAAAAGATACAAAAGTACAAATATCATATGGGGGACCAATAAATAAGAAGAATGCAAAACGTTACAATTCATGTTGAATAAATAGCAATTCATCGCAGTTCATCGTTTTTAACAAAGCAGCTTTGCGCTGTAAAGTGCGAGTGAAGAGGGTGAGCATTCAGGAGGCAAACAGCGGAGGGGTCGGCAATCACCTTCTGCATTCTACGCTTAGTGTGTGTGTGATGTAGATAGAGGAGACAGATGGGAGGTCGAGGCCAATGATTTTTGACGCTGTGCGCACCACCCTTTCCAGCTGTTTCCTCTCTAAGACTGTTGTGTTGAGAAGACGAGGACACTCTCCCCAGTGGCTCTGTAGAAGTGAACCAACGCCTCCCCAGTCACACCAAACTTCTTTAAGAGACACAGTACAGTATGGGGCCGAGACATGGACCCTTACAATACAACAGGAAAAGGCCCTGGATGGAGTCTACACAAGAATCCTACGAATGGCACATGGTGTCACATGGACGGACTGCATCAGAAATGTGGACACAGTCAGAAAGAGAAGGATGGCACTGCGTAAGTAAATTAAAGTAAATTGACCCTATGGGAGCCAATCCAGGGCAAAGCCAGGAGGGGAAAGAAGCGTACCACCTATATGTAGAAGTGCTGCGGCGCGACAGCTTGGCTGAAGAGCTCAAGAACCTGATGGATTGGATGGGAAATTGTGGAGGGCAGCGATCCAAAGGAATCCCGAGTTGGTGTTTGCTCACTCTCGTTGCAACTAACATCTTACACAAACATTTAATTCCCATCGTCCACATTATGACATAATGTCATATGTGGACGAGCAAATCAGTATTTTTGTCTTGCACAAACATTAAATTCCCATTGACAATGCATGGAGAATTTACTGTACGTCATATGTGGACAAGCAAATCAACACGTTACGTCATGATGATGTACGATGATAAGAGCTCCCCTCACTCCACACTTCACGTGATTTGTTTTCTGTCACAGACTTCGTCTCTCTCTCTCTCTCTCTCTGTCTCTCTGTCTCTGTCTCTCTCTCTCTCTCTCTCTCTGTCTCTCTCTCTCTCCCTCTCATACCGACATCTGCATGCCGAACAGCATGGTGGACCATAAACACAAAGCCCTCTGGAGTGAACTAAAAGCTTACTGTCAGTTTTATAATGCTGCTTCTTCATTATTCTCTGGGCACTTCAAGAGGCTTAGGTGAAATCTATTTTATTTTTGGAGAAGGGGGGGGGGGGGAGGGGGGGCGCCTCGTCATTAGCTGCTGCATGCTCGCATTAGATGCTGTAATGAAATATTCATTGATGTGCTGCAGTGTATGTATGAGGAGTTCAGATGCTTCAACAGGATTACCTTCATTTATTAAGACACAACAATGGTCTAGGCGGAGGAAGTAAGAGCTTGCATAGCCTCCCAAGGTAGCTCTGAAAGCTCAAATCTATCACAGTTAACTTTTTCATTGGACAAAACACATGTAGATGTGGCCATCCCTGATGTATATTTCATGCACTATGCTGAATTCGCAAGGCTGTGTGTTCAGACCACTGAACTCCTTATCCCGTGAGATGAAATAGTTTTCATTTTATGCATCAATAGAAATCGCTAAAAGGTAAAGTTTCTTAATGTGCATGCATAAAATGTATGGCAAATCGAGTGGCAAAGTGAGTGGCAAAGTAAGTTTAATGTAGTCTAACTTTGTTTAATGCAATCTTCAGATGGGGATGTATGGGCTGTCAAGGCCAGAAAGTAGTTTTTTGACACTCGGTAGCTGCTCCCGCATAACTTGCCAGTTTCATGAGCATGTCACGCGCATACCCTCTATTCTTTTGGAACAGAATAAAGGATATACTGGTCCTTATATTTGAGGAGTCTTGCTCCCTTTCATGGTCAAAGGGATTAGAAATTCATTATACTGTTGATCGGTTTGTTATTTGAGTTTCTTTATATAATCTAGCTAATTGGTAAGGCCAGACGGGGCCTCAGAGATATAAGGGTGGCAGCAGGGGCAGTGTCTTGAGTGTACAGGGTTTGAGGAGGTCAGGTGATCAACATATGGAATGAATTCTGAATTGGCCACATGGAGCGTGTCACGAGGCATGACTGACGGACTGAATGACACGAGGCGTGACTGACTGGTTTTGCAGGTTTTCATAGTAAGCTACCTACGGTACAGTCGCAATTATTGTCGAATACAAGAATGGATCATTTTCGGTCAGAGGGAAGCATTTCGGTTAGTGGTTCCCAAAGCTTTTCAGGTTGAGGCCCAAAAGATACATTTGGTGTATTATAGAAAGTTTACAAGAGCTTAAATAGGCTGTTTAACATTGAAAATGTCTCAATATTATTTTTTATTAATGAAAATCCTTCTGGGGCCATTTATGCGTGACACTAAATGGGTCACAACACTATTAGAAATAATACAATTTGAACATACCATTGAGCAAAACACTTGACCTCCAACTCCGTCTCATCCGCCTGTTTGATTAGTTGTTCTTTCCACACTTTTTGACAAGACAAATGAATACTCAGCCAATAACATGTACATTACACAAAAGCCCTGCTTGCTTGTATCACTGCTTCTCAGAATGCTAACTTATCAACAATCAACAATCCGTAAATGCATTCTTTGTGGAAAAAGACTGTGTGGTAGCCTATACACGGAAATCCGATTTTCCTTTCACCCTGTTTCCAGTAATACATTGTTATGTCTGTAAGGAATATCTCTGACTAAAGAGAGCAAATTGTACAGCAGCACTGTAGCCATTAACATGTTTGGCTCACAGAAGAATACAAAAGGCAAGAAATAATTACCCTGTAAGAGACCGCAGACGTGTTTTATGCAGACACTGTAGGTCGTAGCACTCACAGTCCTCTACATTTTGCAGGAGTAGGCGGTTATACCCTTGATTCACATCCACACCGATACATTTCCATTGTAAAATGGCCGGACTGGCCATAATTGACAGCTGATTGACTAGATTGTTTGCTCAAGATCTTATTTGTCCCTTTCATTTTGGCATTGGTAGAATTGAACAAAGACTCACCTTTGGCTTTGTACACAGGTTGATGCTTTTATTCGCGCTGACAAATGCATCTGATTAAAAGAATAAAACTAATTACCGGTATGTCGTATTATTGCAGCATATAATATTCTAATTTCTGTGTGGATTTACAATGACACAAACAGCAGTTAATTTATTTTAATCAATTGCATGAAATAAACACTGATGAGACTGTTTACATACAGTACAGTATTGATATGAGATTAGTCCTGATGATCTTAGAGTATGCTTTCCTTGGACACACAATGTGTCTGCATGCTGAGAAGCGCGTATACAACGTCAGTCCACACAGTCTGTTCCCCGGGGGCAGAGTGGCATTCCGACCATTCTGACTACGACCAATAGCACCCAGCAGAAGTCTCGCAGACAAGACTTGGTGTGTATTTAAGGGTGGGTATGTGGTACCTGGGAGGGGTCCACTCGTGCCATCTGATACCCAGGAAGGGTGGCCCATCGGAACGATCGGGGCAGCCGAGCGAAAGCTCTGGAGGTTCCGCCAGAAAAGTGTCTCTGCAAATCAGTAAAAGGGCATGATATTTAAAAAAATGCGCACTTCCGGTATTTTAAACGTTATTAATTTACTGTCCACTGTACTAATGCAAACAATCATGAATACAATCAGTTTTAACATTATTATTGAGAGTAAAATGGTTAAACAAATACAGGGATTGTTTTAGAATTGTTGTGCGTGCGTATGTGTGCACTGCATGCGTGCACATGCTCACTTCCGGTCCTCGCACAGCAGTGCTCACATATCAACGCTCACACAAGTCTCATATCCGAGACAGCAGCTTGTTAGGTGCTCCTCGAACAGACACCATATCAGGACATTCAGGAGTCACTAGTGCAGCCACAGTGTCACAATCCCCTTGCCAGCTTCCCACCTGCAAACTCTGTCAGTTGAGGCCATGCAAGTATAGTCTCTCGAGCCCACATCGTTGGCTCACACAATGTTCAAATGCTTCCGCCAAACAGTACGACGGAAGCACCTCTTCCATGACTCCATCATGGCCCGTAGCACTTGCCCTAGCACCGACCTCACAGGCATATACGTACAAAGGCTCAACTTATGTAGACTTAAGGTGGCCTAACATGGATCTGCTCAGGGCCGCTCAAAGCGCGATCGGGATCTGTCCCGATCGACATCAAGAATGTTTGATATTTGCTCTGCCCCGCTCCGATTATCCTGTAGTGTGTTTCAGATTGAAAAGAAAATCAGCTAGTGTAAGTCCACCTTTAGATAGCATTTTATACAGGCTTTTATGTAGACGTCACTAGAATTAAAATAGCATTTTATGTAGACATAGCACTTTATAGTATTTATTTGTATAGTTTCATTATATAGATATTCCACTGTTACGTTCTTAGCTTACGCATGTTTCATGATAACTACTTTTTATGTATGTGATGTATTGCCATGCTTTTTGTTCTTGCCTAATGTAAATCGCTCTGGATTAAGAGCGTCTGCTAAATGCCTAAATAGTAAATTGTAATTGTAAGCACAACGGATAGAGGATAAGCCACTTGGAGCATCTCGTTCTCAAGGGGGGTCCATTGGAAAACAGAATTCTAACTCGATGTAAACCGTGCTCAATCTGTCCCAACTCACACTTGCTTCTTGTAAGAGTGTACTGTAGCTCTGCAGTGATTAAGGTCCAGTATTCATATATACAGTAGCCTGTACAACATTCCTCATTCTAGCTCTGTGTTTAATTGACTTGGCCAATTTATCATTGTATTGGATGAGACAAATGATGACCACAGCAACCACTGGATAAAAGATTATCCTCATTAAGCACTTGTGCATGAAACATTATAGCTGTCAGAATGTGTGCCCCAAAACAACTGCAAAACATCTGCAGTAAAGTATATATATATCTTTTCCTCGTAAACTACGGAACAAAAACAACAAGAGAACGAGTCTGGCTTTGCACACCACAGAATCCACCTGCGTCCTCGTATCCCATGCCAAATGGTATCCATTATTTTATAACAGACTTTATATTGACTAAACTCATCAATCTCCAAAATTACTTTTGACTTTTGTTTAGCTTTAAAAGCTTTACCTATGATTTAGTGGCAGTTGGCGGCACTGTCATGGTAATATGATGATACTGTATAACATAAGACCTGCTATTTGATGGATGTTTTTATCAAAAGGCGGTGAGCTACATTACAGGTGTATATACATATATCATATATTTTTAGCTTTGGGTAGCCCTGGTGTCATTATCTGTCATCCAGGTAACGAGCTGTAGGAAACATTAATGGACACATCTGTCATATAAATGGACAAGACATTAAAACGTACATGCACGGGGCTATGATCTTACAGTAAGTCCACTGAGATAGGGGGCCTATACAAGAAAGACCGGGGGCACGGTGGCGCAGTCGGTATAGCGCTGTCGCCTCACAGCTAGAAGGTCCCATGGGTTCGACTCCCGCTGGGGGCGCTGTGGGCACTGGGGGGGGGGGGGGGGGTGTTCAGGTGGGGTTGGCAAAAGGGCCTTTCTGTGTGGAGTTTGCATGTTCTCCCCATGTCGCCTAGGGTAGGTAGTAGTACAGTATAGGTACCCTCACGAAACATGCAGTAATCATGGTTCCTATAGCTGCCTCCCCCTGGCCAGTCAGGGCGCCTGATGGAGGGAAAAGGAACTGGTTAGGAATAACGTGTTCCTTCCACGCGCCTATGGTCCCGACTCGTGACATGGGACATGATGGAGACCCTTAGATCTTGTGCATTTTTTGAGGGGTGCTAGCCCCTCCTATATACAGGTTTAATGTTTGTTTTTAGTTCAATTTTTGTTTTAAAAACTCCATTGACAAATGAAGTGGGTTTGATTTTAGTTCAATGTTTGTTTTAAAAACGCCATTGACAATGAAGGGAAAATGTACATCATTGTCCCTGACACAAACATTAAATGCCATTAACAATAAAGAGAATTTAATGTTTGTTTTGACACCGTTTTGTTTTACATCACATCATTACCATCACCATCTGGTAAGATGATGGTTGTGATTTTTGGGTCAAAGACACTGACTATACGTGAAAGAATACTGGATCATCACCTATAGATCTGACCGGCTCATACCCATATATCTCTATATATGGAGCTGATCTGATCTCATCAAGGTACAGGATTTCACAATTCTCTGCTGTCTGTTCCCAGACAGTGTTTTTGGTGAAAACAAGCTACATTCAACTGCCAATTTCTAAATAATGGAACATTGTGGAAACGCACCTTTCCTTCCTTCTTCCTTTCTTTTTAGATATTTGGTGCATAGTCATAGAACAAAAATATTCTGTGGCCTGTGGGTCTTACTTAATTAGTAAAAATGCTGGCGAGTTAATGTAAAAAGGCAGTGAAGGAGGACAGTGTGAAAATACCCAGAGAAGTGATTTAAAAGATGACAAAGGTTATTTTCTTTTCCCAACCTAGGGGGGCTGAGCTCCCCAGGTTGGGTGTTCCACTGCTCTAGGTCTCCTGACAGTAAAAGTCTGATCACCTATTGCCTTTAGTCTGGGCTTTAATGACATTAATGGATGTCATTAATCCTTATCACCATCCTCTACTACAGCCATATACTGTATACAATCTACAAGCTCACAACGCAGTGCAAAGAGACGTGGTTTGAGCTTGTAGATCGGCTATTTTCACTACTTCTTACAATTTAGGCATTTAGCAGATGCTCTTGATCCGGAGCGACTTACATTTAAGCAAAAATAAAAGCGTGGCACATATCACAAAAGTAGAATGAATCATGTATAAACTAAGAACGTAACAGTGGAGTATCTATGTCAACTATACATACTATACTATATTATATATTATACAATATACATGTGTACCAGGCCCGGTTTGGCCATCGGGAGCACCGGGACGATTCCCGGTGGCCTGCCTCCTAGTGGCCTGGCTGTTTTTTTTTTTTTTTTAATCGGGGCAGGCCAGAAAAAAAGAAATCTCTCCTAAGCTCAGGCCAGGCCAGCCACAGTCAATTTCAATTCAATTCAGGCAGTGTTGCTGCAGCACAACTACGTTGTGTGTCTTGTGTTAATGGAGGGAAGAAGTTAATAATATAAATAACATCAGATGGTACATTTATCATGTGAAATTACTGTAAAGGCCCCCAAAATGTCCCCCAAGGGCCCCCAAAAATTCTGCGCGCGCGCGTGCGGTGTGGCCTGCCAGGGCGTATAACTCCCGGCCTGATTTGGAGTTCCACTCCGGGCCTGATGTGTACTATAAAGTGCTATGACTACATAAAATGCAATTCTAGTGCTGTCTACGTAACGAGCTATAAGTCTGTCTAAAATACTATCTAAGTCTACATAAAGTGCTATCTAAGGGGCTAGGCTAGGGCAAGTGCTACGGGCCATGGTGGAGTCTGAAGAGGTGGGACTACGGCGGAAGATCGGGAGTGAGGCTGCAGTTCTGACTGTGATGGAAAGTGCATTCCATAGTCTTAAACATTTGTTTTATGTTTCATGGAATTTCTTAGATTTTTCTTTGATTTCTTCATGAAATTACATTGGCTCCAGACCCAGTGTTTAGTAACCAGCGTGGTAGAACATAAAACATTCCCCTGCTGGTCCACACACAGGCTTGAAAGTCATTCCTCAGCGTGTTTATCAAGCCAACTGTGTTACTCTTCTCACTTGACTGCTTTGTCTTATTGGAATCAATGGGAGACCAGGGTGGTTCACTCACTCCATTAATTTAGTATCATGAAACTGCCACCTAGTTGCAAACCCCAGAGTAATATATACAGACAAACACACACCGCCTGTTTGTTTTTCAACCCGAAAGAGGGTGAGACCCATACATACATACTAATGTCCCTCGGAAGAAGGCAGTATGATTGTGTTGATTTAAATGAGCTTATTCCACCTCAGAAATCAATCAACCTCCTCCGCGACCAACCATAGAACATTTGAGCACAGTGACCTGAAGTGCTCTGCAGTGGTTCAAGTTAGTCTATTTGCAATTAGACTCTGCTGTTGTCCTCGGTTGGTACCTCACATTGTTTCGCTTGTACCCTTTCACTTGTAAACCCTTGCAACAAACTAAAAACCAAAAGAAAAACTAAAAGAAAACCTACAATAAATAAAGAAAGAAAATAAAAACAGGTGTTCACCTACCCGTAAAGCACCAACATTAATCTGCATACACTGGATATGTTTTATGTATTAGCCTGAATATTGCCTCAATTTAAATCCGTTAATAGATTTTTCTTTAAATCTTTGTGAACTGTATATCTATAAATGCTTATGCACATACATACTTTATGTATTTACTGTACATGTATACTTTTTTTTTCATTAATTAATGTTCATTGATAGCTGCAAACCAAAACAGTTGACCATGAGTGTTCAGTAGGACAATATCTTGGGGTAGCTGTCTGACTGCTCCTGAAATATTAACCTTGAGGGATATAATAATACAATGGTGTTTTGTCACTGAGTTTGGGTCTCTGTGGTCCTCAATAATTCTCACCCTCAGGACACTGGCCATCCATCTGCCTGTCTGCCCCTTTGGCCATTATTCTCGTGAACAAACATAATCGAATTTGCTTGCATCGCTATGGCTTGAACCATAAAGAATGGATATATGCCTGCTGTCCAGTATCTATGAATTATAGCTTGTTCTAAGGAGGCTGGCAGAAAAGCTTAGAGGGTAGTTCAAAGTAAGATTATGATTTTGTTTGCTCAGGCAGGCCTATATGCAAATTGAGATGAGTTGATGTTTCCGGCTGATGTCACATGGTTTGCATCACTTCACAGTTGAATATATTTACACATTCTCAAGCAAAAGTAGAGTGTGGTGTAATGCAGGATAAAGTACCCAACAAGCTGCTGCTTTTTTACGCTTTGAAATGTGTGCAACACATGGAGAAAATAACTATTATACTGGGCGACAGTGGTTCAGGAGGTAGAGCTACAGTAAGAGTCTGGGAACCCTGGTTCCAGGTGTCAAGTGTGCTCTCTGCCTGGGCGCTTCCTGCCTGGGTGCTGCTCACTGCATCCTAATAGTTAGGATGGGTAAACGCAATCAGTGAATTCCAGGTATAGGCCTATGTGCAGATGCACTTGGCTAATACCGAAACAACAGCTAAAGGGGACCCATTTATTATGTATTATTATATTAAAGTATAAGGAGGAGATATTGGAATATTAAAATATCAGAAAATGTATTATGCATTATTGAAGCACAATGTACCTTCCTCTGTTTGATGTCCATGTATTCCTTGCGCTCTCAGCATACTGAATATTGTATGTGCAAGTGTGTGTGGGGGGCGGGGGGGGGGGGGGGGGGTGTCTGTCTGTTTGAGTTATGCATACAGTGCAATACAGTTACTATGTCAGATCTGATCACACAACATGTGTACAGTACATTTAAAATTCCATAGAAAGAATTTGTCCAGTAAGTAGATGATAACTCCATTTGAGTGTTCCATTCCATTAGGTCTATATCGCTTATATTAGGAAAAGCCTCTCAACTCACAGAGTGCATACTGTATTAAATTGAGCCATGCGTGTCAATTTACGCATGTGTGTACATTAATGTGAGACACAATTATGGAGTCATTGTCACTTCACTTGCTTGTGCACATGCAGCCAATGCACAGTGATTCACATCCAATCCGCAGATTTAATCTAAAGATTGTCCAGAGTGTGTAAAAATGGACCCATGAGGACATGGGTCTGAGTGTCCAGGAGGTAGCCCAGTGATGAGAGCTCTCGCCTTTGGACGGGTTCAATCACTGCCGACTCGGCGTATGAGTAGCACGGCTTGGGTGCGGCAAGTCATGTAGGAAGTACTGGGAGCTGATGGTAGGTGTGGCGCTCCACCTCAGCAATCCATCTCCCTGGGGTTTCTTGGGACATTTGTGGTCGTAGTGACTATACATCTGTCATATGCGATATATCTTTTAAGGGTAACTGTTGTATAATTGCAATATTACACTCGAGGGTGTTCTTTATCGTCATTATCATTAATGCACTTAGAGTTTGTATGAAACGTGTTCGGATTCCCCAAAGATTTGGCAAGCTCCTTAACCATGGAAAAAAGATGGGTCAGCACCTCACATACACAATCAACAAGGTTCAGAAGGATATGTTACACAGGTTTCTCACCGTGGACATTGACAGTCCAAAAATAGATCTTGTGCATGGAGCCCCATTACATGGAGAATCTGAAATATATGCGTTATGTAGGGAAGGGTTTTCTTTTATACCTGCTACGTATATTACCTTCCTTGTTGGGTTTGTTTGCATGCCAGCTGTGTTTCTGATGAGATATCAAGTTTTGTCACCAAAAGCAAACACATATACTCTAGTCTTCACTTCAATTCAATTCAATTCTGACATAGGCCTACAGTAAATTATTTTTTTCTTTTGGAAAACAGCAGAACTCTGTACTAGAGCTATATGGCACATTCGTTCACTAAGTAGCCTAAGTAAGTCAGAGGGGCTTATTGTCGGTTACTGCAGTCTGTTTCTACCTGAGACGCCATTTCCATTTTGGAACACAATACTACACTACTACTAGTACTACACCACCAGGCTTGAGAATTAAACTAGTGAAATTGAAGGGTATGTGAAAACACTGCACTTTCTTCCTTCACTGATGAAGAAACACACTCTGACAGGAAAGGGAACTAATGAGAAGTCAAATGCCTGAGAGGCAGACCATAATTGGGCTAGGCATGATGCTTCCAAAATGCAGTCCTATTTCAATTTCCACGCTCGCAGAGGCACACCTATAGCCGGCCATTTCTTTTGATTGGCACGAGTCAGTGAGGGGGGTGGATGTGGGGTGGCGGTTGGGGGGGTCAGGTCTGTTCTCGCTCTGTCAGAGCGATGTTCAGTCAGCATCAGCGTGAATTTGCGATTAGGCCAGACCTTTTCAGTGACCTTTGAAAGTCACATCATATTGAGACTAGATGGGAACTGTGATATGCACTGTTATGGGCTAGTAGGGAACCTCTGCACATGATGAATCACTTCTAAATGAGTCAGTGTAGTGACTGAGTCTACTGGGGAGTGTGGTGATATGTTGCTTAATTGCTTAATCTGTTGAGCTTCTAGATAGATAGATAGATAGATACTTTATTTGTCCTTTTGGAAATTTGTTTAGCTATATGTCTTTGCATATTCCACAGACGTATGTAGCCTATGGTGCAACAAACCATATAGTGCATAATAGCACTTTCTATTATTTGTTTTTATGATGGTTTATGTATTTAACCTTTTATATTACCGGCATTATAGTGGGACGTGCTTGCGGTCTTGGATTTTGTTCCTCAGGCCAAGTTTTTTCAAATGTCCTGGCTTGACTCTAGGCCTGTATAATTGATATAGATATTTTTGGAAATATCTATGGGGAAAATCACACCCGTGTGAAGTGAGGGGCGCTAATATATTAAAGTTAGCGATGTAATGGTGATGTAAAACAAATGGTGCAAACGCATATACATTAAACGCCATTAACAATAAAGAGACAATATGACATAAATGACACATTATGACGTAGCTTTTCCCTTCATTGTCAATGGCGTTTACAAAACAAACATTGAACTAAAGACAAGCATTAAACCTGTGTATAGGAGGGAAATGAATGGGCTCTGGATCGGTTGAACCATAAATTGTCCTATTTTTTTCTGTCCTATAGACAGATTTTGTGTCGCATGATTTGCCATTGACAATGAAAGGATAATTTACGTCATATGTGGACGAGCAAATCGACTTTTCTAAACACAGTACAACTGTTTTCATTCAGCTCGGGGCTTATAAGCCTATATATTTATTTATTTTATTTGTTTCCGGGCCACTCAAGTTATACATGCTTGTTAAGAAAGGTCAGAAATAAACTAAATAAAAAACTATCATATTCACATTAAATACATTTAATATTTTCTTTTAACATTTGTATCATGGTTAAAAGATAATATCATAAGTTAACAAATTAGTTCATGAGGAAGTATATTCATTCTTTATTGGGTGATGATTGGGTGATGATAAGAGCTTCACACGGGTGTGATTTTGTTTGTCAAGTGGGCTGAGAGGATTTTCTTCCTCTTCCTTCAGCCTTACAGACATTAGGATGCAGGGACCATGGCTCTTTGGTATAGAGCAGGATGACGTCAAGTACCTATTCAAAACATAGGCGGGTTCTCCTTGCATCAGCAATGGAAGTCTCTATGGGGACAGATGTTTCATGACCTACTATTCCCCAGGCAGCATCAACAGCAACAGAAGTAGTAGCAAGTGTCGGCTATTGTGATGGTCTGTAAAACACTTCCTAAAGTGGTATCTAAATAGAGTTTATTGTTATCATATTTATAGTTTACTGCAAGTGCAGGTACAGGTTATCCATTTAAATGTGTTTTTGCGACATTACCAGCGACTTGGCATTCATCAGAGTGACCCCTTGCTAGTGTGATTATTGATTAATGGCTTCTGCTCAGTAATGTCAATACATTACTCAGAACTCAGCCAATTTCTGCTGCTGTCAAGGTGGGCATTGAAGCAGTTAATCAATACCGCACTTTAATGCAGCTACTGTATTACTGGTGGCCTACTGTCTGAAACATATAAAAGGCACACCTGTAATAGTGGGGCGATAGGTGGATTGATAACTTTACCTCTACCTACAGTATAGACTAATCTGTGCAAGCTACCCTGGGCACAATCATGGCTGTGGTGTCACAGTAAGGGCAGCTTGGCACCGCAGGATTGATTGCCTACACCTGGCCTACAGGGCACCGCTCTGCAGATTCCTCTATAGTAAGTCCAATTTAACGAAGTATTTTACTGTTCAATTGCACTATAGAATTGTCTTTCAGGCGCTATTCGTAACAAAAGCAAATGTTTTAACCCATTTAGACCTGGTGTAACCTATGCGTTAATTGTTTTCTCTGGACAAAATCACACGTTATTGACTGAATGAAGTTCATCGCAGGTCCATCTCAAGTAATTCGAATATTTTGTAAAAGTTCATTTTCTTCCGTAATATAATTCAAAAAATGAAACTTTCATATATTCTCAATTCATTGTGCACAAAGTGAAGTATTTAAAACCTTTTTTTGTTTTAATCTTGATGATTATGGCGTACAGCTCATGAAAATCAAAATGAATCTCAATGAATTAGAATATTTTACGAGAAACGAGAAATGTCGACCATCTGAAAAGTATATTAATGTATGCATAATACTTGGTCTGGGCTACTTTTGTATCATTTCATCAATGGGGCGTGGTATGGAGGTGATTAGCCAGTGTTATGGAAGCCCAGGTTTGCTTTGATAACAGCCGTACATTTGTATTGTTCAGTCTTATGTCTCACACCTTCCTCTTGACAATACAACCTAGATTCTCTGTGGGGTTCAGGTCAGGCCAGTTGGCTGGTCAGTTATACCATGGTCAGTGTCATGGTCTGTCACTCCACAGACCATGTCTCCTCCCTGGCCACTCCCTCATTCCATTCCATCACACTGCCACCCTGGGGCAAGACCTTAACTGAAAAGACTATCAGCAGAAGTGCGGGATTTTAGGAAATTTAGGAAATTTAGGAAATGGCGTTGATGCTTTACAAATCAGTTTACATTCTCCGCGAATGAAACAAGTGTTGTGATTGGTCGGGGAAATATCAGCGGATCGATCAGCACCATAGCAGATAACATGGCCTAAATCATCACTGTGTTTTGTCATGTCCAGATCGAGTCTCAACACAACCGTCTATTATGATATTTTACAGCACTGTGTGCCTCCGTACATTGACAAGCTTTATGTTGATGCTGATCTTCCTTTTCCAGCAGCATGTGTTGAGACCATGGCCAGCCAACTGGCCTGACCTGAACCCCACAGAGAATCTAGGTTGTATTTTCAAGAGGAAGGTGTGAGACATAAGACTGAACAATACAAGTTAATTTACGGCTGTTATCAAAGCAAACCTGGGCTTCCATAACACCAACAGTGCCACAGGCTGATCACCACCATGCCCCATTGATTAAATAATTTGTTCAAAAGTAGCCCAATCCAAGTATTAACTGCATACATAACTATACTTTTCAGATGGTCGACATTTCTCGTTTCAAAAAATCTTTTTTGAGTGGTGCAACCACTCCCTTACGGAGCTGTGTGGGTGGGTGGGTGCATGGTAACTCTGTCATTTCTCAACCGTTTTGTACGCAGGGCGGCTCGCTGGAATCGGCCCGGCCCCCTGGGTGCGTTCCTGTGGGTCTGGAGCACCACTCACTTCACACTGGTGTGATTTCTTTTTTTAGTGGTCTTGTAAAATATTCTAATTAATTGAGATAGGATTTTTTTATTTTCATGAGCTGTACGCTATAATCATCTAGATTATTTAAAACAAAACTAAAAAAGGTTTTAAATACTTCACTTTAAACACAATAAATTGAGAATATGAAAGATATGAAAGTTTCACTTTTCGAATTATAATACGGAAGACATTTTACTTTTACAAAACATTCTAATTACTTGAGAATCTTGAGATGGACCTACATGTATAGTCTTTAACCTTATGGTACAGGTAGACTAGCACTGTTCAGTGTTTCTCCATGCAATTCAGTTGAAACCCATGCACTGCACGATTAATGTGTTTGGTGGTCGCATGCAGATCTGGTTTGAGAGCTCATGTCAGTAAACAAAAATAGAGTTGAAAAACACTTGAAGAGGGCTTGAAAAGTATACTATTTGTTTGACATCTCCCAAAAGCCTGGGAGAGTGGCAGTGTTCTATATGGTTATCCAACACAGTGAGAGTGAGGAATTGCAGAGACTCAAATGAGGTTGGATTCAGTTTCTGGACAGCTGACTGGCACAGTCCTCCTTCCACAAGGATGTGGTGCCATGGGTGAAATTGGACAGATACTGTAGATGAGAACAGGAATAGTCATAAAATATAATCATAGCACAAAAGATGCAAACACAAAGTGACAGGCCTTCTTCATTGCCTTTCCGCAGTGGACTCCCACAGATAGACTTCCATGTCTTTGTGCATCCGGGTCTCCATGCGGTGAGAAATCACACAAGACTTACCTAAAGTTGATTATAATTATTAATGAGAGCTATCACATAAAAAAACAAAACAATTCCAGCGCACGCACGGCAGAAGCATCCTACATATCTCTGCTGTCGGGAGGAGGAAACCACCTGTAACGGCAGCCACCGTTATATTTGTCTTTGTTATGATTCAGTTGTTTAGTGAGTGGTGGTGGCTTTTCTCTTGCGTTGCCCTGTGACGCCCAGGAGGCTGTGCAGGGCCTTAAGCCCCTCCCCTCTACTTCAATAGGCATACATACCCCGTCTGTGGCACCCCTCCATCTATCTAAATGCACCATGTCTGTGTCTGTGTGTGTGTGTGTGTGTGTGTGTGTGTGTGTGTGTGTGTGTGTGTCACGTGACATTCGTTAACAGTTCGTCCCACCGATTTCAAATTTGACACGCGCGTTCCACACACCCACAGGGTGTGCAGTACCCAGGGTCGAGACGGTCGGAGCCACGGTCGTCCAGAAGCGCCACAAAAGGCCTCTGTCCGGGCTCTGGACAGAGGCCCTCCCATGACTATATATGGAGCTGGCCTGTTCTGACATCACAACACTCCATATTTGGGCATGCCTGACACAGAACTCCATATAGGAATAAAGGGACACAGATAAGACAGATACAGAAAACTCCATATATGGGCATAAGAGGGACACGGACAGATGGGTGGAACGGGTACTTTGACACGGATACAATGGGTATTGCATTATGTTGGTACTCGGTATGATTGACCACTCAGAACCCCTTATATGGAGATGACTGCCTCTAAGTCTGACATCACGCCATAGTATAGTTGGACATGGCTGACGTTGGAAATGAATCCATATATGGATATCGACGATGCGTCATGACATCATGTTGGGATGACACGGACAGTACAACCAATGGTATAAAAGGAGACAATAATCTCTTATTGAGTGAGTAAATACGTTATTAACAGTTTTCCAGAAAAGTACAGATTACTAGGCTTACAGGCTTGTTTCCATTAGGGTCCTGAGTATTCAATTCATTGAAACATTTAGTGACAGTGACATATATACGATACCAGAATTGGATACCATTTTCAGATATCGTCGAGACTTTGACTTTCATCAACTTACTTAAGGATCGATCTTGACTTGACGCCTTTACCTGGTTCTTCTTGACGGACGTCCCAAATTACACTTGAGGAATCTCCCTGGAAGGAGCGGTTGTGAGAAATGTTCTGCTGGACGCTGCATCTCAACAAAGGACGCAATAAAGGCTGTCGTCCTGCTGTTGCCGTAGGTGGCAAAATCTACTCGTTTGGAGGGTGCAGTGACGACATGAAGGATCAGAT
The DNA here is from genome assembly GCF_963924005.1 of Protomyctophum bolini. Classification (NCBI taxonomy): domain Eukaryota; kingdom Metazoa; phylum Chordata; class Actinopteri; order Myctophiformes; family Myctophidae; genus Protomyctophum; species Protomyctophum bolini. The sequence continues at coordinate 40,374,428 of NC_137870.1, read as the reverse complement.
TGATGTTCACGTCCTCGACACTGCAGGGTCTTTACACTGGAGGAAGTTGCCCCCGGTGACGACTGGAAGAGGAGAAAGTTCCCTGTGGGGACACACAGCTGTGCCGATAGAGGATATCATCTACATCTGGGGGCGTAACTACAACTATAACTACAACATTCTTTATGGATTCGATGTCAACACCCACAGATGGTTCAAGCCCAAGACCTCCGGAATTGTTCCAGCGAGGGGTTCCTTCCACTCACCCTGTGTGTTGGGGAAGGTCATGTACGTGCTAAATACAGACATGTACAAGTTGGACACCAGCACAATGGTTTGGACTTTAATTATCACCAGAGGATATCAACCATCCGCTTCAGAATGTCAGTCTGTCACTGTCATCGGGAAAAGGTTGTTTGTATTTGGGGGCAACTGCATTAGAGTGTTTGACACAGAGACCCACTCCTGGCTGAACACACCAACTTCACCGAATCCTCCAGAAAAACGCTGGCGTCATTCAGCCTTTGCCTACAATGGAGAGCTGTACATAATTGGAGGCATGAACATGAGTAATACTACCCTCAATGATCTGTGGAAATTCAACCCAGCGACCTTTTCCTGGACGAAGGTTAAGGCGAAAGGGGAAATCCTGTGTGGGCTGTATAGGATGTGTTGTTGCATTGTGGAAGACCGTGTCATATTCTGTGGTGGTTACGACTGTGCAGATGACCTGTTCATCTTAGACTTTAGATTTCCTAGTAGTCTGAAGATGATATGCAAGCTAGCAGTTGTTCAGCACGATCTTGATCCGTCAGAACTCCCACACAACATAAGGTGGGAAGTGGAAGCCATGACTACCAACAGGTTCAATGAGGGTCTGGCCTCAGGTGATCGACTATGATGTCACGTATGATGTATCTATGACATATTGACTCCACATGCCGCGCCGAGCATTGCGACGGCCACCAGACCCAACACAGCGCCGTCCGAGTTATGTCCCGATAGGCAGAGATTCGAGAATAGTAAATATTAGTAGCCCCTATAGTTTCCATGCCCCGACAATAGTGTTGGAAATGACACGTGTCAGCAGGGGGAGTCCTTGCACCACCCTGCATGTGTGCAGTCCGGGTGAACACACCCAAACACCACCGGCACAATGTCTAGTAAAGTATGGCCAGATTAGCCATATTCTAACGTCCTGATAACGGTTGATTTTGTTTATTTAATACAGTGATAACGGACGAATCCACAGTTTTATTTCTGTAGCCTATGCGCGGAGAAGTCGAGGGGTGACAACGCAAGTGTATTTGCGTGGCCATTAAATTGTCGCGCAGCGCATGCTCGTTTCATGCACACGCCCGCGACTGACCAGACCTGGATTCTGTTGAGCTTTTTTTTTACGCTTGCGTGGTCACGCCCCTCATGAGCAGATCTGGAGCAGACCGCCTGTGTTCATCGATGCCCGTCTAAAAGTACCTTTATATGATGCAATTATTGAACAGTGTAGAAAAAATAAGTCCAGCCAGGTGGATAACATCAAAACAAAACTACAGTACCAACAGCATCTAAATTCTAAACTTTGTCTATCTTTCGCATGCACCTGCATGCAAAACACCTAATTAGTCTGCATGACTAAGTTAGTTTTCTCCCATTATTTAGCTCTGGTTCTGCTTTGCACCTGTTGGCCTTGCACATTTCAGGTCTGATGTGGACAGTACAGACATGCAAAGTAGCACACACTGGGATCGTTGGGGGAAACGCGTGTTGTGAAGTAATGCGTTGTTTATGTTGCCAGTCAGCACTTTGGGAATGCGCCATCACTGCACAGTCGATTGATCCAAACAAGCACTTAATACATTGCTCTTTGGTCTGAAGCACCCGCCATGGTCAAGCTGATCGATTGGCCTGTGTGAAACTATAGGCTTCCCCTCGCTCACGCACGCATACACACACACACACACACACGATCACACACACATGCATGGTACACGTATGATTTTGTATTTTCATGCTTTGTTGTAATATATTATGAAACATTCTTCGTGTTTGTGCGTGCGTGCGTGCATGCATGCGTGCGTGCGTGTGCTGGAGAGAGAGAGAGAGAGAGAGAGAGAGAGATGCTTTGATGATCACTGACTCTGATTGCCATGGCGCTAATCAAGTGTTGTTTCATATGGCCCTATACACACATGTTCTGTGTCTTGTCTGTGTTTAATGGTCGCCACAATGCATTTCCAATGGGAGTCACATGGGTTGACCAAACATGCCTATCAAACACAAATGTTTGGTCAAACCATGTGACTCCGAGGTTATTGGCCCGGTCAGTATTTACAGTCTAATCAATATCAGCAGTTCTTTAGAGAGCTATAGGCTGGTTCTGCACAAATACATCCTCGGTGTTATTTTAATTAAGAGAGGCTAGCGTACAAATGGGGTCCATTTGGTTACATTTGGACACTCCGAATAACAAATGGATAAACAACGGATTAGGATTGTTTTTTTACTGTGTGTCTATCCTTGTCAATAGCATGAGAAACAAGCAGAAGACAAAGTGCTTATCAGCCTGCCCAGATTGCCAGTTATTGTGCTGACAAAGCCCCGTCAGGTTTCGTATACCCTGCAGCATTGGCCAGTTTATTGTATGGGTGAAATAGGCTCTCTCCCTCCCTCCTTTAATGGGACGCTTCGATCAGCTTCTTGGGGTTTGGGCACCAATCCTGTGTGTGCTCGGGAGCCCGAACATGCACCCATGGGAAATGCCGAGCACCCACAGGAAAGTGCACTTGATTTTACTACTGTTGCCCTCGTCGTGTGGGCCCAGTTCGACATTCATTTGATACCAAACTACACGCAGCACACACTGCGCGGCATATCCTGTGTTGCAAAACAAGTTGACCCACGTACCACTAATTAGCTTCTTTCTTTTCTTTTCAAAATCGTTTTTATTTACAAAGATCCCAGGGTATGTTCATGTTATGAAAAGACTGTTGTTGAGCAACACATGCCCCTCCCAGGCAAAAGAAAAAGAAAACCTTTTCTCCCCTTCATGTCCCAATTTAATAAGTTAGCCAATTCCCAAATCCCCAGCCACTCTACGAGTATACTCCATCTTTGCTAACCCCCACAATAAGTCATTGGGAGGGTGAAGATAGCCTCGGGTCTCCTCGGATACCCGGGCTGTCAAGTCACCATCTTCTCTTCACCTGACAGTGAAGGGTCTCACAAGGTGGGCGTAACGCATGTGGAGGTACACACTCCAAATTCTCTATCTCCATGGCTCCATTTTATTTTATAAACATGAAGAATATAATTCTAAATTCTAAAAATGGTATTGATACCAATTGAAGGTTGAATTTGCAAAACACTTCAATAACAGTTTTAAAGAACAAAACAAACAAACAAACAAGCAACACAATATAGAAATCAACAACCACTGCAATAAGTACAGTATAGGCCTACAATGAAACATGGCTTAATAGTAACATAATCAGTTTTAATTTTGTGAAGGAAATGAAAACAAATTGTTACATTGAAAGAGCAGCATATTTTGGAGCAGGTTGAAGACCTCTATTTTAATTACGCACAAATGCATTAATTTGATATTTTAAGGGATTTTTCTTATAAGCTCAGACTCATGCAGTGCATGTGTTATCCCGACAATAGAAGCTCATTATTGTGTCAACCACAAATAGAAACAGATGTTGTGTATTATTGTCTTGACATGCTGAATAAATAATGTCAAGATTACCCTCACCATGCAAATGAAATATAAATTAGGCCACTAATAGAATAATACAGGTCCAGAGTTTGTAAGCATGAAGTTCCATTACAGCACAAATTAATCGTGTTTTGTTGTATTGCGATTTGCGAATGTGCTGCTATTATGTCCACAAAACGGTAATTGTTAAATGCCTATTGACTGCAGGCCATTTGACTACAGCTACTTTCACTCAACGATACAGCAGATACCAGATACACTTGTTTTCAAACAGCCACAACCACATTTGCCAAATAATCTCTAGTAATTAATGGCACAGTATTATCGCTTAATTAGAATAACTTAATGTGCTATCTGAATCCTTTTCCAATTTAGACAAAGCCATTTGTTTTCACTGAAGCGATTCTTGTTCCAATATACCAGATTTCGATTTCAGTAGACTGCTGTATCAGCCCCTAAATGCAAGTCTTCTGTGATTGTCCACTATCTCCTTATGTTCTTTTCTCTCTCTCCCTCCACTTTAGTCTCTATCTTGACAAAATTGACTACTTGAATGTACTCTCCATCAGAGTTATGTATACATTGTGTGATATTATTTTTGAGTGGTGTAACCACTCCTACAACCAGCAATCTCTGTGTACCTGTGTGTACCTGTGTACCTGTGTGTATATGAGCACGAGTGGTGTGCGCATGTGGTGTCAGCATGATGGCACAGGAAATATAAGTAATTGTAAAGAGCATTGGCTACACACTACCAAGCATTTCCAGCACAAGGAAGTGAAAAATGTAAAACACACTCATAGAAATGGAACATACATGAATGACAATGACTCTGGAGAATGAGCTATTTCTCCTTTTGTAAAATGACTCCGTGTAGGCCTACTTTTTCATAGTCAAACATAAAACAGCACACAAATATGCAGCTGAAAAAATGTTTTTTTTTTTTTTTTTTAACTTTTTTTTTTATTGTAAACCAGCCTGCTCAAAGCCGTCTCTGTGGGTATACGTATGTTATATATATATATATATATATATATATATATATATATATATATATTATTTTTTTAGGGGGGCTGATATCTCTCTTTTGGAGAGAAATGAGACAGACTCCATGAGTCACTTTCAGTAGTAGAAGCCTGCAGAGGGGAGCTGTGTCTGTGACTGTGCCCAGGTCGTTGATGCTCATCAATACATCAAGGAAGGCAATTATGTTTCTGCACTGTCAAATAGGTCTACATCTATCCTAAGATGTCGTCAAAGAAAGCTTTTTTTTTTTACATGTTAACTCAAGCTAGGTTCTAAATAAGAAAGCATGTTTACAGTTGTTGCACAGAAATTAAGTAATTTTACATGAAAAGTAATGCTACTTTTGCAATGTATAGTTACAGTTTTTCATGATTGTTAACACACAATTTGCACAACCTTCACTTCATGTACCTAATCGCCCGACACAATTTGCACTACATCACACTCCCTTATCTTCATTAGACTCTGACTTTCCTTCTTTACACTCTGATGTCAATTACACAGTACCTTGTTGTCCAAACACTACATACAATGTTCAGTTCAGTCAGACAGACAACTCACGAATAGATTTAACCAATATTTATTATAGAATGAGAATACAAGTGTGCATATAATATTTTATCTTGGCGTTCGGCTCTGCTACATTTTTCTCCCTGCTCGGCACAATCAAACACCATCGTTAAACTTTACAGTTTTTCACGATTGTTAACACACGTTTTTCACAACCTAACGGCATTCTCAAAACTGCACACACAAAATGCTAAACCCTGACTCTCATTTTCCATGATGACTCTTTGCCATCAAATTACTTAACTGTTCCCAAAATGGAACTTGTGTTTTCATTTGGTACACACAGCCATATTTTCAAATGACACACACATACCATTCATTGAGTACACACAACTAAGCATTGGCTACACACTACCAAGCATTTCCAGCACAATGAAGTGAAAAATTGAAAACACTATCATAGAAATGGAACACACATGAATGACAATGACTCTCCTTTTGTAAAAGGACTCCGTGTAGGCCTACTTTTTCATAGTCGAGCATAAAACAGCACACAAATATGCAGCTGAAAAAAAATGTTTTATTTCTTCTTTTTTTTTTTTACTTTTTTTATTGTAAACCAGCCTGCTCAAAGGGCTCTGTGGGTTCCGTCCATATACCTTATACCTCCAAACTGAGAAGAACTCCTCAACAGGATTCAGGAAAGGAGAATGAGGTGGAAGGAATAGAACCGAAACATGTTCTAATGATGCCAGCAGCAACTGTGTAGTGGCTGAGATTGGGTCAAACCATGATTGAGCACATGGTCAGCCACAGTTGCCCGAATCTCATTAGATATAACTGTTCTCCTTCTTCTTTCTCCTCTTCCTCCTCCTCCTCTTCCTCCTCCTTGTCCTCCTCTCCCTCCTCCTCCTTCTCTCTGTCCACCTACTCCTCTACCTCCTCCTCATCCTCCTTTCACTTTTACCCCTCTCCTTCTCTTCAAGGTGATCGCACTGCAACACAGACATGTGGCGTTAGACCGAGACTCGCCGCAGGCGGGTCGAGCTTTGTTTGGGTTCGTTTGTGGGCTAAAAGAGCTTCTCCAGAGCCTCTCCACTGTACAATGGATGTCAATGAGGAGCATATTTTTTTAATGAATTTCTAGTCAATGGACCAACTCATTTTTGGAGTTACATGGCAAGGTAACTAAGGTTACAGGTACCCCAACTTTCCACACAGCAGTAGATTTCCACACAGCATGACAGTGATTAGCAAGGAGCAATGCCGAATTTCCATAACAGTTTAATTCTCAGCATGAAGACAAGAATTATGCAACAGGTTTGGAACATTTCTAAGAATTGCCCGACCTAAAACAATCCATGTGAATTCTGTCTTTCTTTGTTTTCGGCTTCAAGTCCAAAGCATGTCATTGAAGGCTTGTTGTCTTGCCTTCACAAGCCAGTAACATGGAGCATACATAATCACGTTTTCCTCCGGATGATGTTTTTAATTGGTTTCCAAAGGTTGATTAGTCTGAGCGGCTGTCTCTCTCTCTCTCTCTCTCTCTCTCTCTCTCTCTCTCTCTCTCTCTCTCTCTCTCTCTCTCTCTCTCTCTCTCTCTCTCTCTGTGTGTGTGTGCACATGCAAAAGACTTTAATTGCTTTGGGAGATTTGGGGTGTTGAGAAGGAAGCAAGCTCATGATGGAAGGACATTATTGGTGACTTTGGAGGATTCTACATGAGACAAGGTTAAAGAAACTCTAGTAACGTCTTACTTTGCAAAGCATGTTATTTCTATGCAGGCTATAATAACTCCCAAACAAATCTATTTCAAGGGCAATGTTTGTATATTTTCATACTGTATACATGATATCCCCTTCATGACTGAACAGTTCAGTTGTACATTCATTGGAATGTGTGTAGCAATAATTTACTACAAGCAGATTACCAATACAATACAAGTGTAATAATCAGAAACACTCCTGCACATTACCCATGCAGGAACTGGAATTGCAAAGTTTCAAATCTATTGCATTATACTCTTATACCCAACACTATGAAACACAATAGTAGGCCTACTTCTTGTCCTTCATTAGAAGAATATCGGAGCTAAACCAAAATTGCCTTTAGTCTGTTGAAATATCCTGCTATTGAAACTCAAAGTGCATGACATTTCAGCCCAGCAAGGCTCAACAGATTGCATTATGTGACCATTGGGGCTACATAATCAGCTCTCGTGCACAAATCCACTTCACCACATGGATTGATGATATGAATATATGACATCCTGGGTCATTCTAATCAGGGCTGGGCATGGATTGTTGGACACCCCAAAGCCCTTTTGATTTGGAGGCACCCCATGACTCAAAAGTCATACTGTAGCCTACTTATGCAAGGAACAAATGCACTTCACCACTTGAGTAGCTGGCCTTAACGATCACAGCATTTCACGATTTTCCTGGCTATAACGATGACAAGCTATATACAACCAAACGGGGAACTATTTAGAACTTGAGCACAGGGCTATATTGTTAGAGGTGCTAATGTGTAAATGAATCTTGATGAAGCTATTAAAAGCAATTATTTGGATCAATTCACGTTATCTTCCTACTTCCTATACTTAATGTAGGAGTTAAATGGGACATACGTATGACAATAATCACGTTTAAATATAAACATAAACACGTTTATAACATGCATAATGACTTTAGCTTATAAGGTCACATACCGTATATAATACTTTGTAGTTGCTTAAGACTTACATACATTATTATTTTTGCATGGATCATATAGTCTATTACAATTCTAATTGTTGGAATATCTTAGATGTTTCTTCGTGATATGATTCTGGCCAAAAGAAAAGCTCAGTGAGTGACCAATTATTAAGTACTGTATACTTTATAAAATGTTTTGTTATTGTTGTTACACCTCATTATGAATATCTGCTTACATCTATAAGTGTTCAGGGTCGTTATAGTGAATATAGTTATATGAATAGGTCTTTATATAGCCGATTATAACCCATTATAAGTATGTTTATAATGCATTAGACATTCTTCGTAGACGTTGTTATGGAGCTTTTCATACAACTTTATTGCAGGCTTGCAGCAAAGACTTAAGCTGGCCAAAGAGCATTCAGAATGGTTTCCTGCCATGTGCCTTTTTTTTCCTGACACCCATGGCAATAATTACAGTGAATTCATTACTCCATAAAGGCTATTACACTACCATTAAAATTCCATTATGAGATGGCGTTGTTGGTAGATAGGAGGTGTTTTGCTCTCCCTCTGGGTATCAGCCACAGATGCTTTAAAAGCCAGGCAATTATAAAACAGTAATGGCACTTTTACATGCTTTATAGGGTTGATCTGGTGTTGACCACATTAGTAGCTGATTCATTCATTTATTTGGAGAAAGTGACTCTGTAAGCAATGTTTAATATACATATCCATATCAGGCTCAAATATGTGAAGTCAAGAGCAGGAACAAATGAAAGACCTCGGATCATTCAGATATACAGACACAGATATGATTAAAAAAAACAAGAATGACACTTGAGTCATACCTGGTTCAATCACTGTTTTGTTACGGCTTTCCTTTAGCTCCAGTTAGCTTTTGTTGCCACTCACGCTCCGTCGGTTCCTCTTTTTGTCGTCATCTTTATACGATTGTTACTAGAGGACGGTACTATCAAACGTATAGTCCAGGCGCTTTTCAAGCATGCCTGGCAAAAAGTGTTTCTTAATGTACTACTGTATATGTACGGTGTGGTGGATAATCTAAAAAAGCAGACAGAAGAGTGGAGGTAACGAGTCACGACTCACTGCAATAATTGGTTGAACAACCCATTTGTGCAGTGACTGTAACAATGCATGCACCTATATTCACTTACGTTTAATTGCACTGTTAACATTATCACAGGGAGCGGGGAAGGGACGAGTAGATCATGAGATTAGCGCTTTATAGCGTCCATGTTGTCCCTTCCACCTAGAAGCATGCTATTGTCTGTCAACATGCCACTTACGTCCACCTGCTAAATGTATTTTGCTTTGATTCAATCACTCGCCTGCAGTGTTGTTGGCTTCCCGTGTCACTCCACTTGAGTGACGGCATGGATAATGCCTCTCTCTTCTTCCCCCTGTGACGGATCACTGAGCCTGTGCCACGAAAATACCCAGGCAGATTGGATTGGAGTGGAGGAATTAGGCAGCCCTCCCTAATGCCGTCCCACTGACAGGCCTTTATTCTGGGTGTCCACCATGGAGCTTTTATAGAAGTGAAATCTGGAGTGCTCATTTAACTCACTACACTGAGGACGTGTATAATTATTGACCCTAATGGCTACATTTTTAAACTTCAGAGTTAAATTAGCATTCTATTAGCATTTTATACTGTGTAGTGCCCCAGTAGGTCAAACTCAGAGGACGTTTGCTCTAGTGATAGCAGGAATCCTGTTGTGCAAAGGTCTGCTCTCTCATCCTTCAAATGTTCTTATACAACAAGTATTCTCATAGCTCAACTTATCAAACCTAGATAGCATTTTATGTAGACATATGCATATAGTTTCATTAGATATTCCACTTTTGATGATCATGATGACTCTTTTTTAAGTATATGATGGGTATTGATGTATGTTTTTGTTCTTGTTTACTGTAAATCGCTCTGGATTAAGAGCGTCTGCTAAATGCCTAAATTGTAAATTGTACTGTAAGTATTGAAAGGAATTCTCTCCTGAAAGCTTTTGTAAAGTACAGATTTGGATCTCAAGGCTATTTGCTATTGAATTTCAAAACTAAAGCTAAACCAAGAGAAGAATGTTCATGCCTTTTAAAAAAACAAAATCTAATCTCACATAGATCTGGTTCTAAGTGCAACAGTGCACCTCCAGCACCTCTTCTCTTGAGTTATATTTAGCGGTTGCTGCATGCAGTAAGCGTGGCCACGATCTACGCTGCCACGCAATAACACATTTATCTTTTTCTGGTTTGTCTTCACTCATTCCAAAGAACGTCACTTAACTCCGTCACTGCCTCGCCTGAGGCAAGAAGCTAAAGTATTTGTTTTCACTTGTCAGTTTCACGAAACAGATCCCATTTGTCAAAAAGTATAACGGAAACGAGGCCCCTGCCCTGTCGACGTTTGTCTCGTATTGATCACGCCTTGTCACCAAGGCCCTTTCTGCTGGTGATGGACGCTTTCCGTTTTCTTATATACACTAATTGAGAGTTTCTGAAGAGGTTTTTTCCCCCCGTATATACACACAGTTGCCATTGTTGTGTTGTGTCTGATTGTGCAGCTCAAGATTGCGCTCATTGTGTGTTTGGAGATGAGCTGCTGCACCTACTTCAATCTAATCAATGACTAATGAGGCCTCATTCAAACGTTTCAAATGTTTGGTCGTTTTTTTGGGCCACCTCAATGCTCTTCCAATGGGAGTCACATGGTTTGACCAAACATTTGTGTTTGATTGCTGATTGCTGGTGGTGTTCTGTCCCTCCCCCTCCATCAAACAACATTTTTGTTTGATCGGGGGGGGCAGAACACCACCAGCAATCAGCAATCAAACACAAATGTTTGGTCAAACCATGTGAATCCCATTGGAAAAGCATTGAGGTGGCCTAAAAAAACCAAAAACATGTCCAAACATTTGTTTGATTGCGTTTGATACGTGTGGATGAGGCCTTAATTAATGAATTGCCGTTATTATTAATTAACTAATTAACTAATTAATGAATTAATGAAAGCGGCTATAGCTAATCAAACGTTCTCATATAGCAAATTGCTACAGTATATGGATAGTTATCGGAGTTAAACACGCGAAAGAATGAACATTTCATGCAACCACAGGCGCAGAAAAGTGGTCTCATTATACAACAGAGAGCAGCTATAATGTCCTTATTAACCACTCTCCTTTACAGTATGAATAATGTATAGTATATATTACCAAGCAGATGGCCACATGTTTCCTATAAAGGCACCGTGTGTGACAGAGTTTATACAGTCCTATGCCTGTTCACCTTGTTGACAATACAGTATATCCTTGCGTCCTGAATCTGAACCACACTTCCCTCTCCATCATCATGTTGTCTGCTCCTGTAATTATATTTTATATAATTAACAGCCATGAATAATGAATGATGTTGAATAACCAGATGACGCAAGTCTGACCAAAAGAAAACAACGAAACAAAAGAGGAAGTGGAGAGAACGAAAAAGGGCAAACAGACAGACAGACAGACAGACAGACAGACAGACAGACAGATAAAGAGGTGTCATTGGTGGTTGCATGGTTGACAGACAATCCCGGCAGCATCAGACCAATCAGCTAAAGTAAACGGTCATAAAGGCAATCTGTGCTGTGCATGCATGGATAGTTGCTCCTCGGTGCCTGCGGTGAAAACGCAAGCCCCAAAGGCTATTAGAGGTTTATCGTAGGTTTGCAGCGGCATGGCTTGGAGGCAGCATTTCAACAAACGGATGAACGCTGAACAACACGAGCTGCTCAATTGACTAAGCGGGTGCGTTCCTTTCTTCCCGGGATAATGAGAGAAGACTTTAAAGACAAATGTGCTCTAAATGCTCGTGAAGAGAGGAAAAAATAAGGCAGGGTTAAACCCCCTGGGAGACAGCCACTGGTGATCTCACATCACACGCACGCACGCACGCACGCACACACTGCACCTGTACAGTGACAAACACATGTGTACATGTGCACGCACGCACGCACACACACACACACACATACACACACACACACACACACACACACACACACACACACACACACACACACACACACCACTTGTTACTGTACCTCTCAAGCACGTGCACGCACATCAAACACACATTCCCGCCACAGGCTGCTACATTACACAAGCATGACAACTTGACTCCCTGCCACTTCCAGAAACCATAAGGTGAGGACATACTGTAACCTCCATTAAAGTATTATAACACATACAGCACAGTACCACAACCCCCTATCCTTCTGCAGATGTGACCCTCCTCACCGGAGCTTAACAGTATTAAGAAATGGGTTGCTTTTGCAAATGACAACCCCAGTGGAGTTAAATCCGTATAAATGTCCTGAAATGACTCGCACAGAAATAGGCTTAGTAGGAACCAGAGCCTGAAAAGCCTGAACACACAAAATTTACCACCAGATCCCAGGTGATAAATGTTGTTTTTATTCTACAACCGCATCGGATGTGTATAGGGGATTAACACATGTAGTGAGTTCAGAAATGGTGGAAAATGTTATTCTGCCTCGCGTGTTACTTTCAATTGAACAACCTAAACGTTTTGTCTATTGTCTCACCCAGCAACCTGCTTTTTCAGGTCGACCCACTTTACAGACCTTTAAAAGCACAAATAGGATGTGAGAATAATTATAGCATGCATACAGCAAACATAGACAAAGGGCCCTATCTTGCATCAAAGTCGTGCTACCCACAATTTGGGGATTTAGCATCGTGCAAGGAGCGTTCTCGACAAATCCTGGCATTTGCATCATAAGCTCTAGCATTTGATTGCTTTTGAAATTTCATACAGATAAGTATCACCTATGAATGTTAGTGATGTGATTATAGAGAATATTAAATGAATCGGTTCCTGTGCAATGGATTAGTAAAACTCTATGGTTTGTCTCTCTCTAGGTCGTCCTCAGACAAGCCTTCCATCGTCGCTTCCAGTCATCCCGGTTCTCCATACATCCGGCCAGCTCGTTGGTGCTTTGCTCTCCTGCATCTTTCGTGAGTACATCCACATACGTTAGTATGGGACGTCCTCGTGACCTGTGCCCATGTGTTGGTTCCCACAGCACCAGTCTGCTCATGGCTGGGAGCTCTTGGTGTCTTTGGCAGTGTCCTGCGAGTCTCATTCTCCTGGCTACTATTTTTTCGCTCACCCTGAATATTCCGGTATACAGATTCTCGTTGGTAACATGTGCACTCTTGCTGATGTTGAGCACTACACGTAGCATTCTGGTGTAGCACCCCGTCTAGAGCCTTCTGCACAGTTGGCTTCAGGGTCCAGCATTCACTGCCGTATAGGAGAACAGATTCTACCGTCGTGTAGAAGAAGCTGAGTTTGATTTGTCGGGGGAGGTTGGAGTTCCATACACTGGCCATGCCATTCAGCTGGGCCCTCCATGCAAGTGCCTTCCTCACTTTTAGATCTTGCTCTGTTGAGTTCACCCATGAGCCCCAAGTACTTGAAGTCATTGACTTCCTTCAGAGCAGTGCCTCCTGTTGTTGTGAGAGGTGGATGTTCCGTTTGGATGTTGATCACCTCAGTTTTCTTGGCATTCAGCCGAAGGCCAACCTTGGCACACTCTGCTCAAGAGCTCCTGTGCTTTCTCCATGTGGTTGGAGAGCACGCTGACATCATCCGTGTAGTCTAGACTGACATCTTATACAAACACAATTGACACAAGGAATTGACACTCACTTCTTCTGACTATAGGAAAAGTAGAATCACAGAGATTCGTTGAGAATTAGTGAGGGAGATCTCTGAATGTTGTGCGCCGAGCCCGACTCCCAACATTTCCATCACAGGCGCACTCTACCAAATGGATTTGGCATAGCGGTGGTGGTCTGAAAATCCACTATGCGCCTTCCCATATGTACTGTATGTGGGCAAGATATAAAATGTAGGGTTAGTGCAACAACAACATGCCCGCATGGCTATACCACCGGGTGCAAATAACGGAGTCGGCATAATGTATAGCGGGTATCATTTGGGGACAACGCCAGCTGCCTTGTGCGTAATTATCTGGTAGTGGATAGTGCCATGGGTATAGGTATAGGGCCCAAGTCTCTAAAACTGCTGTTAATGGCTTTAAAATTAATGTAAAAAAGGTTTTTATTAGACACAGTTTTGTATGAAAATCACAGAGAATTCTTTCCGATTTCCGTAAACTGAGGAAAGAGTATCCACATCTATAACAAACTCTACATGTTGTAACATGCACAGTGACAGATTTACAGTAGCCCTGGGCAAGACAAATTTCAAGGCCCCCCTTTTTTCAGGGCCCACAATGTCTTTGGGGGTATTTTGGTTTAATTTTGGTGTCATGTTGGGGTACCCTGCCCCCCAAATGAGTGAGAGGCAGGCAGGCAGGCAGGCAGCAGACAGACAAGTCGCTGTCCATGGTGCTGAATGAATGCAGCCACTATAGGTGTTTTACAGCAAAATACCTTTTTTCGCAAAGTGCTCTGATAATTTAATCACAGTAACAGAGATGAGCAATAAATAATAAATAAAGACATAAATCCGGGCTTTAGACAGGATCAGGCTTTCCACAGCCCCACAACACCGAAGGCACTGTCTGCAGTGCAGACAGCAAAGCTGAAGCTCTCAATGTTTTAACCATAATACAACTGCCCACCCTATAGCCCAACGGTAAATCCCGGCCTGAAAAGGAGTTGCCGACAGATTCTGCGTGCGTGCGTGCGTGCGTGTGTTTAGAACCTTAGGAATGATTATACTCTTCCCCAGGGAGTGGTGACATTGCATGTTTCTGCGTAAGTGCATTGGAGTGAGTCAGCGTGGCTTGTTCATTACCCCTCCCCATTACCATAATAATGATGAATCAGTCCTGTTCTATCTCCCACCCTGTTTTGTCCTATGCTGTCATCCACGTCCACGTCCTTTCGTCTGCTTGTGTGCCCCGTTTCTAACTCCCTCCCTCTTCATTTTCCTATATATGCTGACCATCCTCCTTCAAATATGATTTCTCAGTTTTCCCTCCCCTCCTGTCCTCTGTCATTTCCTCTCCTATCCCCACGCATTTGATCTCCTATATGTGCTCATTGACCCTTTTACTCTCTCGCCTTCTCTCCTCCCCTCTCCTTGGCTTCTCTCTTCCCCACCCCTCCTCTCCTCTGGCTGTCATCTTCTTATATTTCTCTGATCTCCTTCCTGCCCTTATCCTCATCCCCTCTCCCACTTTCTATCTCTTAATTTCCTCTCAGAGAAGGAGTTCTCTTTCGCTGTCCTTTTTTTTTTACCCTGTTCTGTCTTCTCCTATTCTTAGTTTGATCTGTCATCCCCTGCCCTCTCTCTCTCTCTCCTCTCCCCTTTCCCCCGATCAAGTCCAGTTGCTGCAGAGCGTTAGCACATTCTCACATTGCTGACACATACTCCTAAAGAAGTCTATCATTACTCACTGATGGATGCAGTATGTCAAGTACAAGACAGTGCATGTCAGATAAAAGACGAACCTCAACATTATACTCAGGAACATAGTTAAGTCAAGTGAGTTTATTCAAGTCAGCATAACGTCTATATAGCCTTGGTCATTAGCGGTGATGTTAACCAACATTGACACTGTCCCACTATCACACTCACGTTTAATGTGAGTGTGATAGTGGGTCAGTGTCAAAGCACGGTACCTTCTTTACCCGCCCCTGTGTACTCTCACACCCTTCCAAGCAGCTGGCATTCACAGTTAAGGGGGCTGAAGCTGAAAATAGAATGTGCTGCATCATATTGCCAGAGTCCTTCAAATAAAGGACCAATGGCTTAGTGCTGCCGTCCGCCTGCTGGTGTAAGTGAAATTGTCCGAGGATTTGCCTGTGTTCTGGGGGCCATGCTCAGTCTGGGTCAGCAAGAGGGTGTTTTCCAGCAGCAGCTGCATGTTGGGGAAAGAAATTGGATTTCTGCTGTCATTATTCCTGAACTTCTTTTATGACATTTTTGCTCATGACTTAATGTAAAAGTCATGGTCACCCATCTAATAATCCATGGCAAGTTGACAATTTTTGCTTTGCCCAAAATCAGCATTTACATTGAGTTGAAAAGCCATTAAGCTGCTTTCCCATTGAAATGGGTGGATAATGTGCCAATTGTATTCTCTGTCTGATATTGGATCTGATAATGGCCTTCATTTCCTTCTTCTCCATCATGTTCAGCCTGAGATATGAAGGCCATTTGCAAACACATACAGAAATGTGATACAGTATGATACCATGGCAAATAGATAAGTATATGCTACCGGAAAAAATATTCTAGTCACAACTTGACTAATTCGCTTCTGAATTAAGTGAGAAGTAATGCCCTCTGTCTCTTTCTCTCTTTTGTTCTTCAACCTAAAAATAGTTGTACACTGGTCACTCCGAGTGAATAAATGAAATGGGCAATTTAATTTGGAGAGTGATACTGAAGCCATTTCCTGGCAAGGCTTAAAATATTTCCAATAGGAGCATTTGATGCTGTGAACCTGCAGAAATGAAGGATAATGGATTTCAGCCAAGGGCACGTAGAGGCTATCTTAGCCATCAGAGACTCATCTGGTGCCTATCAGGGCCAGAGCAAACAGCGGGTACCGTCTGATGTTATACGTATATAATATATATAATATATCATATCATACATTGTAACTTAACTCTTAGAAATGTTAGTGACAACTTAATGAGTATAGTGCTTTTTTTTAATGCCAACAGCAGTGTTGCATATGGTATACAAACATTTGATTATCCCATTCTGAACGGGAACCCATTTTGGTGTTAGCATCATGTTATGCTTTAGCTATTGAAAAATAGCAGATCTACAAGCTCATAGCGCGCCACTGAGTGGCGCGCTATGAGCTTGTAGGTCTGCTATTTTTGAAAAACGACTGACATTTTTTAGAATCTGATCTCAGGTCAGAATGGGTTAATCAGACCAGTGTGTGTCCAGTGGAAACCTCGTATAAATCTGATCTCAGGTCAGAATGGGTTATGCATCCATCGCCATGGCGATGGAACATGTGGTTTAGGCATAGTGTTCTCTCCAGCCTTCCTTTGAAGTGCCAGGTCCACTTTGAGAAACTGAATGCAAAGCAGCCCTTTTTCATCAATATTGCGTGGCGGGCCTAATATGTCTGACATTGAACCGAAACAGTTTCATCTAAAGGTGATGGTAGCAATTACAAGACTCCACTTCACCCAGTAACCTTTGATCTTATATAGCTTGCAAAGAGAGATCATTGCAATATCAAAGCGGGTGTTTTTCTCACAAAGTCATTTTGTCAAACTCCTCGAATAGCACTCCCAATTTGCGTGTTAACAAATGACGGTTGCCTTCAAAGGAAAACACACTTGACATTTGCCATGCAACCATGGCTCTCGCCCCCTTGCTGTGCATGTTAGGGATTTGTCTAATCACATTGTGAACTGTGTAAATGGGTTTTGATCAAAGTGAGAATCATTTTAACCTCATCCTGTGCTGCTAGCACTCAGTTTTTGCAATAGTATTAGCATGTAAATCAAGGATTGGTAAAATTGCAAATTACTCACTTATATTGTTCTAGAAGAGCTTGAACGATATATTGTTCTGGCCGATAAATTGGTAACGTTAATTATGCAGTTGTCCTGACGTGCGTGCGTGCGTGCACGTGCGTGCGTGCACATGCGTGTGTGTGTGTGTGCGCGAGAGAGAGTGTGGAGGTGCAGATGTTGGCAGACTGTATTCATCATTCTCCGTGTCATTGTAGCATCTGCCTGGGTTTTCCTCCAGGCATTGAGGTCCTATCAACAACAGCTGGTTATTACAAGGAAGGAAAGGATGCTCGCTCATTTCTTCAGGCTCTTGCAGTCTCCAGCCGCAGCAACAATGTCTTGAACTACTGCCAAGGGGTTCCCAACTACAGAGCACATTTTCCTAGCGTTCTTTCATTTCCGCTGTTGTGGGGCTTCAACATTGAACATTTGTAGGGGGCGCCACTTGATATGATGTGCTTGAAAAGTTGCGCAACTTTCCGAGTACGTTTAGCGCCTCAAAAACGCTTTTCATTTGTGAAAAAATCTGTTTCTTGTAATCGGCTTGGAGTATTGGTTGCACATAAGTGTTCAGTGGTTGCTAAAATGTTATACAAACACTGATGTGATGATATTCTTTCCCACAATATCATTGCGTTTGCTAGAAAGGCAATTAAGTTTCTGACATTTCTTTTTTTTAAAGTGATAAAAATTGGCTCTGTACACTTCCAAGCTGCATGTTGTAATTTGAAATTTCACCGCACTGCATGTGTCAGCTGTAACCTTTTGAGGAGATGTACAGTATGAAATTAGACAGTCTGAATGTGTCCTCACTGGCTATTAGTTTTGAGATAAACTGTCTGATGGATCTAATTTCCAACAGCCAAAAATAATCTTATGTTGCGGTTGGACTTTTGTGAAGCAAATGTGTAACAGTAACTGTTACACATTTACAATTTACAATGTCTGCAATTAGTGTTTTGTCGTAATTCAGTGCAGGCCTACTGTATGTCATATGGATGTTAAGAATGAAAGTCTAGGTCTAGAACCCAAATGCAGACTCAAACACAGAGGCAAGTTCAAAGTTCAAAAACACAAAGATGTATTAACCAGCTCAGCGCACAACAAAAATGCAAAAACAGGCAAAAAACTCAAAACAAGGTATAGGCAAACTTGAGGCCTAGGCGTAGGCTGGTAGCGAAGAGGCAAAGTCCAAGACACGGCACAGGTTCTGGTGCAAGAGAAACACAGCAAGTCACTTGAGGGATCTGACAAAACACTGAAGTGCAGAGCAGAGCTTAAATAGGGCTGAGGAGCCGCACCCCTGTCAGCCAATGTAACAATGGAGCATTCACAACTTCACATGATGCAACAGTATACCCACGGTACAGTGGTGAGGTGGGTTGTTTAGGCTGAATATATTGGTCCGTATAGCTTTTGAGGGTGGATTTAATCATGACCAATCAAATGACATATACTGTAACCGAGGCTCTAAGTCAAGAGCCTGAGATCTGGTCTGGGAATTACAGCCGAGAGGTCGCACCTTAGTTAGTAGTAAGGGATAGAAATGTGATCTCGTTGATGTCATCTCTGACGCCATGGTTGCGATGTGAGAGCGACACTTCGTTCCTTCGTATACTGTAGCCTATAGTATATCAGACCAGGAGCAGATGTCCAACACAGTTGTCATTTCTTTGAACGTGTGACGTGTCAAAATGTCATAATTATATATCCATATCAAATGGATTTGGTACAGTGTATGCTCTGACTATGCTTTGAGTACACTGGTTTGTGAAAGGCAAAAGTCAGTGAAGTCACAGACAGACTATCCGTGTATATCTGCTGACTGATTTGCACTATTATGTAAGCAATTATGTGGCAAAGTGAAGCAGACAACCATAAAATACTTGAATGTGGGTTTGTGTGATTTGTTTGTGTGACAGTATCTGGGTGTGCCTCTGCCAACTAAAGTGATGAAATAGCAATGGACAAGTACATATTGACCTGGTCCAAGTGGACGATAGGCACATAGCAGTTGGCACAAAGTGTATAGGTTCTTCACACTGCAAAAATTGCACTGTGCTGGTGATTTGCCAACAACTCAGCCCTTGTGGGAAATGATTACTTACTTACTCTGTTAATTAGCTATACTGAAGCTTCTACTAATTTCCACATCAGACCGCTTTGGTGTTACAAAAAGGTATTCCATTGCAGCTGTTATCAGAAGTGTGCAGTATTATTACTACGTGTTCATTTCAGTCATTTACTGTATATTCAGAATGGTGGCTATATATGCCTGTGCCAGTGTAGAACAAGGGCTTTGAGAATACAACGTCCTCCATATACTGTATCAGGGTGCCTCATTTGTTCTTCAATCATTTTAGGTCTTGTCATAAGAAGTTCAAACTTCAAAGATAATCTTTGACTCGTTAAATTGATCCCTTGCCCCGATACATGCCCCATGTTATAGCTGTTTTAGCTCTCTGAGAAAGGTTTTTATTTTTTTAATTGTGTCTTGAGGCACAGCACAGCAGGGCACATTATGCATTATGTACTAATGCAGCAGATTTCTCCCTGTTTGATCTTTTTCTGCGTCAACTTGGAATGTCTGACTTCTGACTGATGTTTTCCAAAAGATCACATTTCCACATGCCAACAGATTGCATTATGTTGTCAACTTACCGTGTGTGTGTGTGTGTGTGTGTGTGTGTGTGTGTGTGTGTGTGTGTGTGTGTGTGTGTGTGTGTGTGTGTGTGTGTGTGTGTGTGTGTGTGTGTGTGTGTGTGTGTGTGTGTGTGTGTGTGTGTGTGTGTGTGTGTGTGTGTGTGTGTGTGTGTGTGTGTGTGTGTGTGTGTGTGCGTGCGTCAATGCATTATGTTCCCTTCAAGGACATTCCAGATTGTCTGGAAGAAGACCAATTTATTCTCCTCTTCCTGTCTATTCTCCCCTTGCTGCACTTTTAATATCCATTCAACGTGTCCTTTGATGCCTTACTTATTATAGTGTTCCATTATTGGTGCGTGCGTGCGACTGTGCGCGCGACATTGGGCCCGATTCAGCTTCGTCTCTCGTCAAAAAATACAGATCGGCGGGGCGCCCGCTGGCCTTGTGGTCCAGGCATATGCCACATATTAGGTCCTGCAGTCCCTGAGTCCCGTTCACGAAGACCTTTGCTGCATGCATGTCTACTCTCCCCCCGTCTCTCTCTCCCTCTTTCCTGTCAATCTTCACTTGTATCTCTCAATAAAGCCAGAATTTGGCATGATGAAAGTCCAATAGGCAAAACAGTGGTCATAATACGCCGGTATATAAGGCAAAGTGGCCACACGTCTGGCCACTTCAGAGCCACGTAAGAAATACATATCAGGGGAACATGACTGTAAACATTATAGAGCCAGTGAATGTTGGACTGAGTTATACGATAGTTCAAAAACTTGAGGGAGAGAGACGCTGTAAACGGTAGCGGGAGTGTAATAAACTGAGCTTTATTATAAACAATGTAACGTAAAACTACACAAAGCTATTCCTGGTGAGTCTCCCTCGGGTCACACCAGTGAGCGCAGAAGGACTGAAGGACAGAACCAGTGGAGTGCTCTTGGTGATTGATGATGTCTCTCTGTGACTGATTGCCTGTCCGCAGCTCTCTGACAGTCCAGCATGCATGAATGACTAATATGAAGCAGGTTAAAGCCACCTGGACGAATCAGACTAGTAGCACGATATACGTGTGGACAGTCTGAGTCATGTAATACTGAAGAAGTGGAATCAATGAACCTCGATTTTCCCTGCTTCTCAGAAAATGTGGCTATAGTGATGCCACTGAGATTATCACTCTGACCATATTCACAGAGTGTGTAAAGAAGTCTGCACATACAGCTCTGCTCCACAGTGTTTAGTTTATTTTAAAACACTGGCATTTCACAGATGCACAATATCTCGGCCATTGTTGGCCTTCATCAGACCTTTTGACAAAATCAATGACAGCCTCCATTATATGGTTGTAGGTCACTGCATGTGACCAACAAGAAAGTAGGACAGGAAATTGATACAAACACATTTTGTGAAATAAATAAACCTATACATGGTAACCTTTAGTTTTAAATATCGGCTACTAAAAATGGCTGATCTACAACCTCACATCATCATCGTTTTTCGACTGCGGTCGAGATCATGGATTTCACAATGCCACACCAGACTTCCCGGTCCTTCATTGCCATCCCCAGTTCAGTCAGAAAATTCACGAATAGATTTACCAATATTTATTACAGAATGAGTAATGAGTGTGCGTGTGATATTTGACTTGGCGTTCGGCTCTGCTGGATTTTCTCCCGGCTCGGCACGATTAAGCACCAACATAAAACATTAAGAGCAGGGAGATAGATATACAATAAAACCCCCCCATGGGGAGCATGAATAGCAGAGCCCGCCGGTGGTGCTGGGGTGGTGGTGGGAGAAAACATCACATACAACCAGGAACCAAGTCCAAATTTCATTCTGACCCTGTTTTTCGTCTGTGGCATTCAGACTGCCGCATCGGCGAATGACGTGTGGGACTTGCACACACTTATACACCCACATAGTAATGCAGCATGTTAACCCCTTGAGTATAGTATGCGCCTTTGAGCATGGCATGAACCCCCTCGAGTATGTCTGAATGAACTAACTCCGCAAGCTATGTCTCATTTCTCGCGTTCTAGTTTTTGATGCATGTGTCCCTAGCGATGACATCAGGGAACAACTGTTTTCTGTCTCTGGTCTGCATTGAGGCAGGATTCCAGAGAAGAAGGGAAGATATAACCTCATGATCAGCTCTGTAGCAGTGGCCAGCAAACTGTGTTCTTCCGGATCGGACTAGTGAAGAATTAGAAGGTTGCCGTATATTAGAGAAGTCGATGGGTGGCTTTTTCCAAGAGAGATGGGTGGCTCTTCCAAGAGAGGGTGTCTCTCTTCCAAGAGACAACCTCACAGTGTGTCACATTAGCCTTTTCTGGCTGCAGTGAGATTAAGCTATCCCATAGCCCAAAGGGACAGGACCTTCGGCTGAGACTGTGATTGGTTGAGACATTTCAGACTGAAACTAAAATAATGTCAGTTACTGACGAAAGCTACACATTTTAATAGATTCTTATTCAGTCAGACATGAACCAACATATAATTACAATGTGTCTGTGTTCTTTTAATTAATATAATAATTATAATAATACAAACAAAGTGCACTTGTTTCAATGTGAATAGATAACAAGGAACAGTTTACTCAGCAGCTATATGATCACCTCAATAGAGCATAAGTTGAGCAGAAATAATAATAAGCATGCATGTGCACGTGCATGTCGGATCCGTATGTAGGCTGTCTAACTAAAAATACAAAATAAAATGTATTTTTTAATTACTCGATTAAATGAAATTAAAGAAAGACGAGGTCCCTCGGGGGTCGTGGAGATCCCGTTCTTGGCAATAATTCGGTTAACAAATATCCCAGCTCACACCACCTCTGTCACGTTATCTGAGTGAGCACCTGCTCTCTGGGCCTTTCTCCCCCTCTTACTGTCCCAATCTGCTTATCATCCTCTAGAGTATGGGCTTTAATAGGTACCATTAATGGCTGCTGACTCACACAATATGCTCTGAAACATTGGGCCATTGTAACATCATTTTACATTAAAGTCGGCTATGGAATTGTACCATTTACCTTCACATGCTAAATGAAATGACCATTGCACGTTTAGTACACACATTTCTAATGCCTTTGCTATTCTCAGTCAATTTTGAATTTGAAAAGAAAAGAGTATAACAGTGACCTTCCATCAACATGTATGATTGTACTAGATATAATGGATTTAATAGGCCTGCCAGCCAAATCTAACCATGACCATGCCTGACATTTGAGCACTTTCTTTTTCCGAATGGCAGTAACAAGTACTACTGCTATACAAATGCATTATCCAGTAATGTGTGCATGCATGTGCTTGCCTTACAAACTCTGCACAGCTGTGTTATATTGCTAACGAGGTTAATAAGGTTGATATATATAAATGCCAATTGTGCATTTATGAAAACATGTTTTTTGCTTTTACAGTTTATACTTAACATCCACAGTTGTCACTGGCTGCCGTCGTGAGGTGGTAGGAGTCGATAGATATGGGAATCAACCATGTTATTCCACCTTTGTTTGATTCCTGATGCCCTATTAGTTGTTGTGTTATTTGCCTTCCTGATAGCGCATGTCAGACATAACCAAGATAAAGTGTTGGCTGCTCTGTCAAACACATCTCCAGGGATTCTTGCTGTGATCGTAGCTAAAGTTCATCTCTTTATACAACCATTATTTCCTTCACCAGCTTCTATCTTTCAATATATAAGTTGGATAGGACTGAGCAATACGAGAAAATCGGAAACTATATGAATCATTTATTTCATTTCATTTTTAAACTTGACACATTTTAGATTGTTTGCTCTCAACCACATCATCCCTGACATCCCTATTTTGGTATTTCCATTGTGCTGCCACACAATGGAAATACCTCTATAGATTTTACATTGTTTTCACAATACAATGGTAATACAGTTGTATTTAGTGAAAGTGTCTTTTCCCCGGTTGTCTTTTGTGATTGCAAAGAAGTCATAGATATGAGATTTCACCAAGACACACTGTTCAATCACTCTCTGGATACATTTTTTGAGAACATCTGTGTATAATGCGTAACACACAGTAACACAGACGCACACATGGGTCTCACCCCATACAAACACATTATTCTCGTGCTGGCCAGTGGCCTGCACCACTAAGCATCGGCAGTAAAGTTTGGGGACTAAAATGCCTTGCTCAAGGCGTACTCATTCACTCTCTCTACATATCCTGTTCCAGTTCAGGGATTATGAGCATGTGCATTGTTCACAATACCAGTTACAGGCCCGCTACTCTAACCTTTGGCCTTCCACTGCTTGCAACTTCGGCTCATTCATGACATTCCGAATGTATCATTTTCTGCAAGTTACCATTAGGAAAATTGCATTCCGTACAAATGCAGAGGTAGATCCAGAAGAGCATGGCCTCCAGCCATTAGATAGAGCTTTAGCTCTCATAACACGGAGAGCTGCCATTCAGATGGCTATTAATCACTGCGCTAGCCTCTTCAGTGTTGCACAGAAGCGAGGAGTATGTTGGCAAGCTCAGACTGTGAAATCACTAGATTGTAAGCCCAGGTTTTATTCACCTTGTGGTATGGCGAAGAGAATAAAACAAATATTTGTTTTGTAGTGTAATATCTGGGAACCAGTAATTCTACATCATTATTTCATAAGTAATGTGTGTTCATCCTGTCGTCACCACATTGGTGTCGATCTGAGATCTTCTCAGGGGACCCCCAAAAAGGCCGCCTCCCGTTTAATAGACTACCTTTTGTTCTGAGTTCAGTTCCTGACAGTGGATCAAAGGGCTACAGTGATCCCAATTCTACCTTCCAGGGGGGTGGGCACAGGCCACTGTATGGAGGAAATGTTTATTCTGATTCTTTATAAACCAGTTAGATTTCAATGTAACTTGGTCAGTAGGGGCTGGTCACTACCTGTGGCCAGCAGGCCCCTGCGTGAGCCTATGCTGTGTGCTTTGCTGCTGTGTACTCTGAAAAAAACATCGGAACATCTCATCTGCGTCGTGCCGTGTCTCCAATTCTCTCCTGCTCTCGAGTTTGGTGTAGTTGGTGTACAATGGTAAAAACCAGATACCACAGTAGTGCAAAGGGTGTTTTATTAAGATGAGACGCAAGTCATATCAGCTATACCAGATTCATATTAAAATGTATTGTGTATGAAGAATATGGGCACTGTTTATTTCTGTCTGCATCCATGGGAAATGTGTATTATGCTCTAATCTAACTAATTTACCCCAGACTGCAGGTCCTATCAACCAGATAAATTATTAAATCACAAGTACACAGATGGAGTTTCCCATCCATGGACATGGAGTGTTAGATTTGATTGCTTTTTTTTGTAACTATGCACAACGACAAGAATGCATGATGAAATATGGTAATAAAGAATCTTTAGCAAAACTCAGATATAATCCTAGCTGCACGCACGCCGTTGATTACGACCAGCTGGAGCTTTGTAGAATGTGAGTGGTGATATGGATTCATGCACATTGCTTATGTAGTTCAATCTCCTTCCCTCAGACAGCGCTTACAAAATTTGAATCCTCCTTACCCCCTGCCTCCCCCTCCTCTTCTTCACATTTTCCCATATCACTTCACACAGAACCGACGAACCGCGTGCATGTACTTCACTGTTTTTTTTAAAAGCTAAATGAGTGCATCTTCCACAAAATTAGAAGACATTCACGTAACCTTCTTTGGCTTTTATTTTTTTCAATATATTTTTAGACACAGGCTGGCGTCTTGAGAGATTTGAGTACTGCATTTCCAGTTTACCTCACTTTAAAGGCAGTTACCTTCTTCTTTTTTTTTACTTGAATTTTTATCCAATTTTTCAACCGTTTTCTTAAGCTGTAACCCTGGGCGCTATACTGTCTCACACTGGGTGTAAGCACACCTTAGGATTCCATGCGCGGACAAAAGCCGCTCGTAGCCGGCGTCTCTTCCGGGTTTTTAGGCAGCTTGTGGATGGAAATGAAGCTCCGCCCACGCGGCACAATGCCGCGTCGGCCGGATTCCCGGAAAAGCTTGCCCCCTTGGCATGGGTGGAGCTTCATTTCCATCCACCAGCTGTCTTAAAAACCAGGAAGAGACGCCGGCCACGAGCGGGTTTTGGCCGCCCATGGAAGCTCAGCTGTGCCTGCGCTTGTCTCTCTGCCAACCTGGGGAGAGCCCAAAACTGAGCTCATGCTTCCTTCAATGTATGAGTAGTGAGTAGGCCGCTTCTTAACACCTGACAGGGGGGAGAGTTTCCCCGGTTGGACGTAGCACGTGGAAGGAACACATTATTCCAAACAGTTCCTTTCCTCTCCATCAGGCTGACCAGGGAGAGGCAGTATAGAGAGTAATTTAATGTTAATGTTATTAACAGTGGTGGAAAGTAAGTACTAAGTACATTTACTTAAGTACTGTACTTAAGTACAGTTTTGAGGTATTTGTAATTATACTCCAATTCCCAGTACTTTTACTTCTACTATACATGTCAGAGCCAATGTTTACTTTTACGCCAGTGCAATTACCGGTATTTGAAAACTTTAGTTACAGTTACATTTTGACGCTGATACTTTTGTACTTTTACTTAAGTAAAATAATTGAGTACTTTTTCCACCATTAGGTGTTGAGAAGTTCCTGCAAAAGTGTAGTTTATATTTTCTTTCTTTTCCTCTCTCTCTTTTAGGTATAGGCCTGTACTGTACAGTAGAACACCTCAGCAGGCCTGACTGAATTGGAAGGAAATTGCTCCTGAAACCCCTTGATAATTTTTATTGTGTGAGAATAGCAGTGTGTGACCCTGCCTGTCTCTTAAAAGGAGCTGAGGTCCACGGTAAAATTGGAATACACAACTAATTTCACCTGCTGCAATGACCTTTTGCCATGCTTGGACGTTTATTTCCTTCATTTCATCGAGGGTTAGCGTCTGGAGAAATTATTGCTGCTGATCGCAGGGCTCCACATGCAGGCGCAGGAGTGGGCGAGTGGCATATTGGGACCGGGAGGCTGTGTGCACAAAATACTATTTTATTTTCACCATACGCTGCAGATCGTCAATACTGCTGACAGGTCAATACGGTAGAATGGCTACATGATTACTAATGATTCACTGAAATCTCTTTTCACCCGCACACATAATTGATGCTGAATTTAAAATGAGTGGAAAACACAGGTGATTGTCATTCAGCTACCATACAGTATAGTATACTGTAAGCCTGGCGTGATTGATTGATTGAAATATTTATTAACAGTTTGTAGAATTACTGTACATTTTAAGCACAAACTCAATACAGAGACTGTTAACTGTGAGTGGACGACCCAATTAAGCATTACACTTGATATTCAGTGACAAGCTGCAAACCACAAAGGTTGCTGAGTGACTCATTCATCCCCCCACAAATAAATACAATGATGATAAATTAATCATGGCTGTTAGCGGAAAAAAAACACATGCAGTCATCAGGGATATGCAGGGTGAAATACAGCATAAGTATTTTGATGCAAATTACAGGTATTGATTACTTGGACAAGCACTATGGCTTGAGACTGAATGCAGAAATATACACAGAGCTGACTCTCCTGTACTTCACAGGCACCAGCACATACTGACACCATGAGGCAGTGAGTATGGACACCAGGATACCGGTACTGACACCCAGGATACTGACACCAGTAAGTATGAGGAGGACACCAGGATACTGACACCAGTAAGTATGAGGACACCAGGATACTGACACCCAGGATACTGACACCCAGGATACTGACACTGATATACTGACACCAGGATACAGACACGGTACTGACACCCAGGATACAGGCACCGTGATACTGACACCAGGATACTGACACCAGCTGGACACTGACACCAGGATACTGACACCAGGATAGGCTACTGACACCAGGATACTGACACCAGGCTACAGACACAAGGTACTGACACCGCTCCCTATAAATGTCACATGTCCTAATTCTCCCTTGCATACAATATCTTGTTTATGTTCTCCACCCCTGTTGCATGTATCTTTATGTATCACCTAGTGTTGTATTTGTGTTGTACTCTGAAGGAGCACGTGTTGTATGTTAAGCATACATTATAGTTGTTTTGTTTTTTATCCCTGTTTTTTGAGCACTCCACAAATAGACGTTGGCTTGACTAGGCATAGTTTCAAACCCGCCAGCTTTAAAGGGGCTGTTGTCAAGAGGTGATCCGTGGGTAATGCAGGCTGCTTGCATATAAGCTGGGAACTGATCATCCCCAGCTGGGCGGGTGCCTGGGTGAGGACATCTTGATATGGTGTGCGAAACAATATCACTAGGCAGTGACCCGCGTTACAACTCTGATGAAAACGCAAGAGGATTATGCCACAAAACACTGTTGACGCAGGTTTATCGGGATATCTCAAATATTACAACTGACATAATAACAAAATCAAAGCAAACGGAAAGAGGGTGTTTAAATGCATCATATATCTATGGGTTAATATTAGCATACCCCCTGCTTGAGTATTCTCATATATGGTGTTTATGAACTCATGCAGGCAACTGTAAATAAGACAGTGTGTCCCCATGCCCCTCTTAAACACTTGCAGCAAATTGAGTATAGCCTACTTGAATATCAAAAGGAACACTGTGTATTTGTGCATGCATGTCTGTATGTCTGTCTGGAACTGAGGTGGATAAAGAAAGTGTTCGATAGGAAATGGAAATGGTATATGTGTCCCGTGATCATTTTGACAGCACATTTTGATATAGTTTTAGTCAGTCTTTTGAATCAAATTCCATTTAGTTTTTGTCATTTATTTGCCATTATTTTGTGAGCCCTCCCTAACATTTTCATCTAAATGTATTTGTTGACAGAATTGCCAATATATTTAGTCATAGTTTTAGTCATCACTATAGCCTTGTGTTGCGATACTAATAATATTCCACTGCGCTGTACTGCATTGCAAAGGCAGATGAAGGATGAAGTCATCACTGCTTAGTTTTTATTACATTTTTGTCAGTGAAAAAAGACGAACGAAGTCGACACATTTTTATCTTGTGAACTCTGTGTCTCATCGTCTCAGAGGAGCTTAAGATAACTTCAATAACCCACTCCTAAACACCCAACCCTAACCCTAACCATAACCCTAATATCTAAATGAATCAAATTCAATTTGTGAACTTTAGTTTATTGCACTCCAAAACTCTTTAAAGGACCACTTCACCACTTTTCAACCTATCTTCATATAATAGGTCCTCACTAATAATCATGATAAAATGGTAAAAGGATAGGAGGGCTGTGGGCAGTGTAGAAGAGGACTGGTTTTTAACTTATTTCACTGTCACGACAGTGCCACCTGCTGGTGTAAGGCATAGCCAGCACCCTGTAACAATATAGCATACACTGAAACAGTCCCGTTTGTGTTTATGCTTCATAGGCTACTGCAGACTTTTAGCCTCGAATCAAGACTGTCATAGATTTCTTATTCGATCAAATACATCTATGACAAATGACTATGCAATGCAGACTAGAACCACTTTCTCAAAAATCACAATGAATATACAGTGGAACAAATTGATTTAATGCAAAACACAAAGGCTCTCAGTCAACTACAGAAAAAACTAAACTGTAAAACCGGTGATTGCTGAAAACACAGCACATCTCGAATTACCTTGTGAGGATGGAGGGAAACGTGTAGAAGTACTGTAGTAGCACTGTGAGCCCTAAACATGCTAAAAAAAACCAATTCAGACTTCTACAAGGGAGGCTTTTGTACATCACAATATATCCCCACTCCCCAGTATACTGCTTATATTCTAAAATATGATATAGGCCTACTGGAATCATCAATCATCAATATAAATTAGATTTTGTTTCCTAATTCACTTGAGGGTGTATTATTGCTTGCTGTAGTACAAAACTGTGTCAGCATTAATCAGGGCATTAATAATAAATTGAATAAAGCCCCATCACTGTTTAATTAAAGCCTCTAAAGTACCCTAACTTGAAAAGCAGATGGCACAAAATCACTCGTAATGAAACATATGTCACCTTTCAACAACAATAGGCTACTTGAAAAAACATTGCCTGAGGTGGTACCACTAGTATTGATACTGGAAGCATTTGAATACCTGTATGATAGTGTCATCAGTTCTTACACAAGCATGCACATGCAAACATGAAAACACTCACCCGCACACACTTACTAGTACTACACACACGCACGCACGCACAACGCTCCTCCTCGAACGCCCCACCAACAGCCATTAAGACATGTGAATCCCTTGACTCCTTCAAAACCACTCTCAAAGAGAACCTACGGACGGCTGCAATTCGAAACTGGCCCCCGTAAAAAATAATGTTTCCCCCCCACACCCCCTTTCCCCCATACTGTACATGTTTAGTTCCCTTTTTTACTTTCTTTATGATGATTTCCTGTTTTTATAGAAGTGTATATTTGTACGTCTCTAAATGTTCTGATTAATTGAAAATGCTGGACCCTGTTGTAAACAAGTGTGAGTGCTTAATCATGGTGTGTCCAGACTCCAGAGTAACAGTTTTTGTATTGACCTGTGCTTTCGTTAGAAATGTACCCATTCTACGTACTGTGAAATTAAAAAATCAATCAATCAATCAACACACACACACACACACACACACACACACACAACCTTTTTGTCTCTCTCTAATGCTCAACTGGTAAAGAAACTGCATCTGAAAAAGGGCTAGTTGGTGGGCTAGCTGTCCTTAAAATAGAGGACAGACATTTGGACAGACAGTGATACAATCTTCAATAGCAGTGATAGCTTTTGAGTGAAATGTCATATCAGGTCAAGGAATTTACCTTATTCACACGGTTGCTGTTTTGATCATACGATACGTAATGTGAGAACCCCACCCTGTCAGAGAGGATCGTTTCCCAATACCCTGAGTGTGGTGTATATGAGTAAATGGCCGCCATGTGAATTATGGTCAATAGTTTGCTATCTCTGCCAAGAAATTGCAGTGATGAGAGGTACGTTCTTCATTCTGATTTATGTATTTTACCCGAGTTCCACTGAAGAACAGAAGTGTAAAAGGGCAGGCAATGCTCCTTGTAATATCATAAAATAATGTGGATAGCCAGAGGGACGACGTGAAAATGACCACAAAGCAAAATGCAAATGGAGTTGGCGTACCGTTATTAAGGGCCTGGTTCATTCCAACGGCAAGCCATTAGATCATAAAAAGAAGACCACATTGACGCACGCCCCGGGAGGAACAATTCCAGGGGACCGTCAGTTTTATAAATGAGCATACCTGGCTCATCAATTATTATGATTTTTGCTTTAGAAGAAATAGGATGAGTAAATCTGCCCAATACATTTATAAGTAATCATTCATACAAACCAGTGGAGGTGGTTGTCGAAAGAAAGAAAAAGGTTATGCGTGTGCGTGCCGTGTGTGTGCATG
Organism: Protomyctophum bolini; assembly: GCF_963924005.1. NCBI lineage: Eukaryota > Metazoa > Chordata > Actinopteri > Myctophiformes > Myctophidae > Protomyctophum > Protomyctophum bolini. The sequence continues at coordinate 40,342,899 of NC_137870.1, read as the reverse complement.
TGTAAACGGTTATTGAAATATTGCTTCTTTTGCACTTCTCCCAGTTGCTTGCATAAATTAAACAAACTGTACATTTTAGGCTATATGGAATTATCTGGTCATTTGTTTGAGAGACATTCGATTTTTGTTCCACAGCATTCTGATTTGATTCTACATTCAAGAAAGACATGTCTGCAGTAGCCATGCATGATTGATGCAGAATATAACTGCATCAAGTAGAACACATATTGCCTGTAGACTGTACTGTATAGATTCAATTCCACTGTAAATCTTGCAAGCGCCTTTCTCTGCCCACATATTATTTACCTTGTTTGGCTATGTATAGGACAGTATATGTTAATACCTAATTCATGCTCCATCATATAAATAGCCCATGCCAAAATATCTACAAAAGTCTGTAAAATAACTCATGACGTTGTGAACTCGTGAGCTTGTAGATTGGCAATTTTCAGAATGCGACACTGTCATACGACAAAGCAAAAATCAGGCTTTTACTCTGCTTCCCCTCGTGCATCTATTCTACAGTAATAGCCGCTGAGTGATTTGAAGGGAGACACTAATTTGTAGGATTTATCACATGAAGTTGGACCCGTTTTTTTATGGAACCTGTGAGGGACCCATGCAGGCAACGGCCATAAATCTCAGTTCATGCCTGAAACCACAAACACATTTGCATCTCTCGTTTCGCTGTGTGAAATTAGCTGTAAAATGTGATGGAATAGACCACAGCCCATTCCACAGCTCACTAGAGGGGGGATGGCCATTTTCAAACCAATTTCTGCCATCTAATGTGAGTACTGGTTTTGCTTCTGAAATGTGCTGGTGGTAATGTTGTAACATTACTCATACAGAAATGCAGTGTCATAGTTTCAGTTTGTTATGGTTGGCATGGTCCACCAGAAGTAAATTACAGATCTGATCAGTACTCTCTCTCTCTCTGTGGGAGATGTGTGCGCACTCTCTCTCACGCACGCACGCACGCACGCACGCACGCACGCACGCACGCACGCACTCTCACACACACACACACACACACACACACACACACACACACACACAGTCCATCGTTGTCGTTGCATGTTTTTGGCCAAGGAGCGCTGTGATGCTTGGTGTGTTGGTCCGGTCATAAATATAAGGCATATTTCAATATGGCCTAGGCACCCTGTCTGCCTAGGTCAAACCCAGGATCCTTTGGAGGCAGAAGATGTTGAAGGCCTCTAGACTGTGTATGTGCCACACACACACACACACACACACACACACACACACACACACACACACACAAAACTATATGGCTCACAGCCATCCATTATCACCTCACGGAAGACAATAGCAACACATTCCTTCACATCACACATTCAAAAGAAGAAAAAGGAATTAAAAAAAAAAAAAAAAACTAACTATAAATGCACCAAATCTCTGTGTGTGTACGTCTGTAATCCATGTGTAACTCGACGAGAACCGTTCGCCCCACCTATTTCAAATTCAACACACGCGTTCCACACCCCCACAGGGAGTGCACTGCAGTGCCCAGTGTCGTGTCGGTCGGACCCACGGTTGTCCAAAACCGCACTAAAGGCCTCTTCCCGGGCCAGAGCTGACATCACAAGGTGACTCCAGACTCCGTATTTAGGCATGCCCAAATATGGAGTCTGGAGTCACCTTGTCCCACCAACTTCTGACATCATTCTGACATCTGCACTACATATTTGGGCATGCCTGACAAAGAACTCCATATATGGGTATAAAAGGGGATCATCACTTCTGACATCACGATAAGTGCAGTCGCCCACGGTTATCCAGAACCGCCACAAAAGTCCTCTGCCCGGGCTCCTGCGCAGGCTCCCATGGGCACTGCTCTATAGTAAAATAAAAACACACACTTTTCATATGAGGGGGCAAGGGGGCCAGGTTGTACAAATTGTGTATTGTTTCAATTTTCAACCTTTACCATTTTTTTTTACAAATAAACAGAAACAGAAACAGCAGCAACAACAGAATACATATGCATGGACATTTTATGTATGAGCACAAAAACATAATATAAAACAAGGAAAGACAAGATAAACAAGTTTTGAACTTGTGGGTATACAATGGGAGATACTGATGTTCAGAGTAGTGTTTAGTTGTGTTTTTAGTTAACATTTTATCAAATGACAAATACAGCCATATATACTAGTAGGGACTCTTCTGAACAGCATTTTTTTTTTTTTTTTTTAAATGCATGTACTGTACAATTGCAAAACAGCTGTAATTCAATGTTCCCCTTGGAGTAGGGAAATCTATTTCACAAACACCGTTTGGAGTCATGCCACTGAATTCAATTATATGCATGCTGTCACATTCTAATTATTTATGTGATTAAGTATTTGACTGACTTTGTAAAATTCAAACAAATAAATTATTGCAATTGTGCTGTGGTTCTGGTTCAGTTTCTAAAGTGAGTGGGTGACCAAAGCCATCCGTGATAATTAAATTAGTTTCAGGGCTGATAGATATAGTCACTTTTGGCTTCCAAGAATGGAATTATCATTACAGACTGCAGTCTGGAAATATTTAGAGAAAGCCTCCTATACTATAATACAAATTATTGTGTTAAAAATAATAACCTACTGGAATCTTCTACCTCTTAGTTATAACAGGGTATAGGACTATAGTTACTATAGGCTATCAAGGGACAATAATTTAGACCCAGCTGGGACATGTACATAAAGAGACCACCACGACTAGTGGCCTAACAATAGCATGACAAAGAGCAAAGCCAAACTACTTGCCAAATACTGCTTTTTGAGGCAGTTTGTGTGGAAGATGTGCCATGTGTTGTATCCTTAGGTCAGGTGCCCATGAACTGTTCTGTCAACCCTGTTGCATTTGTTTCTGTGGGCCGTTTCTGTGGCCTGTTGTAGCGCCACCATGAGGCTGATTTGAAAACTGTCAAGTGACATTTCTTCCTCAGCCATAGTGGGAATAGGCATGGTTTGGTATATACACTGCCATGTCTTCCTTCTCAGAATGCATTTATTTCATGTGGATTCCAAGAGATTCGATTTCCCAAAAGTTTCGTAACTGATCTGACAGTGCCTGGACATCAATGCTTTGATTGTTCTTAATATTTCTCAAACGAGCCTTCACTTTCCTGCAGGTCATTCTCTGGGGTGTTTTGGAACCAAACACATACATATTCAACAAAAATTGAATCTGAAATCTGAATCCCCCCCCCCCCACACACCTTTTCCCCCCTCACTGTATATAAGTTTCTTTTGATATGATATGATAATAGGCTACCTTATAATCACCAACATGAATTATGTTTATTGCTAGACTATTGGGGCGTGTTGGAAAAGGGGCGACCATACCTGTTACCCCGTATTTATATGTTGTTTCTTCTTAGTTTATTTGCCGATGGGTTCTCATAAATCATATCAGATTATTTTCTTTTCGCAGATAAATAAACCTGGGGTCCGAGGCTATCTCAGATTGCGATTCCTGATTGAGGGGACGTCTTGGGTGCTGCATAACCTCGCATCACCAGGCTTTCCACCGCCTCGGAGGAAAGCCTGGTCTCTGTTCCAAAAGTCCGGGACCGGATGATATGCCTACGTCACGTTGTAGGTAGCTTCCCAAACAGGATGTACCCAAAATAATCCCCCCTCCCCCGCGATCAAAATGTTAGTTCCTACCAATTAATATGCTTCTGATGCGGCGTACTTTAGTTTCGTTGAATTTTAAAATACATAGCGTAGCGAGAGTGCGGCACAATGGCAACTGGCGAGTAAAGTCGGGGGGGAACCAATACTCTATGGGGGGAACTAACATTTTGATCGCGGGGGAGGGGGGATTATTTTGGGTACATCCTGTTTGGGAAGCTGCATACAACGTGACGTAGCATATCATCCGGCTCATACCGAAATGAAATGGTGCCCAGGCTAGGTGCTGCATGTTCCGAAAAGTATTCTAGCTCTGTTTGTCCAACGTAGGATCCGTACTCATTCAAAACATGTTGACGGAAACAAAAAGAAAAAGGCACTGCACAGCGTCAGCGGGTGCATGCAGTAGCCGATCGGGCACAACTTAAGTAAATAGTATTCCACTGGATTGTCAGACTTAATGATGGCTAAACTCGTGATGTGATTGATGAAATTATAATACCATGAACACTTACTGTACGTACGGTGTACTTTAAACGAGTGTGGGCTCAATGTCTCTCTGCACACATGCGTGTGTATTTTACACGCTTTTTTCATGCTATTATGCCGCTGGTAAGTAGGATACAGTAATTATGCTCACGGTTTGTTCTTCGGCATTTAGCCCTGGGTCTATATACTCGGCATTCTAATCTAGAGTACTAACTCTGGCAAGAGCATCTTATTGGGGCGTCGATCGGTTTAATAGCGATTCTTTGCCAGATCCTTAGCCCCATATGTGCCCTCTCCCTACGCTCATTCTGTAGCTCCGAGATGAGGTCACACACTAGGCCCATCCCACGCGTTTCAGGAACGGCCTTCAACGGCGCAAGCTTCCGCAGTATACATTTCTTATCCTTACCACACCATTAATCCAAAACGTGTATGGACCATGCACCTTTACACTAATTCATACATAGGAGCGGCGCAGAAAATCCCGCCGCTCCTATGTATGAAAGCCTTTACGTCCCGTCTTTTGTCAGTCGCTTCCATGTTTATCAAGGAAGTTGAAAAGCTTTAGCGCCTCCCCGGCGCCTCCCCTGGTCGAAAATTTCCAACTGACTTCAGTTCACTCGACATGCACGCGCACACGCACACTTCCTTGATAAACATGGAAGGGACTGACAAAAGACGGGACGTAAAGGCTTTCATACATAGGAGCGGCGGGATTTTCTGCGCCGCTCCTATGTATGAATTAGTGTAAAGGTGCATGGTCCATACACGTTTTGGATTAATGGTGTGGTAAGGATAAGAAATGTATACTGCGGAAGCTTGTGCCGTTGAAGGCCGTTCCTGAAACGCGTGGGATGGGCCTAGTGTGTGACCTCATCTCGGAGCTACAGAATGAGCGTAGGGAGAGGGCACATATGGGGCTACCAGATCCTTAGCTCTGGTCCATAGCCTTCTACTGCTTCTACGATTCTGCCCTGCAGGCTAGAAGCAGTAGAAGGCTACGGACCAGAGCTAAAGAAAGTGTTACAATTACTATAGTCTGGTTGCCCTGTTAGGGCAAAAACACTAATTATATTGTTGTATTTTAGTGTGTTAGTGTGTTTAGAGTGTTAAAAAATTACAAGAAATTTGGCAGGCATTGTCTTGAAATGTATATATGTTGAAAATAATAATACATTTTATTTATAAGCCGTACAACAAGTTAAAAACAGTTGACAAACTTGACACAAAACACAGCTTGCAGCAGAAAACACAGATCAATCATAGGCCTGCCTAAACTTTTTAGGTGGGTTTGAAATAAGGTGATTGAGTCCATGTTTCTTATATCAGGGGGGGGGGGGGTAGCCCCTCTCGAAACCCTACATAAAGCTTTTATGAAATTTGATTGTCGCTTTACGTAGGGTCCCTGGTCATGCTAAGATTTTCCAATGCGATTGTTGGAACGCGGATATAAACAAACTCAACCTTTCTTCGATCGGCGCGCTATTACCACGCTTTTTATTGTGTTCGTTTACGAATGTGCGAACTATAAGTACCTTACATACCTCTGATAAAATCTCCTGTGTCGCGGAAGCCGTTAAGTATTTTTATTCCATGTTTGATTAAAAATGCGCTTTGATTTCTTCTTGTTTATTTACCGTTTATTGTACCGCCTCCCGATGTGCGGTTGGCTTTGCGGGCTACGTCCCTGCCTCTGATCTGCTCCGTCATAGCTGTAGCACCACTAGCTAGCCAGATAGGCGGTACAATGAGGTGTCAATAAACAAGGTAAGAAGAAGCGACATTTTTAATCAATCATGGATTAAAAATACTTAACGGCTTCCGCGACACAGGAGATGTGTCGGTATGGTATGTAAGGTACTTATAGTTCGCACATTCGTAAACCAAGACAGGTAAAAATGGCGTAAAACCGCGCCGATCGACTTCTCCTTACGTGTTTACATTGTATTTGTGTGTGCGTAACTGGCGGCAGCCCAGCGTGAAACAGGTCCCAATGTGTAAAGTAATCAAAGTGTCAGAAACTTTACTACATTCGGGTTCTGCTTGCGGGGCTAGGGGGGGGGGGGGTGTTCCAGAGGTGAGGGGCAGAGCGGCTGAAAGCTCTTGACCCCATGGTGGACAGACGGGCAGGGAGGACTTTCAGTTTGACGGAGGAGGCAATAAGAAAGAAATGCCTTGTGTTGTAGGTGGCATCCTGCGCTTTGCATCCTATTATGGAGACCACATGGTGCTACAAAGGTCTCCAGAGAGAGCTGTGTTGTGGGGCTATGGACCTGATGGCGCCCAAGTCACCATCTCTCTGTCAGGACCGGTGACACAGAAACCCCCACCAGTCATGGTGACAAAAGGTGAGCAGTGAGTGAGCAGCACCTATCATCAGATGTGTTGCCATTCAAGAAGCCGATGTCGGCAAAATGTTGAACCAAATACTTATGTTCAGTGGTTGATACAATGTGGGTATTGCAATTGTATTCAGCATACACCAGCACATCAAAAAACGTTAAATGATTAGCAGAACAAAAATACTGTGGGAAGGGAACCCATATGAGTCCATCTTAAACTAGCCCGTTTGGAACCTCACAGCAGAGGGTGAGGTTCCAAAAAAGCCCGGCTATAAACACCAATTAAGAGAAAACTATTTGTCATTTGCATCATGATTAATATTAATATTTGTTTTACCAGCTGATAATGCTGTCATGGTTACATTTCATGCAGGCCTGTGAAATCGAAGTCTAGTTTCAAACCAGTAGCTAAAAATGTGCTTTTTGACAGGTCAAGAAGATAATGCAGCATTTATTGCAGTGTCAGGACTATAATATTAAAACAATATTGTTGTGCTTTGACTTCCCATCACCTTGACTTCAAATGTTGATATTCCAGAACTAGCCTGGAATACAGACAGACTTGTTTTCTTCTTTTGCTTGCTCAAAAGAATGTCTGGAGCAAGTTAGTCGGGATTCCAGTCTAATCCCCTGTGTTGCAGGCTAATTAGACCCTGTTTCATGTACTGTATTACTGTATGTTTCAATAACCTCATGACATGGCTGAACTCTATAGTTGGAAATGATGACTGCTTTTGGCTGATGAGTGTATTTCTGGTTAATTGCATTCACAACACATGTAGGCATATGGCGACTCACCCTCTGCCCTGTTGAAGCTGGGGGTCCCTACAATGTGACAGCAGCTCTTAAGGACACCACAGTCACACTGGCTGATGTTTTGTTTGGAGATGTCTGGCTCTGTGGAGGTCAAAGCAACATGTCATTTGAAACATATCAGGTAGGCCTAACACCAAGTGATGACACACCGAAATGAGCAGAAAAACTGGAGCGATATCAAATTGAAGCTGATATGGGTACTCTCTCCTGATTTGTTGAAAATGTACAACCCACCTGGAAACTTATTTTCTGTTTACGGAAGAGCTGGAGAGTGGGGGGGGGGGGGGATCTGAGGTTGAGAGAGTTTTGGACAAGCTCAAATTTAGAACAAATGTAAAGTGGGAGACTGCCAAGAATGGCTTTATAAGTGAGAATATAATATGTAGTAACCTGCGAGATGTTTAAGAGTACCAACCCACTATGGCGTACACCGTACAGAGTACAGTGATGGGTCCTCTATAGGGGGAGTTGGTTATGAACCTCAATGCAGCATGAAACAAGGGGTCAAGTTTGAGGAAACTTATGCCAAAACAAGCCTATTATGACTCAAAAGTCAGCCTTGTGAATTTTGAAGCCGTATGATGTAAAATAGGGCTTGGCGTGTCACAAGTCTTTGCCCAAGACCAGAAGAATATTCAGGTCCTCCATCCTAGACTCTGTCAATCCAATCACAATCTGGGAGACACAATTGCTATTTTCCCATAAACAGGACAGTGGTTGAGACTACAACTGAATTAAACCTCTTCAAAATCTTTGGAGTTGTTTCTAAGGACAGGGGTGTAATTTGTTTTAAATGTGGTCTTGAAAGGCTGGTACTGTATCAGTGATTAAGGGCTAGAGTTATAATTGAAGTTGAATCAAGATTCAGATACTACAGAATAATATGTTCCTTCATGTCGCTTGTTTGACTTTGAATTTAATATCAAGAGAAAGTTAAATTTAAATGAATAATAATTAATCTACGATAACTCTTCTGGCATTCATAGTTCACAATGACATTTGTTCCTTTAATTCCAATAGATTTTCAATGCATCTGAGGAGTTGGTGCTGGCAGTCAAGTACCCGCATGTTCGGCTCTTTAAGGCTGCCTTGGAGTTAAGTACAACAGAAATGACTGACTTGGCTCGGGTGGAACTACCATGGTCTGTGCCAACAGCAAGTAAGAGTACAATAAAATGAGCAGTTCAGTTTCTTTGGTAATGTTTTAAATTGGGGGGGGGGGATGTTTGGATTCAATGATATGATAAAGTGTAATAGTGATTTGTTTAACCTAGTCTTGTCTGTCTGTCTGTCTGTCTGTCTGTCCGTCCGTCTGTCCGTCTTACATTATGTTTATTGATGGGCAGAGATTTTTCCAGGAGATTTGTTCCACTTCTCTGCAGTGTGCTGGTTGTATGGCCGCTACATGTATGACACCCTGAAGTACCCAGTGGGTTTAGTGGAGTCCTGCTGGGGAGGCACACCTGTAGAGGCATGGTCATCTTCCAGAGCTCTGCAGCAGTGTGGACTGCTGGAGGCTGAAGACAGGTAAGGAGATGGCAATGCTACACTTCAGCCAACCTGTGTAGCATGACATTCATGCTGTGCCGCCCTAGTACTATATTATCTGTATTCTGTACATATTGATTGAGTGATTCGGATAATTTATTTTTAAGAGTTTGTACAGAGGTAGAGTTATACAATAATGCTAAAAGGATAAAAACAGAAATCCCTGAGGGCTTGTCTCCATTGTGGTCCTTTATATTCACACATAAAGACCTACAAGAGAATCAAGGGATGCCTTTGAGGTTAAGAATACCCTGGCATCATGCATAGTCAAAATGACATTGGGCGAATGCTCCAGCTAGTGTCCCCAGTGCATTCCTACTGACCACCAAGGAGATCCTGCTGCTCAAAAATATTTCTTGTTTACATTTGTTGCCATTTTCCCCCACATGTAATGGAATAATGTTTACTACCAAATAATACATGAAGAAAGAGCATTCCAAAATGTAAAAAAGAATCCCCATAAATTAAAATGTTTCTTGAAATAATGCCATTATCTACTTTTATTTATTGTATTATATATATTTTTTTTATTAAGTGCAAATGAAAATCAACCAACACAAACAATACTGCAATATCCATAATGCTTTGCTGTAGCTTCACCCACAATGTTCTATGGCTTGGAATATTTTGACTTGGCTAGGGCAGCTGCCTGCACCTCCCATCATTGTACTGTATTTTATGTGTACTCTGGCTTATACTGTACAGTACTGTATGTGTAATGCTGCACTTGTCTATAGAGGGTATGCGCGTGACATCATCATCAAACCAGGAAGTTATGCAGGAACGCCTACTAAGTGGCAAAAAAAAAAAAACGACTTTCTGGCCTCGACAGCCCATACATCCAAACAGAAAAGTCCTATCTGATTGCATTAAACAATGTTAAACTCACTTTGCATGTTGCTTTGCCACTCGATGTGCCATTCACTTTAAGCATGCGCATACCCTCTATAGACATTGGGCATTGGGCAACATGAACTATTAAAACTTGTCAGTGGTGCCTGAAACTGTAGGTCAGGTTCCTTTAGTGATACAGTAAAGGTAGATCAGTATAGCTTATATTTATTGTATGCACTTCATATAATACCCTATAGTACATTAATGGAGATACGGTTGAAAAATGATGGTGAAATGTTTCCCATGATAGCTAGCTAATAACTAGCTTTGAGGACCGCCCTCAAAATAAAAGACAATTTCTTCAATTAAACTGATAAATATTAGTACAACTGAACATCACACTGGCTCGAGTGGCTGGATGGTAACCGCAAGGTTGTCAGCTCGAACACGGGCTCCCCCAGAGTTAGTGTCGAAGTGTCCTTGAGCAAGACACTGAACCCCTAATTGCTCCTGATGTGCTGGTTGGTGCCTTGCATGGTTTCTGCCGTGTGTATGAATGTGCGTATGAATGGGTGAATGTAATGCACAATCTATGTAAAGTGCCTTGGACCAATTTACTGTATACCATTATGAGCTTGTGTACATTTCTGCAGTGTCCATGTCCTGTGAATAGCTTTTCTTTGGTGACTTTGAAAGGTTACTTTACATTAATCACACCTTTTAATTGTGTTGTTGTTGTCTTCCATGAAATGATCTCAGTCCTAAAAGGAACAACTCTGTTCTATGGAATGCAATGGTCCATCCACTTCTCAACATGACTCTCAAGGGTGCCATCTGGTACCAAGGTACTGTATGTCAATTACGGCTTGGTCCACTTGGCAGAGCACGTTCCCACCTGCCTACAGATTATACAAGTCCATCTTCTGCATTCTGCATTACCCTTTCAGGGTATTTAATTTTAAAATGCTCACGGGGTCATTTAAACATCTTTCTGGGCCCGTTTGCTTGATTCAATCTTTAGATATTTGATATTCATAGATTATTCATGCCCCCTACTATACAAGCCCATTGAACTTCAATTCCCATTTTCATTCCCCTCCAATTCAATAGCTTTTTTTTTTAATTAGGTGAACACAAAATCCAGAGTAGACGTTAAAATTACCCCAGAAGTGTTTTCATTTAAAGTGAAATATCCCTTTAATGGAGTATATTCATTTATTTCAGAAACTATTAAAATTGACCCTGGGTCCCTTGGATAATTATTTCTATTGGTCACTGATTGGAATTCAAAGTGATTGTTAAAATGATGCCCTAAAAACTGGTTCTGAGAGACATCCATTGAGCCAAAATAGAAAGTACCGGTAGATCAGCTACCAAAACAGACCAGGCAATACTGTATGTTTGAACCCCATCTGTTTGTTCTGAGCTTATAGCCCTGCTATGTTGTCCTCACATAAAGGTTAATGTAGTCTGTGTCCTTAGGTGAGGACAACACAAAATATAATCAGGAGAAGTACAGCTGTTCCTTTCCGGCCATGATTGATGACTGGAGGAAGGCTTTCCACGAAGGCTCAGGGGGACAGACGGCATCAGACTTACCCTTTGGTTTTGTCCAGGTTGGTTGGTTTTATTTCAAAATGATGAGTTTCAAAATGAGATATTCACCACCAAATTTAAATTACAGTAGCTTTTATCTGGTAGGGCCAGGCAGACCTATTGGCCATTATTTTACTTTTTGGACGAAATCGATAGGCAATTATGCAGCCGATGTCTCCCAATTTTTAACCACTGTAGAGGCAGATAAAGGCCTCTATAGAGCCCAAAGCACCAAATGGAGCAGCGACAGGCCAGAATATCGTAGAAGAAAAATAACTAGAAGGAATGAAACACGTTTGCAGAAAAGACACTCAAGTATACTCAGAGTAGTGTTTTAGGTATCCTGATACGTGTTGTTTGGAGTATGTTTGGTAGATGATGAGAAACCAGCCAGGAAAAATGCCAGATGGAGAGTTGTTTGTCCTTTGAGTCAGCAAATGGCCAACGGATAAACAATTGATATGGAGAGTCACTGAGGAACGATTTAGTCCTGCGAGTACCAATACAACTGTGCATTCTGTCCCCTATGTCCTATGAAAAGGACATAAGCACAGTCAGGTACACACTTCCAGTAGTAAAGAGGACGGGAAAGGGGGGACCGGGGCACTAATGGAGGGGCTTTGAATGAGAGGAGAAAAGATATATACACCTTGATGAAATAAATTGGCGTATTGTATCCTGATAGTGATAACCTATGCATAGAAGATTTGAGCATTGTCTGCCTAAGACTGCTTTGTTGTAACCTTTATATGCATGGCAAATCAATATCATTACTAAACATCATCGACAGACTGGTCTGTCATTCCACACCTGGTCATCTGAATTCTACCCACTAATACTACACCACTTTCAATGTGTCCATATTGGGCAATGGGCATGTCATTATAGGTGAACGTTTTCAAAGTTTTTCAAAATACATTATGTTGAGTAGTTCTTAAGTGGTTAAATAAAATTAAGTTGACTTTATCTGTATATTTACTTTTTCAAATTGATTGAAACATTTTGTCAGTTTGACCCTCCCAAATCTGCATCGGACCAAAAAATATGGCATCGATCAGGCTTTATTACCTACTGTAGTCAGTCTGTCATGGAAACGGTTCCTCCACAAAGACAACCATCCCACAGCCTAGAGTTCTCAAAATTCCTTAGTTCCAATCATTGTTTTGTTCCCACAGCTCTCCACCTTCGTAAAAGGCTCCACAGATGAAGGCTTTCCCAACATCCGCTGGCACCAGACTGCAGACTACGGCTTTGCTCCCAATCCACGGATGAAGAAGACATTTATGGCTGTGGCTATGGACTTACCAGATGAAAAATCTCCATATGGCACGTAAGAGCATTATAAGTATTAAGCTACCGGGGTATATAGCAATATTTTTTAAAGGGGCGCTGAGGTGCTCCTGGGGAAAGGTAGTTAAATACATTCAAGTGCATAGAGACACACGAGGACTACAAATTTCATGCCCCCAAATGAGACAGCGTCCTCACTTCTGCTCCGTTAGAATGGTGTACTGCAGACCAAGCCCACTTACTTTTAAAATGTAACAAAATCAACTGAAGACTATATTGATTTGAATAAAATATATTGTGGTTTCTCAATAGAGGATGTATTTCACATTTAATTTACCACCTGTGAGTTACCCATAATGTTAACGGAGCAGAGGGGAGATGGCAGACAGAGAACCTGACGCTTTTAAGGGACGTCACTGCCTTTACGAGGCTACGCGCGCCGACTTGAAAGAGTGGAATTCTCATGCATCCCGATCCCGACTGACTTTGTTCATTCATGTCTATATTTTGAACATGTCACGGGCTTACTAATATGTTCTACCTACCTCGGAGCTCCGGCGGTGTGTTTTACCGTAAAATTTTATTTGGCTGAATAGTTGGGAAAATAACCCAGCTAAATGGAGGAGTGACATTATATCCTGACATTTTCATACCTAGTGAATTCTCCTGATGAGTATTAATAATTAGTCTTGCAAGATGCTGTTTAGATAATTTTCCTCAAATGAAAAGAAACACAACAAATATATCTGGGTATTTAAAACCTCAAGGGATACGACCGTGACATATATACCGTGCGGCGTGCGCCCACTTTAACTTATATTGTATAAGTATATTATAGTACATTGTGGGTTTTATATTTAGATGAATCAAACATACGGGGCACTTTATTAGAACGCGAAAAAAATCGCTACAGCCTCAGTGATCAACCAGTGAAATAAGGGTATTTTATGATATCTCTCATAGGGATTGCATTGACAGCTGCAGTACACCGTTCAAACAGACCAGAAGTGGGGCCGCTGTCTCATTTGGGGCCGTGAAATTTGTAGTCCCCGTGTGTCTCTATATTTTCTTCATTTCATCCAGACATGATACTGCCCTTGTTTCAGTATCGATGTCAGTATCATGGTCAGTATAATGTCACAGGGCTGTGAGAGGGAACGGTAACATGACGGGGCCTTGACAGCCCTGTGAGAGGGGCCTGACCTCCATATACAATTCTACTTATTGCTTTATTACCGGTACTTTTTTTTTCTCTCCCTGGGAAGTGGGCCAATAATTAATCACATACTAACAGTCCAGTTTAATGTGAAATCGATGAGATGTTACGTTTATATTTTAATCGGGTGTGGGGACATGGGGTGAGTCCTTGATATTGGATTGGGGGCACTGGCCCTAAAAGGTTGAGAAACACTGTTTTATTATGGAGGAATATTTTGTTCATTTAATTGTTTGGTTTTCAAAGCCCTGCAAATGAAGAAAAGAACATAATTATGCAATGCATTTCTATTCCAGTATCCATCCCAGAGACAAGCAGGATGTGGCTTACAGACTGATGTTGGGGGCAAGGGCAGTGGCTTATGGGGAAAAGGACGTGGCATTCCAAGGGCCTTTCCCTGAGCAAATCTTGGCCAGCGAGGCATATCTTAACATAACCTTCAACCAGAAAATCTCTGTCACCCCATCCAAAGACATCTTTCAGGTAATGCTCGTAGTGGAAGAGTAACTCTAGGTAGTTCATTGAGTTTTGAACGTGAACATATTTATAACGATACAGTACATGTATACCTAGTACAAGCTAAATTAGCCCATAATGATCTGTGTCATTTTAGATTTTTGCGTTGACTATTCAAAAATGGCAGATATAGAGGTGCATGTGTTTGGTTAGACATACCAACAACAGTCCTGTGTTTGATTGATTGAAAATGTATTTCACAGTATGTAGAATGGGTACAATTTAGACTCCGACTACATTTATTAATATGAATTCTACAAAGTGACTTCCCTTTTTTCGACAGATCTGTTGCTCAGTGGCGAGGGCTCCATGCGGACAGCTGTCTGTCTGGCTTCCGGCTCCCATTGTGCACTGGTACCCAACCGTCGTGCAGGTGTCCACTAGTATGTGTCAACCTGCTGAGCATGTCGCTGGCCTGCAGTATGCATGGGCAGACTGGCCCTGCGATTTCAAGGCCTGTCCGATCTACAGCGACAGTGGGGTCTTGCCTGCAGCCCCATTTAGAATCAATCGCTGGCCAGCAGCCGAGGAGTAAAAACTAGACGTCATCATCTGGCCATGCTTTTTACTGAACTTTAACTGCTGAGGCTACAAGAATGCCACATGCTAGTTAGATGTCTTTATTATCCACAAGGGAAATTGTTTTGCTCAGGTTAATGCGTATACATTCAAGACAATAGGCCTACATAAATATAACAATACCATAAAACACCCAGCAAAGTACTAGTAAAATCATTCTAAAATTAATGTTGGTGGTCCTTGACGTGAAAAGGTTTATATTTAATATACTGGCTAAACTACTACTGTTCTACTCAGAATGTGCCATATCCACGTGCCTTGTTGTATTCTTCAGTGTCCTATATTTTAGTCTAGAAGAACCAAGCTGTGTATGTAGAAATACATATACTTAATACTTCAATTAGTAGGTTCTTTATATATTCTTTTACAAAACATCAAAGTTGCAGTTGCATTTTCATTTAATGAAAACAAATAGCTTTTACGTTAACACGCTTGCTTTTGTGTGCACACAGATATCCACCACATCAATGTCTGCAGTTATATCTGCAGACCAGCGTGTGGATTCTGCAGATCGGTTGCACAATGCATAATTAAAAATATTAATTTGAGTATTCCCATTATATCCAAGTCCCCCAGCTTTGTCTGCTGTCATGTCCATATACGTTACAACAGAAGAGGCGCATTAATGCAGTGCGTATTGCGTAATGCGCACAAGGCACAGTGGAGGGGGCACGGTAGGACAGTCGGTAGTGCTGTCTCCTCTCAGCTAGAAGGCCCTGGGTTCGATTCCCGTTTGGGACGCTGTGGGCGTGTTCTCTCCTCCGCATCATCAGTGCCCATACCCGAGGCGGGGTTGGCAAAAGGACCCTTCTGTGTGGAGTTTGCATGTTCTCTCCGTGTCCCGTAGGGTAGGTAACCTCACAAAACACATGCAGTAATCCTGGTCTCTAAACTACCTCCCCCTGGCCAGCCTGATGGAGGGGAAAGGAACTGGTCGGAATACTGTGTTCCTTCCACACGCTACATCCGGCCGGGGAAACTCCCCCGTCAATTCATAATTAACGTTGGAGGCCTGGCTCACAGACTTAACTGGTTCTGAACTGAACCGGTTCCCAAAAGGTCTGAGTGTAGCCTACACATTTGTACACAGTTAGACGTGTTATGGTCATTCATGGCTAGCTCTTTGTGTTTCTGGTCATATTTTGTATAGTCCTTGGCAAAAATTGATTTTTTACATAAATGTCCACCACAAGCCAGCATGGCAATGACCCCTGGTTCATAGTGAATTCGTTTTAAGAATAACATATCAGTCCTGGTAGATCCCAAGCTGGAACTGGGGCCATTTAGAGCTCAATTCCCCCCTCTTTCATCCCCAAACATGCAGAAATGATTTAAGTACGTTTGCAAAAAGTGAGGAGGGAGATTCAGAAGATATTGTCGATAGATATTGAGCTTGACCCAAAACTGTTTCTATTAGGTCTTTCTTTGCCCACCTGGCCATAAGATTCAGAGTAGCGAACAAAGATTTCTGGATTTATGTTTACTACAAGCCAAAAGGGCTATAGCCTTATCGTGGAAAAAGATAGGCAAACCCAGTATTGCTCAGTGGTTTAGGGAGTTATCATTGTGTCTTCCTCTGGAAAGAATCACGTATACTTTAAAGAATAAACAGGAGTTGTTTGATAAGATATGGGGAAAGTTTATTCAATATATTACGGTTAATGACTTATCTTATTTAATGGGGGAAATTGTTTAATCTTATTCTCTGCAGCTGTTTGTTTTTGGTCTTGTTTGTTGTTTGACTCTGTTATTGTTACCATTCGAGTGCCATTATTATTATTATTATGTACGTACTGTATGTTATTGTTTTGTTTTGTTTGTTTTTCATTTTAAGTAATTGTATTGTCTGTATTATGTATTGTTTTGTTTGTTGTATTGTCTGTTTGTAAAAATAAATAAAAAATGCAATAAATATATTGTTTAAAAAGAAAGTACGTTTGCAAATATAGAGTGGGGAGAGCTTGGCTGTGCTGGGGAAAGCAGTGCTGCAGCAAAAACAGCCATTTCTTTCTAACATGGTCTTGTCACAATACTGTAGGCCAGGGATACTCAAATAGATTTACCTGTGGGCCACATTACAAAAATGGCAAGGGGCCAGGGTCCAGTAGATAAAATTACGACATTAATGATACTTGATAACTTCTCTCTTTCAATTGCTTTATTTTCGCAAAATGTATCAAAGTACAATGTGCATGCACACAATATGTAAATAAATAAATGTGTTACATTTTCTTGCATAAACACAAAGAGCTGTTTCCATAACTGCACAAATTATTGCACATAACATGAGTAGCTGTTATAATAACATAACATAACATGAGTAGCTCTTTGCCTGCCTGCCTGCCTGCCTGCCTGTCTGTCTGTCTGTCTGTCCATGAGTAGTTATTTGTCTGTCTGTCAATGAGTAGCTGTCTTACTGTCTGCCTGTCTATGAGTAGCTGTCTGCCTGCCTGTCTATGAGTAGCTGTCTGTCTGCCTGCCTGCCTGTCCAATTGTCCATGAGTAGCTGTCTGTCTGCCTGTCTGAGTAGCTGTCTGCCTGCCTGCCTAATTGTCCATGAGTAGCTGTCTGTCTGCCTGTCTATGAGTAGCTGTCTGCCTGCCTGCCTAATTGTCCATGAGTAGCTGTCTGTCTGCCTGTCTATGAGTAGCTGTCTGCCTTCCTGCCTGTCCAATTGTCCATGAGTAGCTGTCTGTCTCTATGAGTAGCTGTCTGCCTGCCTGCCCAATTGTCTATGAGTAGCTGTCTGTCTGTCTATGAGTAGCTGTCTGCCTTCCTGCCTGTCCAATTGTCCATGAGTAGCTGTCTGCCTGCCTGTCCAATTCTCCATGAGTAGCTGTCTGTCTGCCTGTCTATGAGTAGCTGTCTGACTGCCTGCCTGTCCAATTCTCCATGAGTAGCTGTCTGTCTGCCTGTCTATGAGTAGCTGTCTGCCTGCCTGCCAGCCAGCAAGTTGGTTAACAGAAAATAAATTGTTATGGCTGAGTAAAATAAAATACAATAAACACAATTTGCCTGAAAATAGATTACCCAGCTATGACCTTTTTCATGAAAAAAAATGAGTAGTGATATGGCTGACTGAGTAAAATAAAACAATCTACCTGAAAATAGATAGCTATAAGTGAAGAGCAATTTCCGCAATTACCATTTCCGCAATTTCCATTTCCGCAATTTCCTCAATTTCCATTTCCGCAATTTCCGCAATTTCCATTTCCACCATTTCCTCAATTTCCGCAATTACCATTTCCGCAATTTCCATTTCCGCAATTTCCGCAATTACAATTTCCGCAATTTCCATTTCCGCAATTTCCATTTCCGCAATTTCCTCAATTTCCATTTCCGCAATTACCATTTCCGCATTTCCGCAATTTCCATTTCCGCAATTTCCGCAATTACAATTTCCGTTTCCATTTCCAACTATTAATGGCAGCTGGGTTTCATCATTCAAATAAAATAGAATTCTGTCCGTTTAGCTATAAAATTATGTCAGGGAATAGGGATACACAGTATATGTCTTTCATTTGCATTGCATCTCTCCCCCCCCCCCAAGCTTTTATTTTCGTTCGAGTAATAGTACAACTCTAATAGTATTACTTATAATAATGTAATTAAAGATAACTTCATTCAGATTTATTTATTTTTATTTCATTTTCCAGATCTTTTTTTCTTCTTTTTTTTAGATTTTCATTGGTGGGCCAGTCATAATGGTCCCGCGGGCCTGATGTGGCCCGCGGGCCTGAGGTTGAGTATCACTGCTGTAGGCCTACTTCATGAGAAATGATTAATAAATTATGTCCATGCCAGTCTGTATATCTGAGAAATAATTACTTGGTGTGTATGGCGGATTAATTATTTATGTGTACACATGGATTTGGGTGACGTCAGAGCCGATATGAGCATCTCTGGTACCATACAGTTCAAACTTTAATCAAATGGCATGTACTGCACCTTTCACAAAGGTCAGCAAGAGTATGCAGTTTGCCTGTATTTCATACAAGTGTGAGAAAACGAATCAAGTTCAGAGGTTGGAGGACAACAAAATTCAAGTGCCAGTATAGTATAGACTATAGACTATAGAATCATCAGCTGAGGGTTTAAAACAGCAAAGCAAAAGTCCAGCACTTCAGACACATTCAGTATATTAGCATTATCGTTCACAAAAAGATCTGCCGATCGAAAAGCTCACAACGCATCACAGCGGGATGTGTTGTGAGCTTGTAGATCAGCTGTAAATCAGGCGTTAGCCTTGATTCTCAAAGACATTGCATCCATGAGCTAACCCTAACCCAATTGAATAATATAGATTGAAAATGCTCTTAAAAAAAACATACTGTAAAGGTCACTGTTTTTAAGATTTACAAAAACGTTAAACATCACACATTAGAATGAAGTCCTGTGGAAAACATGAATGAGGCTTCCGGTTTCTGTGGACCAGAGTCTCAGGAGCTGAAGTATGAGGTAGAAGGCTTCATGTTTGGAGACGTCAGAGGGTGTTGATGAGAGGAGCCAGGAGACTGGGACCTTTGTCCTGGAGAAAGTAGAGCCTCAGGTTAAGTTATGATATACTGCCCAAATGGACAAAGTCAAATATCTTTGACCAAATACCTCTAGCGATACATGGGAATAATTATTAGTGGTTTCACAAAACTATTTACACAATGTCAATTTTAATGCCTATATAATCACTAAGTGGGAAGAAACGAATATTGGGACAGTCGGGTAAGTAAAAAAGACATTACTTCACTGTAATGCTGCCTTTAAAATCAGGAAAAGACGACACTTCACAATATCCATAACCCCAGACAAAATCTAGTGTCATTGACATAATATTTCCCAGCCATCAAGTATACACAACAGATGACGTAGGCAAAATAATACGTGGTTACGTGGTTAAAAGTATATTCTCCATAATAATACACAAATCTAATGTCTGACCAACCTGTGATGCTGTGTTCCGCCTTCACACTTTCATTGTCAAAGTCCTGGTGTCTCTGGTAGGCCTCAAAGTTGACAGAGGCATCATCTTCTGATAGACTGTGAGGGACTTGTCCGTCACCAGGGCGACACACCTCAAAACGTATCCACTGGTAGCTATGGTGATGGCACAAATAATTAATGTCAATTTAATTAGGATGATTTCATGCTCGTAAAAATGTCTACAGTAGTTGAAGAATGCAACTCACTTGCTGCATTTGCGTGCTCCGGGACAGCTCTGGATGAGGTTTTGGATGGTGGGGTGAGAGAACCCAAAGAAGTCTGCTCCTGAAGGCACGATGAGACTCACAGGCTTGGACCTGGAAGTAACTTACAGGTGTTGGCACAAAAGAGATGACAAGATGACCGCTCTAGTAGACAGGAATATGTATTATGTCCGTCATGCGTGTATTTTCATGTTTGCCTCAAATGCTTTACGCTAAATCTAATTACTGTATTAGGCTTTCAGAGCCAGAGTCTTAAAGGTTTTGTCTTGGGCACAAAATGTTTGCACGGTCATTAACAGGAGATCTGGAGCAGTTTAAGTGTCTTTCTAATTAATGCAAGAACTCACTTTATTTGCCTTAGGTGCCAGATAAGTGGTCTTCACACTTTCTAAAGCTATTAATTACTTGAGGCTGGATCAATCAGCCTAGGAAAATGTTGGACTCACTTCAGAGAATTAAACAGTGTTGATATGTTTTTCAGGCCTTCCATGTATTCAGACTTGGGGTAAAATATTGTTTGTCAAGGTATTTGATTAAGCCATATATATGACCATGTCTATTGGTCCGTTTGTGTTAGCTTTTCCGGGGCTAATCTTACAAACTGCAGGACCCATCATCAGATGTTTTGTGCATGCTGCAGGTAGGCCAAGGAAGAACTGTACCTCAAGACTTTTGTCACATTATGTATGATTTAAAATATTTAACTAAAACCTTTAAATGGAAGTGAGCGACAGTTGGACCGGGCTGACACTTTGCCCACATTTGGAGCACCTGTGAGGTGCAGGCGTTACCTGGCAGATGCAATGGCCTTCAGCAGATCAGAGTGGCATGTCAAAGCAGATGAGGCAACAATAGCATTCTGAGGGTCCTCCTCTGGCACAATCTCAAACTGTGGACATACATTCATGAGAAGGTTTCAAAGTAATTCAAGACAAACAGTATAGCCAGAGGTTAACATACCGGTACCTCTAGGATCTACCAGTCAGTCTTTATTTCTATTAGCAATTACATTATGAAATGCTATCAAAAGAATACAAAACACATTTTGACTTTGTTGAGTAATGAACTCTATATTATATATAGTACACACACACACACACACACACACACACACACACACACACACACACACACACACACACAGTATAGGATATTAGGTTTGAATGGGTAACAGACAGTTGTTACAATATATGAAGTACAATATATATTGTAGTACAATATATATTGTAGTACAATATATGACTCAGTCATGATATATTTGACATTACTGCCAACGGTTTTCTAAAACAAAATGAGGTCTGTTTGATTTGAAGAAACAACTTGGATTCAGTTCATGTCAGTATTTTACTAATATCAATTAGCAGATTGAAACTTGCTTGAGACAAGCGCAACCCAACACGCTAAATATACCACACTTGTACAATGAAGTAGTGGTTGATCAGACTATGATTTTGTCTCTTAGGAAAAAAATCCATTATAATTTAACCTAAAAGCAAAGTGCAAATTGCCCTTCTTTTCTTTGAGCTGCATTTCATATCATGAAAGGTTCTTCATGTCATGAAAGGTGCTATATAAATAATGAACATTTCATGACATTATTATCATAATTATTACTACTACTACTGTGTGTGTACCTGTGGCCCAGCCCCCCCATCCTTGATTTGGCAGGTGTAGAGGCATTGCTGGTCTGGACTTTTCATACTCGCAAAGACACGTGTGCTGCAGAATCCCACTGGATAGATGGCACACTGGTCATGGAACAGCATTCTGTCTGTGATGATCTGGACAACAAACGTGTTAAATCCAAGTGTTATATTTGTGCAAGTAAAAGAAGTATGTGTCACGATGAGATAAACGTTCAACATTAAAATGTTCCATGATGCAATTAAGTAAAGAAAAACCCTACGTCTGACAAAACTAAGTTCACCTCCAAACACAATTAGTATTGAGGAAGGAAATTATGTTCCGTTAACCTTTCACAAACGTTATGCTGTAAAGTCTGGCAGTTTAGCACAATAGAATAAATCACATCTACAGTGTTACTAGCTGTGGATGTTTCTTGATTCTAATGTTATATATAATGTAACCTGCAGTGGGTGCAGTAGTCATTAGTCCTACAACTACAACCTATCTCAACCCTCACCCTAAACCTAACCTCCTACGGGGCAGCACACCTAAACCTAACCTTAACCCATGTCTAACCAATGACTAGTCTAAACTAAGTACGCACCCCACCTGCAGTGCTGTATGTCAGAGCTGAGACACTGACCTCTCCTAAGCTGTAGACGGTTAGTCCTCCGAGTACGATAGGAAAGACTGGACGCCCAGAGGAATCCAGCACAATGGGCTGCACTAGCTTGCGAGAACCATCTGTTAGCTTTCTCTTCTTGGACATCTTCCTTGGAACTGAAGAACACATGAAGTAATAAAGGACAAATATTGGACTTTATGTTCTCAGCACTTGAGTTTTGCATCATAAAGCCTAATTTCTATTTTATTGTATAACCATGTCACTTGCTGAAATAAATGTAATCATCACAGAAAACTGTTAGTTATGAGTCATTAGTTATTGACGGCAAGCAGCAAGGTAGAATGATTAAATCTAAATTAGCCACTATGACCATTGTCCTTACTCCTTTCTTCTGACAATGTACTTAGTCTTATTTATGATGTGTGAATCAAAATGTACAAAACCACAGTCCTCACCCTCCTCCTTTCCATTCTCCTTGCCTCGTTCTCTCCTTTCCTTCTTGGGTTTTTTCTGTAGCCCGTCTTCAAGTGTTGGTACCCCTGAAACCAGGTTATGATCCACGGAAAGTGCACAACTCCCAGAGGGTCCAGAGGTTAAGGCCACCACTGGCACAGGTTGGTGAGAACTGGTGCTGGGAGTAGGCAACAGATCCCCCTCTGACACAGACTGGTATTGCAGCAATGACTTCAGCAAAAATCTGGAAATCAATATGAACTTAAAATTAGATTTTTTAAGGAACAAGCTATAAAGGCTTACTGTAAACACAACAGGCCTCTAAATTGGGCTCTCCTGAAGAGGGTACCAAATTCTAGCTGCCTTCTAAATGGAAGCTCACACTTTCTAGCCCTAGCACTGCGACCATGTGTGAGGGGGGGACTTGGATTTACTATTCTCTGCCGGGTGGCAACTCGAACGGGGCCGAGTCGACTCAAGCGAACTTTGCAACGTTCGACACAGCAACTCGCTCACTGGGGCAGCGGTGGCCGAACGGTTTGCGGAGCGGTCTTGATATCGGAAGGTCGCTAGTTCGTATCCCCGGACCGGTACCTTAAAATGACCACCGCTGAAGTGCTCTTGAACAAGGCATTGAACCCCTACCATGAAATGTTCTATGAGCAGGTCCTGGCTGTAAACAAGTTCTTGAGCTTAGTCCAGTTACCCTGGGTAAACATAGTAACTTTCTTTCTTTCTTTTCGCTTTAGCTCGCTCGGTGGTGTCTCTTGTGACTCAAGTTCGCTTGAGACGTCTAAAACTTTTGGGCCAGGGGCGAAAGTCCCTCCCTTCGTGGGGCAGAAAAGTATCGCTTCATTTGAGTCTGAATTTACTCCAGGAGAAACTGGGAAACCAATTTCAAATCTGACTTCAATCATTAGCCCTAATAAACCTCATGTAGTCACCTTTTCAGATTTGATTTACACATATTAATTCACCTGCAGTGTCGCAAATGTAGTGACACAAAATCCATGCAAATGTCTAAACCATGTAGAGTGCATAGTTGTATGCAACAAGAAACATAACGAACACTAATGATTATCTTGGGATTCAAATACTGATTCTGACATTTAAATGCTTTGTGGAAATTATCAGCATGACTGGAACCAATGTTTGACAAATCAAATTGCTTCACAGGAACTCCCTATTGTATAATCAATTCTCACCTGCGTTCTTCCTTTGCTCTAACAAACTTCTCCTCTAGGTGAGCAACTTCATCGCAGAGGGCCGCATTTTCCTGTAGGCAATCAATTACAGACAGGACATTTTGAAAAGTTTCAGTACAAATACTGAAAATAAAAAACAGAAAATAATTAACCACTATGTATGTAATAAAGTGTGCTTTGTTAGCTATATATAAAATAACGGTCAAGTATCACTCACAAATATCATTGCCCGTGCTGCTTTGCGCAGCCTGAGGTACTTGAGTCTGTATTTTTCATTCTGGTTTTTGCGCTGCTGAACTTTCTTGACCTTGGGCTTATGCTCGCAGGAGCTGGTGGGGGAGGGGAAGGCGGGCATGGAGGTAGCAGAGCCAGAGCTGGATAGCGCGGTCTGGGGAGGGGAGCCCAGGAAAGACTGGGTGGGGAAGGCTGCTAGGGACTGCTGACGTTCCTCATCCGTCTGTTATGTTCATGCATGGGGGAGAGAAAAGGAGACGGCATGAGAGTGAGATAGTGGGGAAAGACAGGCGATAAGCACTAAGCAAGTAGAGACAGAGGAAGCAGCTGGAGAGAAAGCCGATTCAAATGCAGCAGCACTGAAATGGCCTTTGTGACTGTATGAGAAAATGTCCAGAGTAAGATGGTAAATATGAAAAGAATGCCTTGATGCATAAGAAAATAAAATTATAGCATAACAAATAATCAAAAAAACAGAAAACATCAACTTAAGAAATTCACACAATACCTGTTTTACTCTTTATTTTTTATATCTTACCTGTACGCATCTTGTTTCTTGGTTATTGTTGCTGCTACTACACCTGCATTTCCCCTCTGGGATCAATAGTTATCTTATCTTACTATCATCAATGAATCTCTGACCTTATTCTTATGTTTAATCTGTAGAAAATACTGTAACTCTGTGGATGACTATTATTTTCACCATAATCACACGTTGGCCATTTTTTTGCTAGTATTAAGTTAATGAAATAATGCCACCCCGCAAATATGTCGTGAGAGCAAAATGGCCACTGTGAATAACTGAATATACTATTTAATTACAGTAGTTGTGTGACCTGTCAGTCAGTGGCTATGACACACCACAAGGCAACGTTTTGGGAAATATACTGTACATGATGGACAATGCCCACTACAACAATGAACAACATGAGCAACAGGGTACAAATTCCAAATTTGGAATGTTTAAACGTGTTTAAAGCAACAAGGCTGAAGTACTGTAATTCAGAAGACACTGCCGTCCAGTAGAGTTTCCCAAAACATCATTATGTGCCTCAAAGTTTGTTTGGAATCCTAAATCACTCACCAACAGTGCAAAGACTCCATTTCTGTTCTCAATCCTCTTGAATCTCCTGCTGCCTTTTTGTGTCTGAAACATAATGGGACACCAGGGTATGGAGTTGGGAAAACCCTGACTAAAGCTACTCAATGTAGACCTGAACTGAATCTTGAAAGTCAGCCAAATATTGTATTGTTTTAAGGTTTGTGCATCAAAGCCTTAAAGCTTTAAGAACTGTCCCATGGCACTGAGACTGAATTACAATGTTACAAGGTGAGGTTATGGGGTAATGTCAGAACAGGTACAGTGAGACGACCACACTATTAAGGCTTGTGGCAGGCTTGTGGAGATGGGAGATGTCTACCTGTTAACTGCAATGACGTATCTGCTCTCAACCTCTTTCTAATAGTAAATCTGGGTTTCTGTGTTCACAAGAGATTATATTAAAATAGATCCTGTGTATTGGTACATGTTAACACATTCCCTACCGTTACTATAGGCGGGATCGTGAGGTCAGTGCCAGTGTAATGCGAGACAAACGCAGAAGAGACCACTTCCGCCCGACCCAGAAGTGATAACCCTACATATTTGAGCCACATCCTCATTCTAGGCTGGGCATCAACGTGCGATGGATTAACTTTCTTAGCGCGATCAAAGATTAGGGTTTTATAAGGTCCCAAAGATCGCAGTTTGTCTCATTTTGAGGAGAAAAAGGACTATCAAGTGTGTGCGTGGACGCGTGCGCGGCGAATCGGGATGTAGGTGATTCTACCATGCGAGTAAAAAATATATAAATATATAATTTTGAATGCTGGATTAATGCTTATTAATCAAATCTCGTAATCTCATGGATGGCACAGTGGGGTACAGTAGCTATTCACGAGATTATCTCGTTCTGGCGCAGATTCGGTTAGTTTACATTTCTTTCACTAAGTAAAAATAACTGATGAGTAAAATATGAAGAAAATTAAAAAAAATAAGAAATCATGAAACAATAAAGAAACAAATGCAATGCTGAAGTGCAATAGACTGTACTCGACACCAGAGGCCGCTGTTACATCACTGGTCTTACCTCACGGTACATAACAGCTTCCAGGCTTGACTTTGCACTGCCCAGGGGAGAACAGATGCATACAATTAATATATATATACATACAATTATAATATAATATAAATATATAATATAAATATAAAAACAAATAGATATGCAAGTTATATTAACAAGTAAGCATTGTAGGTATATTATTGAATTTAACAGCTTTTGGTATCTCCACACATATTGAAAGGCACCCATTTAGACTAGTGATTCCTCAACCTGTGGGCCGGGGCCAACTGGTGGTGGGGCGTGAGGATATTGCAAATGGGCCACCAAATAATTGTCAAAACACTAAGATTGTAATATTACATTCATATTTAGAAAAAGATTATGTAAAAAGAATGTCATGGTAGTTTTTCTTTAAAGCCGGTTCCGATTTGGAGCAGGTGCGTGTTTTCACTGCGATACCAGTAAACAAGAACTTAAATATACTACGTCAGTTCCAAAGAGCCATCCGACCACTTAGAACGGCAGCCGGTCAGACGGGTGGGCCGCAGACGCTTCTGAAATGGTCATGTGGGCCCTGATCCCGAAGAGGTTGAGAACCACTGATTTAGTCTGTGAGACTCCGAAACTCTCCAACGAAACACAAATACTTATGCAAATTCTGCTTGCGTGTGGTTAAACTCCACTATGTTTTGTGGCACATCTGAATTACTCACTGGTACGAGAAACATGGTCACATGCCACGTGGGACGAGCCACCCATTGGCTCGCCTTGAATCAGTCACTTTGTTTCATGTCTCTCATCCTTCAAAACATTTTATTCTTCTGTAACAATTGAAAAGTTTATCTGATTGAAACACTAGCCGTTTTGCAAGTTAAAAAAAAACTGTACTTGGATTGAACAAGTCCCCTGTCGATGATTCTTTGTTTGATCTCCTTAATGTGCATTGGCCGCCCAGCTTCCTCCAAGACAATCTAAAAGGAGAGAAGAAATAAAAATAATGGTCACAGATATCACTTTTGATAATTCAGCCTTTAAATATTATCACAGAAAACGTCCTTTTATACGTTGAAGCACATACTGTCAATACAGATTACAGAATCAGACCGCATGCAATTGATAAAGAAAATACAGAAAGAAATACGAGTACTGACAGGCAGCATTTTCTGATATCCAGTGGAGTAATGAAACTCTTAAGAAACAAGGTACCTGTGCAGCATCAAGCCAGGTGAGGTTTGGCTTCTCTGCGATATCACTTTGCGGTTCACTGCTGACAGAAAAATAGTTTCGTCAAAATACTGTAGACACAAAACCCTGTGTACCTTTTCATGTACAGGACCAACAACAGCCTTTACAGGAATTTCCGTATTTGTAATATGTAAAATATTTAAAATGTAATCCATCCATTTCATTTTTTTGAATGAAACACCTAGTGACAGGTGGGCACGGCTGGGGTAAAGAGACTGTAGCTACTAGCTGTCCCAAAGATGGGTTTCTGACTGTAATATTTTATTTTATTGTTTATTCTTTTGAAAATATGTAAATTGTGAATGTATTTTTTTGGTAACAAAATGTATTTGCATGGTGACTCTGAGATAGTGCCATCCTGTAGATGGCACTATCTCTGCATTGTGGTCTGTTTCATGGGTAGGGTTCATGAGACCCTATTCACCTGATTACAAATTAATCACCTGTTGGTTTGGGCTAGCCACTTCCGTTTTTTATGTGTGCAAAAAAAGGAACAAGAACTTGACATCTGTGCAGAAGGCGCACACGGTATGTTACCTGTCATTTTTACAATTAGCTTCCAAAACTTTCACAACATTTCTTGACGTAAAGTAGCTCATAATGTGGATTTTTATGAAAAACGCTTTGCAGTTTGAAAGAGGATAATTCATCCTGTTATTTAAAAAAAATCTAGTGTTGCAAATTGCGGATAGCTGTCAACAAGGACTTTCATAATTCGTGACATTTATAAAGCTTATAAATTTGTTTTGAGTTGCGGTTTTTCACGGTTGCCCCCGACATGACCAAAGCTTTATGTAGGGTTCCGAGAGGGGCTAGACCTGATCCATGACCAGATCCACAAGTTAGAAACGTTGCCAGAACAGCCAGGCGAATAATAAAAGAAGTTGAATGACACCTTTCAAGAGTTTCGGAGGTCCCTGACAGAGTTGCCATGCTGTCCAAAGCAGGGAAGAGAGAGTAGTTTCCTTGTCCATCCGTCTCAATCTCGGTTTCAAAATTGGGCAGGGTGTTAAGAGACTCCATCGGAGACAAGGATGAGTCTCGACCCTGGACGCTACTTGTAGAAGGCTGACAGAAACACACAGGAGACGCATAAAGTTATTAATCTATCTCCACACAGCACACACACACAGATACCAATTCGATTGGCACACACATAACCTCACGTCACCAGGCTTTCCACCTCGGAGGAAATAGCTCTCTCTCTCTCTCTCACACTCAAGTCTCACACACTCACAGACAGTCGTCAGATAGCAAAGACCTCACCCCACTCCTTTCTGTTCGCGTTCGCGTCTGCTCTTTTCCATGTATCATCGGAGAGCCTTCACTGGCATCCATTGCATTGTTTACATGCATGCACACTTGATGCTAACGTTGACTGTCTTGCCTGCTAAGCTAACGGATCCTTCTTATTGAGCTAGCCATCAGCCATGGTTAACATGATTATGACACAGTCAGTCATGTCATAATCAGGCTATCTTTGTGCGTGGATGTTGCGTTTTCAACTCAACAAATTACTCGTTTACTGCTGCAAGTAGCACATGATTGTTTAAAGGATAGACAACGAGCCAATGTTGACGTTGAATATCACTCAGGAACTAAATAATAGCCGAGCCACATTTTCGGTGGAGCACTTCACTCACACCGGATATCCCGTCTCATACTGGGCAGCTGTAGTTCTTCATACAGCGAAATGTAGTTTGTTTTTGTCTGAAACGCGCATCTTCGTTGTACTGGCGCCGAGTGATTTTAATAAGTAGGCTATGCACAGAATGCAGATAAATTAAAAAAGTCTCTTGCACACATAAAGGCGACAGGTAGGCCGAAATAGCAGAACGTGGGGGGAGGGCGTTAACATTTGGGAGCCGGAGCCCTGCTGTGCATAGACATATACGAGCGCACTCGCCTATTAGTTTGCATTGCACAGTGCGCTATTTCCGAACGCGCCCATATATAGTTAGTATGCTGCTGTGGGGCAACTGATACTACTGGAAGCCCACAGTGGTGTCTGCCGGGAGCTTTAAATGAATTGTGGCAATTTGCACAATGATAGCCCTGGTTCTTCACTCTCGTATTAATCATCATGGCAGTCATGTATCAGGGCTAGCACAATGAGTACTTTTACTGGTGGTACTACTGCCAATACTTTTGTACTTTTACTGGAGCAAATTTTTAATTTCTGTCTTTTATATAGAGTATTACTACATTGCAGTATTGATACTTTTACTCTAAGAAATGTACTTTTTCCAACACTGCGTAAAATACTTTTAAATGTTATTTATCATTGCTGTCCAAAAGATTTTCTTTTTTGTATGAGGCAGTTCTACACAGCAGTGGCACAAAGTATTGTGAGCTTGTAGACCGGCTATTTTCAAAATGTTTGCCTTTCTGAAGTAATATTTTACTATTTGGCTTGACAATTATTTTCGTATACAGTTCGTTACTATTGACGCAACAATGGTCTTAGTTTCTTTTTATTTGTCATTTTGCCTGAGATGTAGTGGAGTAGAAGCAAAAGTAGGCCTACTGGAAATTGAGAATAAAGTATAGTAAAATAAATAAGTAAAAATAGCAAATGAAGCAATCGTCACTCACAGACCTGTCTTATACGACTTTTAATAATACACAGCAGCAGAAGGAAACAGCTATAGACCTCATGATTCTAAATCCATGTGCATTCCAAGCATTAGTTAGTTTTTCACAAAAAACACTCCTTGGGCTAAAAACGGCTATAGTCAGTCCTGGATGTGGATGTGAAGTCTGATTTCAGCACATCATTCCAAAAACACACACACACACACACACACACACACACACAGGGGCAGCGGTGGCTCAGGGGTAGAGTGGCTCGATGGTAACTGCAAGGTCGAACCCGGGCTCCCCCAGAGTTGGAGTCGAAGTGTCCTTGAGCAAGACACTGAACCCCTAATTGCTCCTGATGTGCTGGTTGGTGCCTTGCATGGTTTCCGCCGCCATCGGTGAATGTAATGCACAATCTCTGTAAAGCACCTTGGTTGATATAAATGCACCATTTACCACACACACAGGTGGCTTTAAGCTAAAAATAAAATAAAAAGACTGCATGATATTCAAAAGAAGAGATTATGGAATTGAGAAATACCACAAGCATGTTGCCATTTGACCAAGGAAAACACTCCCTGATACGTGTCATCTGTAAATAACCGTTATTTAATATTTTTGTGAATGCATTACCTCAGACTACCATCTATACAGGCATTGGCATATTGTCTGACTGCAAGGTTACAGTAGTATATGGAGTGGATATGTCTAGCTGACATACCGTAATTATACGTAGGCCTCCTGTACAGACAAGTTCTCACAAGTACGGTATACAGTTACCTCACTGTAACTTGGTAATATGACAGGATCTTATACAGTACATATTTACACGGCATGAGGTCAATTTCAATTGAAACAACTCAGTGATGTGAGGATAGAAGTGGACCAAGTATTAAATGTACAAATAAGCTTTGATGACCACCAATTGATTTGATCACATATTGAAATTAGGAGGTCGAGGAGAAGAAAACCACGCCTACTATATTTAGGAGACCATTTGTAGACTTTGTGTACCATTTCGCCTATAGTGGCTCCAATGAAGTTGGCCCATCTTCATCAATAGACCATCTTTGGTTATATGGACATGTGTATCATGGCGGCGTCCAGTCATGTGACTCACGTCACTTCCTTTCATTACGTTCCTTGTCAGTTAATTGTCACCAACGGGCGGAAACTTGCCCTCACTTGAGAGCATTCACCCCAGAGCCGGAAGAGACTTTTCAATGGCCTTTCTATGTCTATGGTGGGCCCCTTCCCATGTCTTGAAAATCTTTGAAAACAATTAAGTCAACTTAATGATGAAGGAGGTAGGCTAGGCTTAATTTGATTTGTAGTGCCCTCTTGTTCAAAGTAATCCAAGTTCCAAGCAATAATCTAGTTAAGCTTTCAGCTTCAAGATCTCAGTTGCTGTGAGAATTGTTGATTCTTGTAATGCATGCATTCCTTTCACAGACATTTTATACAGATCTGATAGAAAGAATGCTAGTGTATTCCAGTTCTTAATAACAGTTGAGCCAGCCGTAGTTGAGGAGAACACGATTCACTGTCTTGTATGCATAGTTGTATTCAGTCTGCCTTGGTCCATCAGAGAAGTATAGGTACCCTATGGAAGGAAGCATGCAGCTCATTTAACAAATTAACAAACATTGGTACATAGGTGATTAATATCTTTTCATCCTTAGGTAATTTGATTGGCCAATACCATTTGGGTATGTTTGTGTCTTATATGGACAACGTTCTCCCGTGGGTGGTGGTCATCAATCAATCAATCAAATCAATCAATCAATCTTCATCACCACTGCTCCAAAAGTGCCCCTGCTGTAACTGCCACCAGTGGAATATTCAGTGTTTTTTGGATCTCTTACCAAAATTCTCAAAGGCTGCATCCACTTTACAACTTATGCCAGGGAAATCCCGGGAGATGTATTTTGGGTATCCATTGTCCATTTGGTTGCTGCGCTCGTCATAACTGGAAAATAAATACATTACACATCAATTATCCGATTCGCCATAAATGACATTTAAAATGGGAGGAACTAATGAATTAAGATATACTGACTGCACGTGCCCATGTGAGCAATCTTACCCTTGAGTGTGACTTTATGAAGTGAACATTAAAAGATAAATGTGATGATAATAATGATCAAAGTGTACTGCTCTCACCTCCAATATTGACTATCCACAAAAAATAGCGTTTTCCCAGTGGATTTTACAAAAACAGCTGCATCCAACTTCTTCACATTTGAGGGGAGGCCAAGGTTGGTGAGAGTTTTGGGATATCCAGTCAGTTTTGTGTTTGTATAAGCCCTAATGCCCCAGTACTGACGACCTGCAGAAAAAGCAATGGCAGTTACTCTATCTTTATATAGATATACCGGTAACTTAACATGGGGGAGAATCGTCCAGAGCTTTGACATTTCCAGGCTGATTTATAATCAGTCAAACACTGACTTGTTTTAAGGATTTTAATCCCTTCTCTTGAATAGTATACCTTCAAAA
The DNA here is from genome assembly GCF_963924005.1 of Protomyctophum bolini. Classification (NCBI taxonomy): domain Eukaryota; kingdom Metazoa; phylum Chordata; class Actinopteri; order Myctophiformes; family Myctophidae; genus Protomyctophum; species Protomyctophum bolini. The sequence goes on along the minus strand of NC_137870.1, from coordinate 40,310,256 downwards.
AGGTAGAACACGTCCTTGTCTGGGACTTCATAGGCAGCATCCACTACATTAATCTGTGGCCATCTTGTGCTCACTTTGCTGAGACGGATTCCTTGGGCTGCAGTGCTCTTCTTCCAATAGTAACTGGAGGAACACAAGAGACAGATTTAAATAAAGATTTTTAATTAAAAAAAGCTTAAATTCAAGAACAACATAATAATTATATATACACATTACACACAATTCAATTCAAAGGGCTTTATTGGCATGAGAAAACATACGTTTACATTGCCACAGTATATCACATAATAAGAATTAAAAAAAATATTGATTGATTAGATTTGTATTGTTGTCTATATAGGACTGATGCAAGCATTCCGAACATTCAAACACACAGTACCCATTTTTGAAGAACAACAAGTCTCCCCGGACAGAGGTGGCGGCATCAAACACCAGGTCCCTGCTGCACTGCTCATCTCGAGGGTTGCGGCCAGGGTCCGGCTGAGTTGGTTCTTCAGGTTCTTCAGGTTCTGGAGCTGCTGTCGGACGGGGTGTGGGTTTGGGCTTTGGGTCTGGCTCAGGTGTGCGGCTTCCTTTAAAAAGACAATTAAAACAGTTGGGGAAACAAAACGTTATAATCATTACAGAGTTGTTAATTGTTGCACAGACACCCAGCCTGATGGTGTGCATCCTCGTTAAGTATGCCTGATGCTAACTAATAGAACTCAAACGTTGTTAAAGGGCCACTTAACCAGATCTTATTTTAATGATGTTTGGGAGACAAGAAACGATTTCAGTAGGACGGCTCCCAGTAAGACAGCCCCCTATCCACACACACGGTGGGGTGAGTGCATTATGGTAATTGTAGTTATCCAGCAGTGAGACCAGTGTCCATGACACGTGATTTGGAATCCACCAAAGCTCCAGGATCCCACTGCCATTCCAGGATCCAGCACAACTTGGCTGTGTTGGTCGCGGAGTGGATGGCAGATAGTCAGATACTGGACACACAAAACAACCCTCTGTACCTATACTACCGGTATATGTATTCCAAGGCAGCACGCATTGCTCTTCCACAAGGCCAGATCCAGGGCATATTTGGATTATGGATAATAGATCTCTTAAAGGCAATGGCACACTGATTGTTTTAAGTTGCGTAACGCCCAAACCACACCATGTCATGGGTTGCGGAGGTGTTTTAAGGATTCAGGTGGTGGCACAAGATATCATTTTTTTTAACGGGGGAACGCCTCTTACACAATACTAAATCCCCAAATTAAGGAAATGGTGCGAGATGGAGCCCCTAGTAGTCTCTGAAAGAATGTCAGAGACTACAGAGACATCAACAGGATCTTGATGCTTTGATTACCATACAGAGCTTGTACCCCACGTCTGTCATCGTCTGGCAGCTTGTATCCAGTAGTAGGGGCGAATTTGTAGGTGGGAAACATCAGAGCTCTGCTGTCCCTGGAGTGATCCAGGCCCAGAGCATGGCCAAACTCATGAGCCGCCACTAACAGCAGATTTACACCTGATGGCAACAATTACAAGGCATATTAATAATCACAGATATCAGCTTTGATAGTTTGTCTTTTTACATTTTTTTCTTCTTTCCTTTCCTCTCTTCCTTATTTTATGCTAGAATTGTCTTTTCTTTTTTCTTTTAGATTTTATGTGTATTATGTTATTTGTATGCGTTGCCACCACACTCCACAGCAGCCTATTGGGCAGGCACTTCACCTCTGCACCCCTGCCCGGACTCATCCGATGCATTTAGTTGTAATTTTGTATTCCTTTTTGACGGTGTGGCTCCATAGAAGGCAAGCCGTCTACAAAATCTGTAGATGGCTTGCCTTCTACAGTATATGAGCCAGCTGTCCGCGGCTAATCTCACAAATCGTTTGAGGAAGTATAGGCTACCTTGTTCTATTTCATAATGGGAGTCAATGGTGCTCAAATCTGTCTTGCTCAAATCTGCTCAAATCTCATCTATGTCTTAGAATGTAATCTGTTCACAAACCTATTCTTTGCTTTTAGAACCATTTGAGAAAATATATTTTCCTGCTGTACAAGACAAGTTAATATATATATTATCTTTTAATTATGGTTTGAAAGTATTACCCGTCTTCGTTAAGGTCCATGTTTCATCATCATCAAAGTGTGTGTCCCCTCCTTGTCCCCGTCCAGGAGCGTTGGCATGTGCTAAGACTCCATTTGGTCCGTCAAAAGGGTAAAAATCCCCATGATCTGTTTATTTACATAATAATTAGTTTATTTCTATAAATGAATGGATATACTTGAAGTGAATGTAATACAGCAACTTAGCAGTCTGGTAATAATTTCATGATAAAGGTAAATAAAGTCTTGCAAGCTGGAGGTTCTCAGCATGTAACGTTTGTCCAGCGCTTAGATTTGGATGTGCATCTCCCTAATCATTTGATAATAAGGGAATTAAGCAATATCATCTTTTAAGTAGGCTATTATTATTATTATTGGTATACAAAATCTTTTATTTTCTATTGTAGCATTCTCATCTTTTTTATTTTTTTATTTTTTTTACATGAATGCTTGGTTTTTATGTTGATTGTCAAACCTTTTCTCATATTCACCTCTACGTCCGAAGAGTATCATGATATCTGCAGTATCACTGTCGATTTGTTTGAAATCGAGTGGGATCACATCACTGTAGAGCTGGAATGCTTTAGCAATGGTGGCATCCACCTCACTCTTGCGCAGATGACGGCTGTACTGTGTGATCCTGTTAATTTAGGCTCATGATAGTTTAGCAAATGAAATGAAGGACAGGACTACCATCTCCTGTCATACATTGAAAAGCTGGACATTTTTTCCAAGGAATGCTTCTCGTCTCCATGTTTTTGCACATATCTTAATAATATGTACATGTTTGTCCGTTGCAGTGTATTCCACATATAACAGGTCTAACTAAGCACACGTTTGATTTAAATGTATCAAATTTGATGTATACATTTTCCTCGTTATAATAACATGAAGGAACCATTTTCAGTATAAGCATGATAAAGTGTTTTAATGTTCAGCACCTGTAGGTAATTTGTTTCTTCTCCCATCTGGGTCTACCGTAGAAGTGTGCATATCGGCTGATGTCAGAAACTCCACACCTGGGTGCCTTCATCACCTCAATAGTTTCATTATCCAAGGTGCCAGTTACCTGCAGGTGGTCATTAGCGGCAGACAAGGTAAGAAAAACACACGTTTTTGGGCATTAATAAAATGTTTAACTACTATCTCATCAGATATCCACCATTTGACATTTTGATTATTGCTCATATGAAACTCGCTAACAATTATTATTCAAGATTGTGGCATTTTATTATTATTAATTATTATTTTTTTTTTTTTTTAATCAAATGTTTAATTGTTTTCACAATTTAAATGTAAATATTTCAGTATAGCAAAAAAAAATAGGACCTGTGCTTGAGCACAGGTCTCTGCCAGATCAACATTGTGGCCTCTAGTGGCACTATAATAGGCCAATGTGAAAAGGATGCGGTGTTCAAATAATTAACTGTGTACCGATTTGCGTGATGTTTGGACAACATCTGAGTAAATATGGTTGTGGAAAAAGTCGGAGAGATTTTTGTAGCAACCATTCTTGTATATATCGTTGCATAACACTCTTATCTTCATATTCTACCTTTTTGAGTTTTCCTAAAATGATGCCCTTCTTGATCATACTACAAGTATCTACAAGCCTTTTGAGCTTGTAGCTGTTACTTTTATTACATTTTGAATCCTGAAAACTGATATAAATTAACCTTGGAGAAGCCTCTGCTTAAAGGAGAAATCCACACCAAAACACCTGAATCAGCGTTTCCCATACAGTGCATGTTGGCATAGATGCCCCTGTTCTCCATTTTCCCCACCTCTCCCACAGTAAAATGCAGCTATAATGGTAGAAAGCTATAGTTGTCTTCATTCTAATGCAAATTCTAATTTTAGTAGCCCCACAGTTTTTCTTGTCTTTCTACCATAGCTGCATTTTACTGTGGGAGCCACTGGGAGGGGTGAAGAAAATGAAGAACAGGGGCATCTATGAATGAAACGATTCAAGGCCAACATGTATGTTGGGACAGGATTATAATTCAGGGTATATATGTTGGTGGATTTCGCCTTTAAAATGTCGCAACAACCCTGGTTGCCCTGCAGGGAGCTATGCAAGAAACAAGACATTTCCGTGTCAGTTATTGATGTAAATTATTTATACTATCAAATTGATATGCACTGGGACTTGGGTGGGTGGCCCAGTTTGAACTAAGAATGTGTTAAGGTTCTGAATGAAAAATAAAAAATAATATACATATAACATATAAATAAATACATTACTGACAATAACATAACTGGGATCTCTCAACATAGAGCCCATTCATTATTTGCAGACGTGAAAATCGTCTGCAGAACAAACCATTATTTTTTAGAAATGATAGAAAGGATTATACCTCTAGGCCAAAGAAGCTCTGCATGGCCTTTAGACTGTCATTGAATGTGGTCCTGGAAATGCTGCGCACAGTATTGGAAATCCCAACATCAGTATAGAAATGAGACAGGTAGTTCTGATGGACAAGAGAGGGAAGAGGATTATGTTAAACGTTTAGTTGACATTTTGCCTACATGATACTTCTCATATGACCATCATTCATTTAAAGGACAACTTAGTTGTCCTTTAAATTGAGTGTACAGGGTTTGATGAGGGCCCAGGTAGGGCCGGGCCTTAATTTTCAGGCCTGTTGAGAACTCTAGTTTTCGCCGGCTGCCGGGCGCGGCTGCACTAATAACTTTGGGGCAGGCCCGTCTAGAGTTTGACATTTGAATGGACAGGTATATAAGTCAAAAGGGAGACATGGAAGAGGAATGATGGATGGGGAAGGATCAACATATGGAATGTCGGAACAGGTTCTGACATGTATCCATATATGGAGATCTAAGGGTTTGAGTTCAGATGTAGAGTTGCTGGTTTGCTGGCCAATATTGATGACATCAGGGATCTCCATATATGGGCTTAACTGCGACAGCAGGTCACATTTACTATGACATCAGGGTCTCCACATCTCAATCCCTGATGATGTCACGAGACCTAAATGAGGGTCTGCCCCTCAATTGTACTCTGAGTTTAAATAAAGGTTGTGATGATGATGATGAATAGATCCCGTTATCTTTTGTGGTCATGTAATTCCCTGGGGTCTAGTAGGATTATAGTAAATAATAAATAAATCACTGTAGGTCTGGGCCATGGCTCAGTGGTCCAGGCACCTTGGCTGGCAACCCAGTCTGGCAGTGTGCCACAGGTTCGACTCCCGATCCCGATGGCCCTCACTGCATGCCTTCCCCCCATCTCTCTCCCCATTTCCTGTCAGCCTACTGTCTGTCCCTCCATAAAAATAAAAATAAAAAATAAAGGCGAAGAAAGAAGAAAGAAATCGCTGTAATGTTTTGTAAAGAAAATACATATTTAGCAACTTGTTCGAAGGCCCCTGCCCCCTGTCAAAAAATCACAAGCGAAAGAAAGCAGTGAATGAAAAAATTACAACACTCCTTTTTTATCGGACCATGATTGAAAAAAACTAAAGTTGTCCAACAAAGTTGTCCAACATTAAATGACCAACTGTACTTGAACGTATTTATCGGCAGCACATTCCTTGTGTAATCTTCCAACCAGTTACATTTCTCCTTCATAATTGAAGTGGATTTAATGTGTCCCATGTGGCTTATTTTGTCATAACTCTACCCAGGATTCCACATCTGAGTCTATTTCACTATTATAGAAAAACTATACCAAGTAAATACACAACACATTCTTCTTTACCTCAGCAAGTGTTTCTTCATCCTCCGGCAGGGTATCTGTTTCAGGTGCAACAGTTGGAGCCGTTGAGCATAGAGTCAAACAGGCCAGCAACGCCAACACCATGCGGGACTCCATTCTGGTCCTGTTGTGATGACTATACAGATCTCTCTCTCTCTTTATATCTCCCTTTCGTTGTATCCATCGTTCTTACATAGCCCGCCCCTGCCTGAGGTGGGTGTTGTTTATATTTGAGTGACATGACACAGGGATGGCAGCATCCTCTGGTATACATTCCAAGAAGTGCTGAGACAGGCCTTCGTCCTGAAGGGAAAAGTGAACTGAAAAGAGGCCCATGTGAGGGGCTGTGATAGAATGGGAGGAACACTTCAAAAGTACTTTCCTTGGTGAAAGAAAATATTTTCTTTTCCTTAAACAATAAGTTGTATTCCTTAGGCTTAGAGCACTGTCTCCCAAGCACTGGGTTAGGACCCATTTGTTATGGGTCACACCAAGTGAAAATCCCATTTTCTTATTTAAATGAATGTCTTAAATTAATAAATGTACAACCATGAATACAATTTCAGTTTAAGTATAGCTCTTTAATTTATTTTTAATGTGCCTGTCTGTTTGAGGTAAAAACAGCTGCAATACCGCTGGGTGACCTAAAGTGTAATTGTTGAGCAGCCTAACACGCACACGGACCCATCGACCACTGCAGCACACAGCCTGCACTGCTCACTTCACATGGGTGTGATTTTTGTATTGAAACAGGCACTCAGTTTGGCTCCTGCCCATTCTTAGTCCACTTACTCCCGAGTGCGTCTGTGTCTATTGCTGAGAACAAATTCCTACTAACAACAACACTACATGTTTAGGCGAGTGGTGACTGACAGATTCTTGAGAGATTACTGCTCTGGTCACTCTATGACATGACATGCAGCCCCTGGCTGTGTAGCCTTGGATAAGGTGCCATGGGGTCACTTTAAAAATGGGGTGCCGTGATTTTTGAATTTTTTTTCCTAGTTATTCATGCGTCTATGACTATGAGGTGACAGTAGTTCATTAGAACCCTTGGTGTGGTTATGTGCAATGATGTCTTCCCTTTCTATATATAGTGACATCACAATATCATCCCCTAACTCCTCCCTCTTTATCATACAGAAACAGCTGTGGGTGTGGCTTCAGTTCAGGTAGATCACCACCCACCAGGCAAACCAGGCATAATGAACTGGTGGCCGTGTCCACATAAAAACCTCATCTTAACAAATACTGTACACCTTTTTTGAAAAAAGTCTTCCTTATATAATAATATCTGATGATCATGTTTTAGGCACTCCATCTTTAAAAAGTTAATCTGAGACCAAATTGTTTGGTTTGTAGGATCTTGAGGTGATATTGCAGTATGAGGGGAGGGAGAGAACAGGGAGACTCGGGTCGTAACCTCTCTTCACTAAACATGGTTTATTAGAAAAGGTCAATTTGGCTGGCATATGGTGCAAGGTACAGGCCATCTAGTCCATCTGTCAGGCCATCTGTCCTTACATGGTAAACTGTACTGTACTGTATATATTCATATGCCTGCGTGTGCGTGCGTGCGTGTCTGTAAACTGGGCTAACTCAAACATGTCCATATGTGGAGGTAAAGTGTGTGTGTGTGTGTGTGTGTGTGTGTGTGTGTGTGTGTGTGTGTGTGTGTGTGTGTGTGTGTGTGTGTGTGTGTGTGTGTGTGTGTGTGTGTGTGTGTGTGTGTGTGTGTGTGTGTGTGTGTGTGTGTGTGTGTGTGTTCCTTCCTTCCTCCATGGCTCTCTGCCAGTGTTCCAGTCTGCTATACCTAAATATGTGTAATATTGTATATTAGTAGTATAATGTCCAGATACTACAGATTGGAATGTTGTGCTGTGCAGTTTACATCCTTTTGGGACCATTAAGCTTTGTGCAGATTTTCTGATTACCTTGTCTTGCACCATGCAGCAAGAAACAGCCTACACAATGCATTTTGCATAATAATCATAGTACCACACCAACTGTATCACCAAAAGCCTCAATGATAATGATAATGATATAACTTTCTTGAAACATTTAGTCAGGAGTAACACACAGCAAAACCCACCATAAATAAGAAACAATTTCATAAGGAGGTTCCGTATCTTGCCAATCTCCCAAAGAACCATAAAGACACAATCCACTTTCTGACCTGCAAGTCTTGATAATACTGTACAAAGTGTACATGATCAAAACTCAATACGTGCTTGCACAAGAGATAACAGCATTGTTGCACCTCAAGGGTACATCAGGGATGTACTGTACGCTGTTCGCAACAGAGGGAACAGGAGCACACTTGTTTCAACGATGGGCGTAATAATTCAGTCAATAAGAACTATTGCACAATGCATCTGTCGTCTATCTTCTTAGAGCTTCACTGTTCCAAAGTTCTGTTCTAAAGACGTAATTAGATCAAATCGGGCATAAATGGATGCTGTTATCCCATTCATTGAATACGTCCACAGACACACCCGGCAGTTGCAGTAAGCGTTTTATCACGGTTTCCTTTTAAAGCAGTTGTAGACGAAGTACTCTGATGTTTTACATTAGTTGCAATACTCTGTTAAAAGTAAAAGTCCTGGATTCAAAATTGTACTTGAGTAAAAGTATGAACTATTGGCATCAGAATATACTTATAGTAGCAAAGCAAAAGTACTCGGTACTCTGAAAATAGCAGATATACAAGGCAAGCTCACAATGCATCGCCTCACAATTAAAATAGGGCTCAATTGGTTAATGTTAGTTTTGTATTAATAATCTAAACAAAGTAACTGGTAAATAAAGCTGTTAAAATATAAAAGTAAACTTTGACGGGAAAAGACTCGCTCACCCAATAAACAAAGAAGTAAAACTCCTTAGACTTGAGACTTAGAAAAATAAAATGTATTTTATTTTAAGATGCTGCGCTCATGGTGCTCTGTGCTCATGGTGAAATTAAAAAGCAAAACGTTTTCGGTCCTCAGACCTTCGTCAGTGCTATGGTTTTTTTACAGACAAAAAATATAAGTATAAATATTCTAGTAAAGTAAAAGTACCTCAAAAGTACATTCCACAACTGCTTTAAAGGCATAGTGGTACAGTATGCTTTCATCCCAGTGATGGTCCAGCACACACACTGAATAACACAAACAATATGCATATGAATCATAGAACTATAACACTTTAAGCCTATGAGAATCAAACTGGAGTTTACTGTAGGCTACTGTACTTTACTTTACTGTATAAAATGTAGCCTAGATCTGCTATATTGGCGAATGTTTCCCCTAGAATATATAATAGTGTTCTCTTAAAGAAGTAGACATGATTAACAACAGCTTTTAGGAATAACCTTTTATTGGCATAACAGCTCACAGACATACCCGCACAAAATCGCTGTAATTCCCACCTTTACCCTTAACCATCATGGTGAACCAAGACACAAATCTCATGAATGGATAAATAAATGGAACATAAATTGCCATAATGCAATCCCTATAAATAATTCATATTACAAGAGATCAATCCAATCCAACATGCTCTTCTATGCTGGGAACTCCCACTTGCCCATGCATCTAACCAACTGGGATGCTACAATATTATGCTGATCGATATTTTGTATATTTTCTGACAGATTTCACAGAAGGAATGCCATGCCATGTCTTCCACTTCTTAAAAGCAGTTGAGCCAATAGTAGTTGAGAAGAACACGATTCACTCTCTTGTTTGCAAGGTTGTATTCAGTCTGCCTTGCGCCGTCACAGAAGTAAAGGTAATCTATGGAAGGAAGCGTTCCGTTCATTAGGTAACAAATTAACAAAACATGTTTCTTACTATGAGGTTGGTATTGTCTTTTCATGCTTAACTAAAGATGGTGCTTGATTGACCAAGACCCTTTTGAAGAACTCCCAACATTTTACTGAGCTACTCCCTCCTTGGGTTTCCATTACCCTTGCCTAAAAGGTGACCTTATAATTGCCACCCGGACTTGTACATTTTGTATTGGTAGTGTCAATTATTTTCTGATTTCTTACCACGATTGAGAAAAGCAGCATCCACTTTAGAACTGATGCCAGGGAAGTCGTAAGTGATGTATCTTGGGTATCCATTGTCCATTTGGCCTGTGAGCTCATCATAACTGGAACATATATATATAGTACACATCAATTATCTCCATAGATGACATTTAAAATGGGAAGAGTGCTTCTTCGTGAAGTGAATAATAAAATATAAATGTGATTATAAGAATGACGAAAAGTGTGCACATTAACTCTCACCTCCAGTACTGACTATTCACAAAAAATAGTGTTTTCCTAGTGGTTGGTACAAAGACAGCTGCATCCACCTTGTTCACTTTTGACGGGAGGCCGAGGTTGGTGAGAGGTTTTGGATATCCAGGCAGTTTTGTGTTTGCATATGCCCTAATGCCCCAGTAATTGCGACCTGTAGAAAAAGCAAGGGCAAGTAAAGTAAATGTTGTCACAGGGTCATCCTTACTTCCCCAGGTTCTATGTTCCCCGGCTTCGATGTTCCCCACTTATAACTTGGGTTTAGGGTTATGTTTATTGTTGTAAGCTACGGTCCCATTGTCACTACAAACTGCCGTTGGTCTTAGGAAGAGTGCAGGCAAGCACATGTCTCCTCTGATACACGTGACGCCAGTCCGTTTCTTTTAACCTGACAGTAAGGAGTTTCATCGGGAGGTATATAACACGTGAAGAAGTCCTTGTGGACTCCGATCAATTAAGCGTTTTCTTTTTTACACCTAACTGAACAGACGACAAGAGATTGCATGCCATCATGTCACCACACCATCTACAGTATATGCTAAGGAATTAACTCACACAGTCCTTAATTAATACTTGTCCAAAGCTAGCTATTGGGCTACCAGGGTTTACATGTCCAAACCAGTATCTTTGGTGTTTAATTCAAACCTAGGCGAACTGATCCGCAGTGATTTAAGGTGTGTATAGAGTGGAGATCGGGCCTCGTGTATGTGATAGTACCTTCAAAAAGATATACCACATCCTCATTTGGGACTTCGTAGGCAGCGTCGACATAGTTAATCTGAGGCCACTGTGTGCTCACTTTGGTGAATCGGATTCCTTGGAACAAAGTACTCTTCGTCCAGTAGTAACTATTGAGGAAGAGGAAATTAAGTGGGTCTTAATCCGTCAAGAAAAGCATACATTCAAGAAAAAACATCACTCAGCATGACAAATATAGTGATTGATTTGAATTTAATTGATTTTATCTGCAGGACTGCTATGCAGCTTTCCCTCTTAAACTGAATTCATGCCAGCAGCGGCGGGTGGATTTCCACAGTGCGGAATTGCGCTGAATGGGCATATTCAAAATACAGTATGATTGATTCCCTTGAAAATAAGTTAGTTGTGTTCTAGTGTGTGCTCCCCTGCTCTGGCGATGCGGCTAAAGCTAGACAAAACGGGAAAGGGCGCACACCAGTGTTGGTGAGGTGCAGGCCTAAGGCAGTAAACAAGGAAAAATAAGAAAACACTTGTATAGCCACGATGCTGTATATGTATTGAGAATCCAACGTTTCGACCCAGGAGGTCTTCTTCAAGGAATGATGCGGCTAAAGCTAGCACGGCTAAAGCTAGCACGGCTGTGCCCGGCAGGAGAGCTCATATGCAGGGAGGATTAGTGTTTATTCATCAGTCATCTCTGGTGGTTTGGCTGTAAATAATCTATACATTCTATGTTGGACTTAGGTTAATTAATCATTTCACATCTACAACTGCTAGTTTAAAACTTTGTTCTCAGTATTCAGTACTTATAGTTTCCATGCAATTGTCGCTCTACTGTATGTCTTGCGGCATAAGATTACAATTATTTGGTGTTGGTTCCTTAACATTGTATAGCAATAACAATAACAATAACAAATTATAAAGAATATCAGCAATAGTCAGAAAGAGAGTGCATGCGCTCCCTAAGAATGTTATACACAAATTACACATACTACGGTATACAGTGTATGTGTGTACTGTGCTGTGTACTGTGCAGTATGTGTGTATGCCTCACAAAACCACTAAAGAACTCTCAGAGGAAGCAGAAAAAGCAAGCCACTGAGATGACTTTCAAAATAAGTTGCGCTGCAGGGGGTGTGATGATGTCCCTGTTCACTGCCCCACCAGGAAATGTTCTGGATAAGGGGCGAAACATCCATGAATGCTACGTATGTGGTCAGGTTTAGGCCTGGCTTAGGGAAGAGGACGCCCCTGCCATGCATAGTCCACCATGGGCAGCATTGGAGGTGCAACAGTATACACAACACATACTTTTTTTATTTACTTGTGTGCGTAACTTTGTGTGTGCAGTCTTGAGTATGTGCCTGTGTACATAGTATGTGCCTGTGTAAATTTAAATTCACTGCCTCTTTTTTCATTGTTGCAGCATATGAAACTGAAGTCTGTGGTTGGGATGGCTGTGGAGTTACTTACATCAATTTGCATTTAATCAATTGAAAGAAAAACATGTAATGCATATATCCATAGTCAAGCATACAGTACCCATTTTTGAAGAACAGCAGGTCTCCTCTGTGAGAGGTAGCAGCGTCAAATGCCAGGTCCTTGCTGCACTTGTCATTTTGAGGGTTAGGCCCGATGTCAGGTGGCGTTGGTTGTGGAACTACCTGTGTACGGACACCTGCAATCAGGCAGGCAAGCAAAAAATGTCAATCAATGCTGATTGTGCTGTATGGTGCTGTTTCTAATTATGTTACACAAGGTATCGCGAGGTCTGATACGTAATAAGTCGGCACTAACTGTGCAGATCAAATGGAGATCAAAATCGAGTGGAAAATCAAGTGGCAAAGTGAGTTTAAAGGACAACTTTAGTTTTTTTCAACCAAGGTTCATGTTTTAGGTTGTTATTAGAGAAACTAAAAGGTGAGTGTTAATTTTCTTTCATTTGCTGCTTTCTTTCGTTTTAGGGATTTTAGCTGTTTTTGACAGGGGGGCGGGGGCATTCGAGCGTGGGGCTAAATATGTATTTTTTAACACAATTTAATAAAACGAAAGAAAGCAGCAAATGAAAAAGGATTAACACACATCTTTTACTTTATCTAATAACAAACTAAAACATGAACCTTGGTTGAAAAAAACTAAAGTTGTCCTTTAATGTCGTTTAACGCGATCAAATGGATGTTTGGATGTATGGGTTGTCAGGGCAGTAAGTCGTTCTTTGCCACTTAGTAGTCGTTCCCGCACAACTTCCGGGTATGATGATGATGCTTCTATACTGACATTTATTACCTCACCAGCATGTCGTTTGCATCCTTGCTACAGTATGTACTGTATGCCTGATGCCAGCTACCTCCAACATTGTCCAGTACATAACACATTCAAAATTGGACTTGGATGGTATAGAATTTCCTCCCTGAATGAATCATCATACAGGATCTAAAAGCTTTGACGATTACCATAAAGAGCTTGTACCCCACGTCTGTCATCGTCTGGCAGCTCGTATCCGTACGTTTTGACGTATTTGTAGGTGGGAAACATCAGAGCTCCTCTGTCCCTGGAGTGATCCAGGCCCAGAGCATGGCCAAACTCATGAGCCGCCACTAACAGCAGATTTATACCTGATGACCATAATAACAGTGCCTATTATAATCTCAGATTATAATGGGTTAGGTTAATCAGCTTCAAGTAACATTTAAAGGTAGAGTAAGTGATTTCACTCAAAAAACCTTAGGTTTCGTTTTTGGCTGTGGGACCTAAGCCTTCGTCCAATCAGGATAGAGAGTCAAAAACGAAACCTACGGTTTTTTGACCCCCAGGGGTTAACTGGGGACAGGGAGGAACTCCGTATATGGTCAGCACACTCTATAGTAGAGAGGATTATCACAACAAAACAAAAAAACAAGTGATATTTGAATTAAGTGAAATCACTTACTCTACCTTTAACATTATTGTATACAGTAACTGTACCTCCAATTAAAATATTTAATCAACATTTAAGGATTCTCGGCCTGGGCCGTGGCTCAGCGGTCCAGGCACCTTGGCTGGCAATCCAGTTTGGCAGTGTGCCGCGTGCTCGACTCCCAATCCCGACGACCGGCTTTACTGCATGTCACCCCCCCCCCCCCATCTCTCTCCCCATTTCCTGTCAGCCTACCGTCTCTGTCCCTCTATAAAAAAACTAATAAAATAAAGGCGAAACTCATGCTTTGCTTTCAGAACCATAAAGTATTACCTCTCTGGGTTAACGTCCAATTTTCATCATTATCGAAGTGTGTGTCCCCTCCTTCTCCCCATCCAGGAGAAGTGGCATGGGCCAGTACTCCATTTCGCCCATCAAAAGGGTCAAAGTCCCCATGTTCTGTTTTATGTCAGGAAAAGAAGAAATAATAATTCCAACAATAATCGTATAATTCCCATAATGCATCACGAAGGGACTGCATTATGGGACTCCAGACAGTAATAAATGTATATGATTGCTATAGCTAGCAATAAAAGAAATGGCATTGTTACTGTACAATAAATACTAGTTTATGCTTGTTTTTGTTAAATCTCAAACCGTTTCTCATATTCACCTCCACTTCCAAAGAGTATCATCATATCTGCAGTACCACTGTAGATTTGTTTAAAGTCAAGTGGGATCACATCCCTGTAGAGTTGGAATGCTTTAGCAATGGTGGCATCCACCTGACTCTGGCTCAGAAGACGATTGTAGTTTGTGATCCTGCTCATGATGATAGTTTAGCAAATGAAATGACAGCCAGGACAGCACTGCACCTCGCTATCACACACTATCTTCTGGCATAGGCCTACTACTGAAAATTGAAATGCTGGTTTTCAAGAACAGCTTTTTTGGCTCATTTTCTAAAAACGTGTCTGTATTTGCCCATTATTTTGTCTATGAAAGATTGCTTGTCTTTTATATTTCAGCCAGCACTTTTATATTGCATATACTTTAGGCTCTATGGACAAAGCTGTTTCATGTATTAATATTGTTTAATTTAATTTAATTTAATGTTGACTGTAATTGGCCATGTATTGTTGGCGAATTTAAGAAGCTTATCCTGATGTTGAACAAATCACTCTAAGCACAAGTTAAATTTAAAAGAATAACATGCATCATGCATGTATGTTTTAATTTTTCAATCAATCAATTGTTCAGCACCTGTAGGTAATGATGCTCTTCTGCCATTTGGGTCTCCCGCGGAAGTGTAAATATCGGCCAATGTCGGGAACTCCACATCTGGGTTCCTTCATCACTTTCACAGTTTCATTATCCAAGGTGCCAGTTACCTGGTGGTGGTCATTAGTGGCAGATACGTTTAGAAAACAGCACACAGAGCATTTGCATCTGATCATGGTGACGGTACTGTACACCATGAGGTGTCTTGCATCAAATATTGTCAGTGGCATTCTTGTGTTTAATGATACAGGCAGAAGATTGGCATTGCTGGGTTATTGCATCCTGGTTAACACTCTTCCTTGAAATCACATTGCATTTCTTCAGAATGTTTTCAAGGGGGAGTGGTTAAACAGGCTAGGGTTATTGCACTGACAACACATCCCAAATTGTGTCAATCATTTCAGGTTCCAGTACCCAGCACTTATTTATGTTTTTAAATATCATGCAACATTATTTCAATTGTCACGCATGTCATTGTTTTGAAAGACAACTTTTTTTATGGAATCTGACATTTAACATTGCCTCACACTTTCACTTACATACCGGTAATTCAATTATTCATTATTACCTCTAGTCCAAAGAAGCTCTGCATGGACTTTAAACTGTCATTGAATGAAGGTCTGGCAATTCTGCGCATTGCAGAATTGCCATCAGCATAGAAATGAGACAGGTAGTTCTTAATAAAAAAAGAGGAAAGGGAAGAGGATTATGTAAAACATTTATAAGCATTAATATACATGATCCTGCTCATTATCTGTCCATCGTAAATTTAAGAAAAGTCTTTCATGAAATGTTACTACAAAATTGTTTTCACAACCCATGTATTCACTGAATATTCCTTGTATTAAGTTGTGCAATGTATTTTGTAATTATCAGAAGGTTTAGTGGTCCATCCTTTACCTGTCTCTCTCCACCCTATAGTCATACATCTCAGTGGCCTTGTGGTTTGAGTGTTTCTATATTTCACTATATAGAAAAATCACACTTGTGTGAAGGAAGTCGCATCTCACTCCTTTAAACAAACATCGTACTCTATACAAACATTAAAGGTCCATAAACTTCGCTGCCACATGACGGCATGTTTAGTAGGCCTACTCTATGAACATGAACAAACATGAAAGAAGTAGGCGGCCGTATGATGTAATTTCCGAAAGCCAGATGTTGGAGGGGCTAGCCACTAGCGCACCTCAAAAAATACACAAAATACACAACATATTCTTCATTACCTCAGCCAGTGTTTCGTCATCCTCTGGCAGGGCATCTGTTTCAGGTGCAACAGTTGGAGCCGTTGAGCATAGAGTCAAACAGGCCAGCAACAGCAACACCATGCGGGAGTCCATGCTGGTCGAAGGACCTGTTGTGATGTTGACTACGGATCTCTCTTTATTTATGTCAATCTCCCCTTCGTCTCATCCTTACATAGCCCGCCCCCACCCAAGGTGTGTTACAGTGTGTGTTGTACATATTTGGGATGGCAGCATCCTCTGGTATACATTCCAGTGGTGGGACAGGCCCTCATTGTGAAGAGACATAAGTGGCCACTGTGATACATCAGATGTGTTGTATTAAGATGGAGGGAACACTATAGCACTTTAATTGGTTATTCTGTCATATTCTTTTATAATTTATTATTATATATATATATATAATATATATATATTTTGAATTTAGAATTATTATGTGCAATGTCTTGTAAAAGCCACTTATGTCACCTGCACTCACTTTTATGCAATATGTACAAGCATGTGCACACCTGCTTCTACTTGAACCCACACCACCTTGCTGTGTTTGTTGAGTAATGATTGATTCTGGAGATATAAACTGAACTAATGGGTGCAAATCATCTTTAGATTAGAAGAAGATAACGTAATTAACCGTGTACCATAGTGAATAAAAGGATCAACAATATTAATAAGAAATTACATTTTATTGAAATGTATCTTATAAACACACACACACACGCACACACACACACACACACACACACACACACACACACACACACACACACACACGTCAGGGTTTCGATTCCATCCTTTCACAGAGACATTGAGTTCATAATTTTATTTATTTTTTACTGCACTTTCAGTACACAGATCTTTGGATAAAAATTCTGTACAAATCATTACTATTACTTAATGTGCTGACCAACAATGGAAGGAACAGGTACACTCTTGTTTAAAAAACGGGTGTAATAATTCAGTCAATAAGTAATATTGTGCAATGCAGCAGTCTGAATCTTCTTTGAACTTCCCTGGTCCAAAGTTGTTCTCTTTTTGAGAGAACACAACAAAGATGCAATAAGTAGGTGATAAATCAATAGATGTTCTTGTCCCATTCAGTTGATGCATCAACAGCCCAGCCAGACATTTGATGGAATGGTATTTTGCACCCGCTTTCGTTTGAAGTCATATTGGTATGATTTTGTCCCACTGAAGAGGTAGATGTTCCCTGTCAACAGATTGTTTTATTTTAATGTGACTATTGATTATTGTGAAGTATTGTATTGTAGAGAGTATTATTGTTCATTAGCATATGAGCAGTATAGTAGACAGTTCATGCATTCTAGGGTTGCAACAAGAAAGCCTTAAAACTGATAATACTGTAATATTGAATGTTGTGATATACAACAGTTGTGTACTGAGAATTGGTACTGGTACGTGAATAGGCAATGTACTTATATGTATGCACTGTCTGAACTGTAACATACTTTAGGGCTGTGATAGAGCACGCTGAAGGCCGCGTGCTGCAGGCAGTGATTTGTAATGATACTGTTGATGCAGGTCTGATTAATTATGGTAGTGTGTGACGTGGTGTGTTTTAAAAAGGGATTAAAAAGACTCAATAGAGTTGTTTGGCACTATTGAGTTAGTATTGCGACTGTAGGTCGCATGCAGATGAAACCGACCTCGGTCCCTTCTCGCCCTCAATGCGTCTTACTGGTAGTAGTACTGTGGTCAGGCTTGACAGGGTTTTTTGTTAAAGTATCTGGGCAGTGTGTTCTTTCATTTCACCTATGCCATGACGGCTGAATATCTGTATTTTTTATTTTCCTACCTCGTAGCTCAAATGCAGCATCAACCCTCCCCATGATGCCAGGCCAGTCTTGGTGGATGAGTCTGGGAAAGCCTGGGTCCATCCTACTACTGTGTTCATCATACCTGGTCAATGGAACATTATCATACAATCACATTATAATTCATACATTTTTACAACTAGGGGAAGGGTTTGTTCCACAAAATTCTATGTGGCATTTCCTTTATGTATAATTCTTTCATTAAAGTAGAATTCATTTCTGAAAACCAGGGCTGGACTGGCCACAGGTCGTACCGGGCATATTCCCAGTGGGCCACAGGCAGGCAGGCCAATATGGCGGCAGGCCACCAGGAAAGGTCCGTGCGTGCTGCCATTCTGCCAGCCAGTGCCATCATGATAATTTCATTGTACCTGTATCAGTGAGTGACAAATATACCCTCTACAAAGGGTTGTGTAGTTGTCTGTTGGTTTGTATCATTTATGTTGTTCTGTAAAAGTGGTGGTATTAAGGCTTGTTTGTTTGTTTGTGTGTGCCTCGACGGAGTGGGCGGTAGAGTTTCTGCTATCTGCGCGCTGGTTGTGGTGGGCCGGTCCGGGCCAAATTCACGCGAATATGACCGGGCCGAATTTTTGTCCCAGTCCAGCCCTGCCTAACCCTCACTAGGTGAAAGAATTTAACTGCTAAGCTACAGTATAGGAAAGTGCCTATACCTGATATTAATAATGCGAGAAAGAGCCTTCATGTTATGGTGACACGATAAAATTAAGCTGTCATGCTGTAGTGTAGGTTATCTTTTACCTGTAATAAACATATCCTACAAAGAAGTATGTCTTCCCATATTCACTGATATGAACGGCCGCGTCGACCCGCTTCACTCTAGTGGAGAATCCGTATTCGTAGATGGAGCCAGCATGGCTTTTCATCTTAAGCTGTTGAACCACCCAGTATTTAGGACCTGGAAAAACACTGCCGTGTCACCGCATTTTGGGACACTATGAAAAAAAAAAAAAAAACAGTAACATACCACAAGGCCTGCCAAAGCTCAATGAGGCTGCTGCATCAAGCGCAACACTTAAAGTTGTGCAAGGCTGTAATTTGTGTGTAACATTGTGTTCTCGCTGCTGGAAATCCAGCCTTGTCATTCTAAAGCCTTAAGTGATGCTTTGCAGACTGCACATTAGCCTATACCAGTGAACACGTATGCCACTCCTTTGGCAGGGATGTCATAGGCGGCATCCACGTGAGAGTTGACGCCCGGTAAATATGTGCTGCTTTGGCCCTCTCTCAGGCGGTTCCAGTAGGTTGTCCAAGTGGTTCTCATCCACATGTACCTGCACGGGGTGACACACACATACACACTTGAGGAATATTGCAGTCAATTAATGTATTCCATGTCCCATTGTTAGTGTGGGTGGCCCTTAATCCTAACCTTTTTTTATTCTTTTTTTTACCTGAACGTTCAAAATAAAGATTATCAAATCAAATCAAATTAACCCTAACAGAGACCTGATACTGGAGTAAAAATCTAATTGAGGGCACTAATATTCTCCACCAAATTTGACATGCTTTCCCCAATTATTAATCAACTATACTGTCCATATGAACATATTTTGAAGAAAAGTAGGCAAACAATACTGAGCCAGGCAGCAATAAGAGATGGTGGGCACATGTTTAGAACACATCTGGGTACTGTTTTGAAAAACTTTTAAAAACCATACCTGTCTTTAAAGAAAACTATCTCCTTCCCAATTACTGCCACTGCATTGACAGAAAAGATGGGGTCACACTTTTTGGGTATAGTTCGTATAGTTTCCACTTTTGAAATGGCCTTGCCTGAAAAAACAAACAAACTATGGAATATACAATATGTACAAAATGTATTATTATTATTACAAAATTGACACCTGTTTGTCATTAAAATGTTCTCACAGTAAATTCCCCTTGTGTCCCCTGTCACTGCCGACCCCTTCTGTTGGTCTGGGCTGTGTGTAGTCATTCTATCTCCTCCAATGTTCAAGAGGTCACTGGTTGCTTATTTTCAACCGATGGGAGTTTTACTGGGAGAGTGTAACACGAACGGAGCTTCACGCTATCTTCCCCAGTTCCTCTCCCTGCTTAACAGGCACCCAGAGTCCCAGACCAGCCAGTAGGAGTCGCGATGACTCGCGAGTTGCAGCAACAAGGACGTAATGCCCTGCAGGTTACCACCCACGAACATTGCGAGGCACCGCTGGCTGCTAGAAAATGTACCCAGACATCTGCAGTGGTGTGGTGGCGTTTTATCTCTATGCCACCCGAACACTTAATTAGTGTGGTTTCCCCTAGGGGCAACTAACACTGCAGTACTTGCAGGCGACTTTTTTTTAGTGTGGTTAGTTAGTGTTTTTTGGCTTTTCTGCCTTTATTGATAGTATCAAGTGAAGATGGACAGGAAAAACGGAGAGAGAGAAGGGGAGAGGCATGCAGCAAAGGTCGTCATGAACGGGACTCGAACCCGCGACACGCAGCCATACAGTATATCATGAATGCAAGATCTGATCAACACCTAATTTTAACGGCATGTTGCATGACCTCCAGCAATATATGTGCATGCATAAAGTGAGTGGCAAATCGAGTGGCACAGTGAGTGGCAAAGCGAGTTTAACGTTGTTTAATGCAATCAGATAGGACTTTTCTTTTTGGATGTATGGGCTGTCAAGGCCAGAAAGTAGTTTTTTGACACTCTCGTTCCTGCATA
This sequence comes from Protomyctophum bolini, assembly GCF_963924005.1. NCBI lineage: Eukaryota > Metazoa > Chordata > Actinopteri > Myctophiformes > Myctophidae > Protomyctophum > Protomyctophum bolini. The sequence continues at coordinate 40,289,503 of NC_137870.1, read as the reverse complement.
ACCTCTGGGTATGATGATGGTGTCACATGCATACCCTCTATAGTTCCCAAAATGGCACCTTTCTAGTTATAATAATTCAATTCACTACTCACCGTACAGAGTCTGGATCCCAAGCACATCATCTCTAGGCAGCTTGTATTGTGCACTACTGTAATACTTGTAATTTGGATACATGAGAGCAGAAGGGTCTTTGGAGTGAGATAAGCCCAGTGAGTGCCCCAACTCATGGCCTGCAACAGTAAAGAGGTTGTAACCTGAAACAACAAGCAAGATTAACTGGGGGGGGGGGGGGGTGCATCATGGGAATTGTAGGAACACTGAGAAATAGAAATGGGAACTTTCTTTTCGATTTCTTCTTTTGAATTGTCCTTCTATGATAACCAACAATGAACTGAAATGCACACCAAAAGTGTGCTATAGTGCACCTTTAATATTGGCTGATTGTTCCATTGGTTACTCTTGTTGTATGAAAGTAGAAACAATGCAAGTGGTCCACTGTTTGCCGAGGAAGGAGCGGTTGGAAATGGTTCAATATTAGCAAAAGAACTGCCAGCACTCACAGAAGTTACTTTTATTGGGCAAACCCATGCTTAATTAAAAGTACCAGAGGGACAATTCTGTGAGTGCCTGCTGCCTGCAGTTCTTTGGCTGACATTGCTCTTGTTGTATGTCACTGACTCCCTGTCATACTTGTAGATGATGAAGCATTTATTGGGATTATTAAACTGTTTTAGTTTTGGCTTAGATTTTTCACTCAGTATAGGCCACTTTTTTTTTGGACTAAACACAAGTGCATGCTTTGGTTGTTGCAGACCATGCTTCGGTGGTCCCATCGTCCATTTTTCATCGTCATCAAAGTGCACGTCTCCTCCCAAGCCCTCTCCGGGCTCAAAGGCATGAGCCAGCACACCCTTGGGCCCATCAAAGGGGAAGAAGTCTCCATGAGCTGACAAACAAATAAACTGAGATTATGGCATGGTCCTCTGGAAATGTCAACAGTATATTTTTGCGTACTGTATATGCATTGTAATACAGCATTTATCGTCTACGATGTCGTCATAAAACATAACTAAGCTCATGTATACATCCCACTGAGAAGAACCCAAAAAAGTGAACATTGTGTAAAGTGACCATACTTTTTCGTGCAAACGAGAGGACAATGTCAGCTTTGCCAGAGTTGATTTTGATGAACTTCAGCTGTGTCACGTCGCTCCAGATCTTCAGGGCAGAGCGAAAGGACTTTTCCACGTCCCCTTTCTTCATGTCTGGGGTGTATACTGCAATCCTATACATGCCATGAACAGCGGTGTGTCCACACAAATGTATACTTTACGTTTATTATTATAATATTTACTTTAGATATAATTGTTTTGCGAAATATATATATTTATAATTCTGGAAATAACAATGTCCATGTTGTGATGTTATAACTAGAAAACTTGTGATCATAATGAAGCAAATCATCTCACCTGTAAGTAATGGTGTTATTTTTCCACTTGGGCTTATGAGGGTATAAGATGAAATTCTCCACATCTGGAACGCCACACCTTGGCTGCCTCATCACAGCCAGGGTCTTGGGGTCTAGCCGACCTGTCTCTTTTATGGCAAAAAAGCCTTGCATTTGCCTTATCTTCGCCTCCATGTCAGACGTGGACCTAGCAGTTCTACTAGACCTGTGCTGGCCGGGGTTCAGCCTGTAGAATCTTCTGAGGTAGTCCTGTTTATTGAAGCAAGTTTTAATATATGGAAGACAAAAGTAAAAAAACGATACAATACATTTTTAAATCTATAAAGCACTATTCCAAACAAAGTCACAAAGTGCTTTACAGATGGGATAGAAGTAACCCGATTAAATGAAGGAACAAATAACTAAAACCAAACCATATAATAAGACATCAACAAAAGGCATCAATAAAATGAGAGACAGTGCTCTGACTAAACATATAGTTGTCTCTCCTAACTCCTTTTGTTATAGCGAAGGATTTTTTTTCACACTGCTCAGCTTTCTCATGATTCAGTTCACTTCTCACATAAAGGTTTATTTAAAAATAAACTTAAACATCTCTCCTGTGTCATTTGCATTTCACAACTCAGTTTAGCTCATGTGATTGTTAATATGAAGTTATTTCCCCACATAATGATGCCACATTGGAATGGTATTTACAAGAAATCAATCCACTTCAATCCACATTTGACACTATTTTGAATATAATTTGGCTTCTTTCCAGGTTTCACATTCATCAAGGAGTTATTTTCAAATCAAATCAATTCAACAAGAGTTTGCCTAGTGTGACCATAATCATAAATTACACAATATGTCGCGTGCATAAAGGCATTTGTTTATCTTCTTTGTTTATTTAGCTAAAATGTAACCAATTGTGTCTGTGATTATCTTGACTTGAAGTATTCCTTCATTAATAATCTTTATTTGGGGAAAAATACACTATGTAGTACTCTATTGTACTGTACTATTCCATAGCTATACCTCTTGCCCTTGCGAAATCATGTACAATCATTTATAAATCCCCACGAAAGTCAGAAATCCTTTTTAAAACCTGTTGACCAACCCTTGTTGGTCAACACATGGGAGGCTTTTAACTGAAACAATTAACCTGACTGCTCTTGCTGCAAAAAAATCTAATTAATATTAAATGACATATTATGTCATCTAATTGTAACATCTAATCTAATGTCTTGCCATATACAATAGATTATATTTAGTCTGCAACAGGTTTTCAAACACAAACCTCAGCCATCTGCACGTCCTCTGGCTTTGCGCCCCGTTTCTCACCAACGGGTAAAGTCCACACGATATCCACAAGCAACAGTGTGCCTAAAACAGTCATCCAAGACAATACCATCTCCATCGTTTATATGAACATCACAGTGAGCTTACTTTCATCCGTCTCTATATTTATATATGAGAGCAGCTGAGCATGTGAGGTTATTGGGCAATCACGTGGGTCCAATTTTCAGGAGGCTTTGTGGTTTAAAATCATCTTTGAGTGGAATGTCTACATACCGTGTCTCGTCTACTCTTCGAGATATTATAGAATGCAACAGGCTTTCTAGGTTTTTTTAATGTGGTTTTGAATTATACGGACAGATATAGTTTGAGATTAACTGTAAACCTTCTATTGTGATTGCTTACTGTAGATACCAAATCATTACAGGAAAACCTGCACTACACTGTAATACAACTGGTCTACTGTACATGCAGCAGCGTGGGAAAAAAAACTATTGTCTATCTATCCACCACCACCAAAGTGACGATGCACGGTATATTACTGCAGATCAAAAGAATTCATATAAACTTACCACATCAGACAACCGTGCTTGGAGCACTTTACAGTGGTCTACATTACTGTATGAAAACCACAAATGCTTGCTAAACATGCTAGATTCTAGAACCTTTATTTGGACAAATGATGGCCACAGTGGTATACTGATAAATACATATATTTTAATGATAAATAAGACTTGTAGACACTTCACACAATGTTGTTTTCTTTTTGTTTTGTTTTTTTTCTAGTGCTATAATAAAGTTTTATTGGAGTTCATTTCCTCAACATTCTGTGGAAGCAGGATTTCAACATCCGAGCCAGGTGTTTGTTTTCTCGACTCCCACGACGTGTTGCTGGGTGTAGTCATATTTGAAGACTTGTGGTCCGACAAAGAAGAAGATAAAACCTATAGGATGGCAAAAAATCAAATCTTCAGGAGGTTTATATAACTTATTAATTACCGGGTATATCATCATTTGTACCATGTGGTGATTTCTGGTGTCTGAATGGTTGTTAGTAGCAGTGTAGTCTTTGTTGTCAGTAGAAATGATTTAGTTGTCGTTGTGATTTGAACTCAGTTATATCCAGGCACCACATACCGGGACTATAAGATTTTCATTTTTGTAATTGATCTAAATAAGATGAGTGAGTAAATTATATAGTGTAAAAATGATAGCGCAGATCCTTGAACAAGCCCAGTGTCAAACACATGATTCTGCATGTTGGTGAATTAGCATTCTTATACCCGTGACAGCTGCGAGTGCATTTATGTTGCAAAAGACCCTGAAGGTGTAGACAGTTTGTTGGCTGAAAAGGATTGCTCCATCCATTTAACTAAGCCAACATGGACCAGTCTGCCAACTGCAGATGTATTATGTGGATGATGTTGAACATATTTGACTTGACCGTTTTGAGAAATGACAGAAAACGACTGAAAGACAAGATAACCACCAAAAGCTGGACATTTTGTGCCCAAAGTATTGCTGGTGACCACAAAGTCCTTGCTGTGATCTTGACATTTTGTAATGAATTGCCATTCATTTACCATAACACTTATCAGCTTAACAACCAACACACATTAAACAATACTTATTCTGTGGAAACAAAATACAAGAAAAAAGGGGGAAAAAATGGCTCACCATCTTTTTGAAGAGCTGCACTTATTGTTGTGTTGAGTCCTGGGAAGTCCTCACTGATGTATTTTGGGTAACCAACATCCATGACTCTTCTATTTTCATTGAAACTATAAAGCCATGACATAAACAATGGGTATCACAAGTAATTACAAACTGTAATCTAGTAAACTAAACAATAAACATAGTTCGTGAGCTTTTAACCTTTACCCCACCCCCTTCCCCCCCACCCCCACCTCTGTCTGCAACTTGCATTCAGTACATACACACTTAAAGAATCTGTGGAGCCATATGTTCAACTTTTCCCCTAGTAAACCAAAACCTCTTGTGGTTATACATTGGCTATACAGCACAGGGAAATCCTATAGTGCTTTCCAACACTCTCTGGCCCAGGGTCCACTTGTAAAAGTGTTCGCGGCACACCCATCTGACCAACTTAACACGGCAGCCGTGTTAAGTTGGTCAGATGGGTGGGCCTGCGAATGCATTTTCAGAGCATGTTTTTGTATGCTCAATCACTGAACAATGTGTTCCTGCTTGGATCAATGGAAAAGTTCATTTTTTTTCATCACCGTCACAATTTTAAAGACAAAATACATAGTTATTTGGGGGCCCACTTGCAGTAACCTCACAGCCCCAGGCCCCAGCCCACAGGTTGAGAATCACTGCTATAAATGGGTGAATTCTGTTTATAATTAAGTGTGTGTGTGTGTGTGTGTGTGTGTGTGTGTGTGTGTGTGTGTGTGTGTGTGTGTGTGTGTGTGTGTGTGTGTGTGTGTGTGTGTGTGTGTGTGTGTGTGTGTGTGTGTGTGTGTGTGTGTGTGTGTGTGTGTGTGTGTGTGTGTGTGTGTGTGTGTGTGTGTGTGTGTGTGTGTGTGTGTGTGTCTCTCCTCTCTCTCTCTCGTTCATTTGAACTGTTCTCTTACCTCCAGTAAATGTCATGGATGAAGAACAAGGTGCGTCCTGTTTGCACGATGTGCACCGCTGCGTCCACCTCATGGACCCAGGTGGGGAACCCAAAGTTGGTGAGTGGCTTGGGCTTCCCCTTTACAAGAGAGCCTTTCACTGTCCAGTACATGGATTCTGTCATGACATGAACCACACGTTTGATGTAGAGGTGTACACTGGAATGTGCAAATGGTTCCATTTGTACATTCTCAGATAAGTTCTCAGATAAGTTAAAAAAATCATAAATGAACAGTGAAGCAATGGTGTTTTTTAAGATGGCATACAATTCTATTGTGGATTTGCAGCGTCTTCACATTATTGAAGAGTTTGACTATACCCTGTTGGTATCTTGATATATTTACAGTTACATGACTTTGTTATGTGAATAAAATATGGGTCACCATTATCCTGACAACCTTCACCATGCACACACAGTATATCCATACATTTTACATGAAATTATTTGATGCTGGAGCAGAATGTTTTCAACTGGCTACCGTGAATGAGGTAAGCAGTCGATCTGCGCGGCACCCAGAAGGCAGCATCGATGTTGGTTTCAATCTTAGGCATGAAGTTGGTGATGGGACCTTCCTTGGTGTCATTTAGCTTGTTATGTTTGATCCATAGATACCTGATAGGATACAGAAGAAAGAAGCAGTGTCAATATCTTATGGAAGAGAACGAAGTTTCTTCGTGCTATTGTTACTGCACTGAAAACCACTGGTATTCATTTGAATAGACTACACATATATCCCTGCTAATGTTGAGAGTTAATAAACAGAAATTACATTCTCTAGGAATGCTTCTCTTGTTTGTGGCTATATTGAGACTAAAATGTAATTTCAACAATACAGAGACGGTTGCAAAGTTGTCACAAAGGACTTCAAATGGAGGCTGTTTTATATGCAAGTTGAAGCACTCCTTGTGTCCTTTTTGGATTTGGATTGATTTCAGATACGGTACACACAAGTACTATCATCACGGACATCAGGGACGGACGCCGGACGGTCACCCCAGCCACAGCGCTGTTCGCACTTCTACCGCGCCCTCGACCTGGCAAGCGATCGGAGTAGCAAGAGGCCGTAACGAGAGACTCTGGCAACAGTCAGGCTGTTAAATAAAACTGTCGCTTGCATCGATTTGCACTATTCTGATGCACATGCAATATTTATGATAGGACTTCATGTGGGACTTTCTAAAGCCACATAATACTGTCTGACATGCACTATATACTGAATGCACTATTTATGTGATTTAGGACTTATTTTAGTTACATACTACTAATTTAATCATGCTGATATTGTCAGGCTGTTTTAAGCTTTTCTATTCACCGTTCCTTACTTCTAATTCCTTTTTACTCCTTTGACTGCAAACGTGAAGTCTGAAAAATAAGAGTTTCACCTCAATTGTACCTGTAACTGTAAATTGTTGATAGATTGATCGATAGATCGATCACAAGGTTACCTTTCTCTGAAAAAGAAGGTTGCATCACCCACGGTCGACACAGCATCAAAGGACCTGTCTGGGTCACATTTGTTCCGCATCAGACGAGGAGGAAACGGAGAGCCTGACAGCCAGGGGTTGTACTGAGTGTTCCAGCTGCTCTGCAGCCTACGACCTCTGTTTGTACCTGAGGAAATAAATAGCAGTCCAGACTTATGTCTTTTCTTCTGCTTCACTTTGCTTTCAAAACACAATAACATAAAATATTATGTATCCATAAATAGCAAGCCTTGGGGGGGGGGGGGGGGGGGTCGACTCGTCACTCGTCAGCGTTTGAGACAGTACAGTGTTACATGTGTGAGTTGTATGATCATTTATTATTGCACCGTGAATGTGAATTATAGCTTTGAAGCTTAGCGCCAACTGACATGCATGCTAGCAGGGGACAGGTTAAAAGTAAAAAGCTAAAAGGTTTTCCATGTCTAATTGCAAAATTCATGCTTTCGGATGATTTTACCCTTCATCTTTTTATCTGATTGACTTGTCAGTAGGACTTTAGGAAGACTCACAAGCGTTAGCTGACTAAATGAAACATTTAAATCAAGTTCAGTTTTTGTATCTTAATGGAGGATGTTGCCATACTGTACCTACAGTATGTGTAATCTGTAAGATATTATTTCAAACAAACAATATTTACCATAAAGTGCATTGATATTTGCTACATCCTCTCTGGAGAGTATGTTTAGTGCACGAGTTGGTTTATATGTTGGATACATCAGTGACTCTGGGTTTCTGGAGTGTTTTAACCCCAAAGCGTGACCGAATTCATGAGCGGCGACCACGTACAGGTTGAATCCTGCAATGGTACAAAGAAAACGATTAAAATAAATTTCAGCACGGATGCCTAAAAATGCTTCCCTTAAGAACCACATTTCAGATGTCACATGACTGAATAAGTAAACTGCTTTTATGCTTTTATGGTATTTAATGCTATTCTATTAATAGAATTGTAGGGCACTATTTACTTTAGAATCATTTTTCAGTTATGTCTATTTGGCATTAAACTAGACTATTCCATGTCACCTCCAAGTGTCCCAACAGGTATAATTCTATACAGTTTATTAGTGTATAAATGGTTTCTGGTACCCTTTCCTCCTGCTGCCCAGAGCTCAGAATCATCAAAATGTGTGTCGCCACCGGTGCCGTCTCCTGGACCAAAAGCATGTGCCAGTGTGCCCCTGGGCCCATCAAATGGATACATGTCACCATGCACTTCATGATCCGATCCAGGTAATATGATACAGAAAACAGTAAACCACATTACAACTTGTTACTGTATACATATACCAATATAAATCACTCGTCCCAATGAACTGTGAAGCTCTGTGGTTAGGGCCTAGCACTAAACACTGCCATAATTATGGGTTCGATTTCTACTGGGGCTACGCGTGGCGTGCTGCTGTGGTTTATGGTGGAAAAAAAGGTTTTCTTCATTGTTATGTTTAATGCAGTTTTGTATGCAATGTGTCTTACACAATCGGCAAAAGGCCACTATACCACCTGTTACCACATGTACTACAGTATACTAATGCAAGGTACTGTGGCTAAAAGTGCCAACGACGTTTAAATTTATCCACTTGACAAAAAAAAACTGAAATGAAATGCCTACCAAATTAATCGATCCACTACTTTAATCAAAGGAGATACTCACCGTAGGTGACAAAGTCCACCATGATGTCAGCGCTGCGGGTGTATGACCTGACAAATGTCAGACCGCTGGCTCTCGCCCAAGTACTGAGTGCTGACGCAACCAGAGAGTCGACAGTGTTGCGTGGTAAATCTCTGGTGTACCTGCCAATGCTGTTCTCATGGAAAACATTTGAATAATTCCCCACAGAAATGAGATACAGTATATCTGCAGACAGTATATGATGACAGATTTGTATCTTATCAAGTACTAATGAAAAATAAATTCTGTGTGTTGGATGCAGGTTGGATTCACATGCAATGCATGCAGCCCCATTTGAGGCAGCATCGTTGTGGCTATGGATTCCCCGCCTCAGGGGTCCTTTAGGGGGTCCAAAGAGGTCTCAAGCTAAATGATTCATACAGTAGTTATAGGAACCAAAACCAAACCCTGACACAGGTCTGTAACATTGTGTGTAGGTTAAATTGAGGATTTTACTGTGTACTGTAATTGTGGGTCCCAGAGTCCCACAGTGCATGACTCATATCAAATCCATGGACTAATGCATATTAAATGGAGGTCCGTGAGAATCACTTATTTAGATAGACAATTTCCCCCATAATGTTTTGGAAATGACCTTTTCAATTACTTCATCAATAATGTATTGTATTATCAACCATTATGGCCACACAGCAGTTTCAAACACAATCCTTAGCATTTTGTTTCACAAGAAACGGGCCTATGCGGGTGGGGTTTACATAAAGACAATTCAGATTGTGTGAAATACAAAAGTATTCAGTAATTGTTATTAGAATAGTTTCATTTCATTGTTGGTTCATTGCAGACCTCACCCACAACTTGTCACCAATGTAGGTTAAAGCAACACAAATTATTTAACCCACACCTGTGTTCAATTATTTATTTGGTATTGGTTCCAAACCACCATTGCTGCTTAATTGGTACCAAATCGTAGTCGATAGGCTTTTTTGTAATAATTGGTTTGTTGGCCGCTCATTACAATTCTTAGCTTTATACAAATCATTGGGTTACCTGTATGTGATGACATTCTTGTTCCATCGTGTTCCCTGACTCAGGTTGTATTCTTCCACATCGGGGACCCCACAGCGAGGGCTTTGCATCATGTCCAGCGTTTCTGGGTCAAGAGTACCCGTTGTGTTCAGCCCAAAGAAGTCCTGCATGTCCCTGACCTTGGAGGTAAATGAGGGCCAGCTCCTTTTCCGGCGCCCAAAGGGCTCTTCTTTCAGGTTGTAGTACTGCTGAAGATATTCCTGCGGAAACACATTTGTCCTTTATCATGTTGAGTGATTGAAGACAAAACCTTGCACTATGTGCACTTTTTTTCATTTTTTCTCTCCATGTACAGTATGTACTGTACAGTATAGTATAGTCTATATCCCAGAATATTCTCCATCATAATCTATACGTTCATTCTTTATTGCTGTTAAAGTTTTTACTTTTCTACCTAAGGTATGCCTTGGTTTACTATCTTTACATTATATCTCTGTGGAGCATGTCATGCCAACATTTCACAGCACATAGCCTACTGTACAGTAGCTACTTATATGAGTTATTGACAAATAAAACATCTTGAATCTTGAACTACCGGTATGTATATTCCCCATGGCTAAACCTGGTTACTTACCTTTAAAAACAGAACTGGTTAACGGTAAACGGTCTAGATTTCATATGCAGATTATATACTTTACAATACAATGCATCATATCAGAGACAATTATGTGTCAATGTGAATAATTTAACTACACACTAATATATTTGGAGAACACAATGTCAAGCTGTATATGTTTTAAATTATGAGCCTTCCTAGTTTATGTCATTACTGTACATCTAGACATATTACCCTACAACAAACATAAAGGAAGCTAAATATATATAGCTATTAGCACCCATTCATGCCTGGCTTGATACATTTGGTCTAAACATATAGACATACTAAGTGAGTGAGACAGTAGATACAAATGAATGGGAATAAATTAGGTGGCTTGGTCAAATCTAAAACTGCATGGTATAGTTGCTGCTAGAGACTCAGAGGCATGCCCATTATTTACCTCCACCCCCCACCACCCACGCAAAACACAAATGGATAAAAAGATCATCTCCATATCCCACTCACATCAAGAGCCAGCGTTGCTGCATGGAACTTAGATGGAATGTCCTTCAAAAGGATTTGTTTTCAAATTAGCATCCGGATTATTGTGCAACATGCAGTCAATTCCAAATATCTGTAATTAAGCCCATTCAATTATGCACTTACTGTGGCAAGCTTCAGGTCACTCTGTGGCGCAGGAGAGTACCAGTCTCCCTCAGGAATGACTGTGGGTGCCGTGAAACATGGAACGGGTAGAACCAGCACCAGGACACAGCAGCAGGACAGCAACATGACATGCATTTCCCACACCTCTAACACGATGGGAACTAGAGTGGCCAAGTTTTAAAAACGCATAGAGTTGTAAAGGAGTTCTGGTTAATGAGAAAGCCTTTTAAATGCTTATTGTGACTCATACCACGCCAAAGCCGGAGGAAACCTCAGACAGTAGGCTACTATGGAATTAGGGAGGGGTTTACTTACCGGCCAAAGACAACCAGGAGGAGAGAAAAAAGAGGAGAGAAAAGGAATGAATTAACCATTCTTTTCCTGTAACATTTTAGGTCATGCATATACCACTGAACATAATACAAATATGATAAATTCCATCTTTTTATTTATAACTGACATCATTCCCATCCAACTTTGCAGATGACCCATGTGCAAGACCTGGATCAATCCGTAACAAACCCAGGGATTCTTTTCTGGAAGTTACTGACTCACAGGTACATTTTAATTGAGTTATTTTGCAGAATATTCTGTAAATCTGATTTATTTTCTCCATATATAGAACATCTGTAGAGCATGGCCAACTCAACTAACCTACACACACTCTCGGTTCTGATGCAACACAATGTAACGTTTCAGTCCCACGCATTCTGCAAGCTCTCCCAAAATAATGGCATCAAAGCCTATTCTTGCCTTGTTTTAGAATATCCATGGTGATCTGTTCAATGAGAGAGCTCTATAAAAAGGACCCAAAACTGGCTCTAATTGCAGGGAGAGATTTGGGGCCTTTCGAAAAATAAAAATGGCCGCCAGCCAGGATGACTGGAGTGGTGAGGGTGGTTCCACGGTAAAATTTAGGCTACAATTAGGCTTGATTGGCTGTTGTGGGCCTTTATGTGACCTGTAGCATTCCTTTGCCGGGGAAACGCAGACCCGCTTTTCCAGGATCCATTGTGCCCCTATAATATGCAGAATTCCTCTGGGTCTGGCTTTGTGGGCATATAGATGAGGTGGCGAAGTCAGTTTACGCACCAGTGATCATGACATTCAAGAGAGTGGGGCTGAGAGTTGCGAGGTTACAAGTTGGGAAAGCCCATTCAGACATGGTAATTACGCCAGCTCGAGCGTTACTGCTTTTCCCCAAGATACATTTTTACACTGAGAAGGTGCCAGAGCTCTAACACTTGTGGCTGCATTGAACCCCATGTCAGTCTGAGGACAATCAGCTGAGCTATAGGAAAACATTGCTAAAAGAAAAGTGGCATGTTTTGGTACTTGGACCAATAGGCCTATATCTAAAGAAAATAGTTGCTGTGAGTGGAACAGGTTACTAGTTTTAGGTCATTTTATGAGAGAAAAGCTGGTGTCATTTTAAAATGACTCAGAAGTGTGCGTGTGTGTGTGTGTGTGTGTGTGTGTGTGTGTGTGTGTGTGTTGGTTAAAAACATATCGCCTAACCTAACTCCAATGTCCATTGGATCCTCAAACTGTCTGCTAACTGCACCCTCTCTCCCCTGTCATGTACTGACAATATAAAGTCACAATACCAATGATGATGAGGCAGTATTGCTGTTTTTCTTGATTTCCAAAATAATAATAATAATTTAATTTTGGAATTAGCTGGTTTCTACCCGACAGCAGAGTATAGCCTACAGTATATACTGTACATGAGGTAACGTAAGGCACAAAAGCGGTAACGTAGTATAGTTCCACATACAGTAGCAACAGGTATGATTACTGTATGCATGATATGCATATCATGACCAAAATAATAAGGTCGCGGATACAAGCGGCCGAAATGACTTTTCTCAGACCGGTGGCTGGCATCTCCCTTAGGGTGAGAAGTTGCTTCTTCGCTTGGAAAGGAGCCAGGAGGTTTGGGCATCTGCTTAAAGGACCACTTTACCACTTTTCAACTTATCTTCATATAATTTATCCTCACTAATGTTCATGACAATATACCACAATGTCTGTGTCTCATATAAGGGCTGTACTTTTTTTTTTTTTTTTTTATTATTATCGTGTGAGGACCAATTATATGAAGGTAGGTTGCAAAGTGGTGAAGTGGTCCTCTAAGATGCCTCTCGAGCGTCTGCCTAGGGAGGTCATTGATGCACGTCCCGCTGGAAGGAGGGTTTATATCTCCAAAATCTGCCAGGATTGCCTCGGGATTCCCAGAATTAAGTTACTGTGGAGAGGGAAGTCTTGAGCTCTCTGGTGGAGCTGTTGCCCCCACGACCCGACTATGGATAAGCGGTTGAAGATAGATGGATGGATACATATCATGTATTCCCCCATACTTGATACTGTAGCTATATCTTTGAACTGAAGAAACAAGCCAGGTTCAATTTTCCATTCCTCTCAGGGGTTTCACAATCCATAGCCTGAAGCTCATGAGCCAGAAAGGGCATGCAATTGCAACGCTACAAGAACAAAGTTACACAATCTGCACTATAGTAACAGTTTTTTTTTAAACCACAAACAATGAATGCAAATAACTTCAGGGCATGAAAGCTATCCACTAAGAGCAAGCGAAGGCCTAATGACAGTGGATCATAACAGATCAAACGTATCAACCTAATTAAAATGATTAATACTTTGGTTGTGCACCAAGTCCAGATGTCACACACTGAAAATAGCAGATCTACAAGCGCACAACGTGACGTGGCGTGACATATTGTGACCTTGTAGATCTGAGATTGTTAAGAATGAACACGATACATGGCCAAAGCATTTCCGGGGGTCCCCCCAGCCAAAAACATTGAGAACCCCTGATGTAGACAGACAGTCTGTGTGTGTGTGTGTGTGTGTGTGTGTGTGTGTGTGTGTGTGTGTGTGTGTGTGTGTGTGTGTGTGTGTGTGTGTGTGTGTGCGCGCGCGTGCGTGTTCATGTCTCATATGTCATGGCTGGATGCTCCAGTTATGTATCTACAACTCTCTCCTGGTGATAGAGCTGCATTCTCTAAATACAGCCATGTAATGATCTACTGTCCCTCAACAGACTTGTTAATAGGCCTATTTACAAATTGTTGTGTAACATTGCATGGCTTTTGTCTGCGTGTTGTCTATATCAGAGTAACACGTTCTATGCAGGACTGAAATGTACTATCATAATATGTACACCTTAACTTTTTTCAATGTTGTGTCAGATATATCACACCTTGTGTTTTCATAATCACAAACAATTATTTAAAAAAAGACTTCTATTTGCCATTCTTCATTTGAAACGGTGTTGCTTCATGTGCACCTTATATAAGCTATACTCTAGTCTAAAGCAGTGGTCCCCCCCCCCCCCCCCCCCCATTTATTAGGCCACGGACCCCCCCTTTGAAAACATATGCCAGTGACCCCGATAAGGGAGGATTTTTACGGCTCTAGCAGTGATTCCGAAACATATTAATTTCAAGGAACCCCCCCCCCCCCCCCCCAGTTTAACACGCATTATGCTACGAACCCCAAATGTCATGGCATTTCTATCTCTGGTACCCCAATTTATATTGTAAAACACTGTCGATTTAACTCTGAGAGTGTACAAATGGAACCAAATGGACCCGTTAGGGTAACTCTCAGAGTTACAGACCCATAAGGGTCCATTTGGTTCCTAACTATATCTCTAATTGAGCTAGGTACCCCCTGGAACTCCTTCAAGTATACCCCTAAGACCCCACTTTGGGAACCACTGCTCTTAAGGTGCACCTAGATTATAATGCAATACCTGGAACGGTAAAACAAAGGCAACACCCAAAGGTATGCTGCTGCCATCCCAGAATGAGTCTCTGCTGCCCTCCTGTGGGGACTATTTCTAAATCGGGCTACCGGTATATGGCATATTCCTGTGTTGCCTTTGTGATGATTGGGTTGGGGGGGGGGATTATCTGGGATCGACTACTTCAATCTTGACATATACAACATGATGTGTGATGATGTTGCTTTGCCGTTGTTATTATGACTCTGAGTTTTTAAAGTAAAGAAGAGTTGTGTTTAAACTGTGTACTTTTAGGCAGACATAACAGAATAGTAGGAACAATGGAGGAATGGAACACCTTTCCAGAATGGAATTTCCAGAACAATGGAGGGGGGTGAGCCATTCATTATCCATGCATCATATTCATTTGACAAACAACAACATGGATGCTGCACCTGAACTTGTGACGAGGACCTCTGCTTGGATTCATGGTGAGTGACCGACGATCTGCAAGCTCACAACGCGCTGCATGTGTACGCAACACATGCTTGTATCTCTCTCTCTTTTTACCTGTAGGCTACAGGGCTACTATATTTTCACCTGTACTTTTAAACAGAGAGAGGGGGGAGGTAAAGTGTCTAGTTATAGTGAGAGGTTGAGGGGGCCCAAGGGGGTCATCAGCCTCTTTTGTTTGAGTGTGCTGGGTCGTTACTACAACAAGAACAACAACAACAGATTCACCTGTTGGACACATGCCTTCATGATTTGAGTCATTTTCAAAAATCTTGTTCTCCTGTTGAAGTAGACCACTGGGCTGGCCTATGAAATAATGCAGCACCAATGTGAACTTCCTTTTGTTTTGTACAAAGGCAATTTAAATAAATGTAAGCCACTTTAGCATATTGATTTATAAACAGTATGAGTACATTTAATTAAAACAAAAAGTGTGTGTGTGTGTGTGTGTGTGTGTGTGTGTGTGTGTGTGTGTGTGTGTGTGTGTGCGTGCGTGCGTGTGTGTGTGTGTGTGTGTGTGCGTGCGTGTGTGTGTGCGTGCGTGCGTGCGTGCGTGCGTGCGTGCGTGTGTGTGTGTGCGTGCGCGCGTGCTAGGCCTATATATAGCCTACAACTGAATCACACCATATCATTTCATTTAATTGCTTCGTTATGGCTGTAAAAAAATATGATCAAACATGTTCCTTTACAGCTGCAGTGTTATAATTACAGTATAGGGCCTATTATGGGAATGGTAACATTATGTGACCCTGGCCCATTAGCCGGGGAGCCAGCCATCCGAAATTCGAGAGGACCTGTGATGTCATGACATTTTATTTGTACTTTTGAGGGCCCTCTTATATACAGGTTTAATGTTTGTTTTTAGTGCAATGTTTGTTTTAAAAACACCATTGACAATAAAGGGAAAGTTTATGTCATCTTGTCCCTAACAAAGGAAAGGAAAGGTACTATGTTTACCCAGGGTAACTGGACTAAGCTCAAGAACTTGTTTACAGTCAGGCCCTGCTCATAGAACATTTCATGGTAGGGGTTCAATGCCTTGTCCAAGGGCACTTGAGCGGTGGTAATTTTAATGTGCCGGTCCGGGGATACGGACTAGCGACCTTCCGATATCAAGACCGCTCCGCAAAACCGTTCGGCCACCGCTGCCCCAAACACAAACATTAAATGCCATTAACAATAAATAGAATTTAATGTTTGTGTTGGAACCGTTTGTTTTACATCACCATTACATCACCTAATCAACATGAGTTAGACTTTAATATATTAGCGCCCCTCACTTCCACCATTTGGTCATTAAGGGCCAGAGAATGAGAGGTCTGCTCTGCCGTAAATATCGCGAAAGGTTATGGCCATTTTTGTATACCCCACCATAGGCAACCAATATAAAGCAAAATTTCATCATACTTTAAGTAGCATGTGACATGTCAAACTATTAGGGGTTTTTCATGATTCTGAATCCATTCCAAGCATTAGTTTTGCATGCAAAACACTCCTTGGCCTAAATTCGGCCATATCCACTTTGTTTCGCAATGTTTCTGGCATTCTGTGGACCTTAATGAAAGTGAATAGAAAAAACAAACATAAAAAGTATGTCATGACAGGTTAATCCTTAACCGTAGAGCTTTTGGGCCTGTGGTTCAACGGTTACATGGACCTGGTCTATAAAATCAAAACACAATCAAAACTATCCACCAGACATGTAGAGATAGATATGACACTGAATCTACAGGTTAGAATGTCTGGTAATCACTTAAATCCTGTCTACGTTGGTCCCTTCTTAGCCCTCCGCCTACCAAATCTCTTTGACAAAAATGGTCTATACAAGCACACAATTTGTTGCATTGTGGTCATGTTGTGAGCTTGTAGATCTGCTACACTTTCCATTTGGCATCACTATTAGGCATGTCATTTAGGATTAAAGGATTAATACATTTTCAAATAACTTTGAAAACTAGTGAGAAAATAGTGAGAAAATTATCCTTCATATCTGTAGCTTAATCCCAGAAATATAATGTACAGTAGCATAGCTACTGTCTCCATATAAGTAGGCTACACAGAAAATATTGCGTACGATGTGTATTCTCATTTCTCATACTGTATGCTGTTCTGTTGTGTTTTGTGTGTTTGTCAGTGTCCATCTCAGAATAACTGTAAAAAAAAGTCCCCCCAACTATCCCCCAACCCTACTTCCCCAGACCTGACTCAGACACACACTGAGCAAACAAGCGTGGCGTCAACACAGACTATCATGCAGCTCTGGTATATGGTGAAGTGTAATAACAAAAACAGTTGCTACATTCAGGCACTTTTTTGTTAGATCCTCGAAACGGATGTTTTGCAAGCATCTTGTTACAGTAATGTCTTGTTTATCCCTTACAGTCTATGGTTTATCCCAAGCACTCTCTGACACAAATTCCTGTAGCATCCGTGGGAGACATGGCAATGACGTATTTCATCTTGAATGTCATGTTTTTTTTTTTCTTAAAGGCTTATTTCACACATTAGATAATTGACACATTCCATCTGGAGTCCAAGAATTCCATTATCATTGCAACTGACAATAATTAGATGTCTAAGATCACACGCGCGCCGCGCACACATATACACACACACACAAACACGCACTCACACACAAAAGGACAGACAGTAGCATGTCTTGACATGCCTTACTAACACCAGGTATCTATTAGCCACAAGTACTGTACTATCCTGATGTTGTCACACAAATGCACTGTGCATTTTCTTCTTGAAACCACTAGTGAACAATGGCAAGTTTTCTCCAAGTCTAGGTGCTTTGGCCATTCTGTCATTATAAGGAGGTGGTTGTTTCAGAGAAGCAGCTCTCTGTTGACCAGCCAGACAGTTGTACTGTCATTGTGATGGCAATGTGACGAGGTGGCGGTTGCTTGGAAGGATGACCTCAAAAACGCTCTTTCCAGGTCTCTTCTTCCAAATGGCAGAGTCTAGGAATGTTTACAGTATAGTAGTCTGTTGCCAGACTGTTGCCTCTCGCAATTTTCAAATGCTTCCATCATACGGAGATTGTGGAATAAATGAGGTTGTTGTACCGGTACACAAGATTAACAGTATAGTTCAAGTTCAAGTTATTTTTATTATTTTTTAAGTTTTTGCATTTGCAGTGAGGCACCAGGCAATGACTCAAGCAGTGACTCACAGGTGGTCTGTGTGTCCTTCCATTTCTTCAGTATATGAAATTGTGAATACTGTGCAATGCTCAGGAAATTCCCCTCTGTCAGGTGAAAAGAAGCAGCTTGGACTCCTCATGCATAGAAGGAGGCATGAGGTCAGTCCGCTGCCCCCCCAGGTTGGCAGAGGAAGTGTAGCGCCCAGGATTACATTAGATAATTGCCACTGGGTGAAAAAGAAAACTGGGTTACAAAATCGTGGGATAAAAATTAAAAAAAGAAAAGTTTTATCTCCTGCGGTCAGCACCTCCCCACTACTGGTGTGCGCTCCTACCTTTTAGTTTGTTCGATCACTTTTCATATTTAAAATAAACTCTGAAAATCACAGTGCTAACAATTAAATGGTTGGCTATACTTTACTAAATACCTTAAAAACCAACCTGAAATGTGAGGTACCCTTACCTAAAAATAAATATTTTGGGCGCTCGTGTGGTGCAGTGGTAAAGTCTCTGCCCGCCACAGATGTTGTGGGTTCGAATCTACCGCTACATCCGGCTTTGTCAAGCATCTACTGTATGTAGTCTCGCGTAGCCAGACAACTATTCCACAATCTCTGAATGCTATTTGGAAATTGTGAGAGGCAATAGTCTGGAAACGTGAGACTAGCATCTATGCCAACACAATTGGCCCATGTACGGGGAGGGAATCGGGTCGCGGAGGGTGATACTTCATACTGCTCATTGCATGCCACTCCTACGGGCTGAGGTGATGGCACCTGTCAGCAGGGAGTGTTGGGCGGGAGGTTCAGGATGAAGGCCCTAACTTTAATGAAATTAATTAAAAAATATAACTTGTGTTTGGCTTTAGTATGGCCTATGTTTTAGTATACTTTAAACTGTATTGTCCCCCCCCTAACGTTATGTGAAGAATAGTCTTTGATGCTTTCTTTTTGCTTATTCAGTTTGTGGTTGGTAATGCAATACATTGAGCTTACCAGAACCTTTGAATCACATTCAGAAGGTCAACCAGGAAATTGATCCCACATGCAGACTTGGTCTGTGGAGCACATTTTGTTATTGTGACAAAACAACATATTTTTAAATTTGAATAGGCACGCTTTATTCCAATGTAAATAGTTTGTCCAAATACACAGTCACAACACAATTCAGTGTATCATAAAGCAACACACCAATTGTATTATTTTCATTGAAATATTTTTAGTATGGCTGGCAGATCTTAGTCACACGTCTCATCCTGAAATAAGAAGAGACAGAATGGGGGGGAAAAAATTATGAATAGCTGACAAGAATTCAGACAGAATACATACATACGTACGCACGCACGCACAAAATAAATGGTCTGTTTATTTAAATCTGAATTACAAATGGATGGAATACACAGGATTTTACTGTGTATGAGGTATGAGTTTATTTAGAAAACTGAAGTCATGACCATTTGTTTAAGGAATGTGATATGATTGCATTTTCAGGTGGGTTCAAAGCAGTCCTCCCACACCACACAAACAAGAAACAAGCACTTTAGCACTTTTTTTAAAAGGACATGGAGGAAGTGGCTAGGTGCTTTTACATGAATCACCAGGACACTTGGAGTGTACAAAACACTATAAATACCTCTCAGAGAGGAGACGTTCGACCCCAATTGCTGGTCTTTACAAAGACGGAGATAACATGGAAATGAGAGGCTTGCTGCTCGGCCTGTCCATCGCTGCTTACTGCTCTGCTGTGCCTTTGCCTGCTCAGGAGCGAGAAAACTGGTTCCTAGCTGAGGTACTGTAACATTATGTACCGTATAACTGTTTTAATACATTTAATACATTCTTGAGATCGAGTAGAATTCAGCTGACTTTGACATAAATTATCTTTGCTGGACTTTTGGTATATGTGGTGTTTGTTGTTGTAGCCTACTTTTTATTTGTTTTGAGGTGAGAGCCTTCCAATTGCTGTTTCATTAATAATCTTGCTACATATATACATGTATACTAAACCCAAACATTAATATTATACTTTTACTCCACTACAATTATTTGAAAACTTTAGATAATAGTTACTTAGATTTAGATTATTATTACAAAACATAGATTAACCACTTCAGCCCTATACACTTAGGCCGTTTGAAAATAGCTGACATACAAGCTCACAATGTGTCGCATTGTGAGCTTGTACATCTGCTAAGTATGTTCAAATGATCTTTATACATTTTATACAATTGAAAACTTGTGAAATGGGACATTCATATTTCATAATGAACTTTTGTACTTTAAGTGATACCAATACTTTTGTACTTTTACTCAAATACATTTTGATTGCAGACTTAATAGTGTTTCTACATCCAGTATTGATACTTTTACTTAAGAATAAAGTGTGTACTTTTCCCACCACTGACAGAAATACCTGAGACGGTTCTATGGCCTTCCTGCTGGCCTCCAAGGAACTCAGAAGTCTTCTGACACCATGCGAACCAAGATCAAGGAAATGCAAAGTTTCTTCAAATTGAAGGTGACCAGATGTACAATTAAGACTAGTGATCATACTTAGTAGTTTTTTATATCTATATATATCGTTGTTTTACAGTTTAGCAGAGTGCGTTTAATTGGCTTAAAATTACTTATTCAGATGCATCAGGGAACGTAGTTTGTCAGATGTCAATTGGGTTCATCTCCTTGCCTCTGTAAGTTCTGTATCCTGTGTCATCTGTGGCTTACAACTCTAGATCAGCAATAATGCCCTAGTTGCAGCATAGCTGCTCATGTCATTGACCCTGTGCAGTAATGGCAAACGGATTTAAAATTGAATACATTACAGTTCAATGGTAAAATAATCATTAAGGTTTTTACTTTTTACCTCCCATAACTGAAGCCATCTAGATATGGATTCAAAGGGGATGGCTTTGTGGATCACTGCCCTCCACTCCCTCCTATCCAGTATCAGGGTCTGGAGCTTTGCAGTGTTGGCAGATTAATTAATCAAATTGTTAGCACAACATTATTCTGATAAATATGAATAGTTTAAAGGTTGCCTTCTGGATCATACACGAACTTGATGATTTTCTCTCAAAAGCACTTGTGGGGTTTTTTCCACGTGTAATTTTACTCACTACACTACTGTAGATGTAACTGAAGTAAAAGGGCAGTGCTTTACACTCAAGCAACAATATTGTTTTCTGATTTGTCTTCATGGTCTGTGCAGGTAACAGGGAATTTGGACAGCAACACTCTGGATGTAATGAAGTTGGCCAGATGTGGGGTCCCAGATATTGGGGAATACAACCACTTCCCCAGACACCTCAAATGGCAAAACAACAATGTCACCTTCAGGTGGGAGTCTCATAACACACCGGGATACAGTGCATGTTCATTATACAGTAAATACAGTACAATTAATCAATTTACTGTTAAAGTGTGTCTTATTTAATTACAGCAATAGCCACACACACACACACACACACACACACACACACACACACACACACACAGAGAAACTTACTTTTGTTATTAATTTCTAACAATACAAGTTAATAGAAAATGCTGCATACAAGTGTTGTGAGTGACATTACGTCCATCCTGTGACATTCATTCCAGGATAGTGAACTACACACCTGATCTAAACAAGGCAGATGTGAACAGAGCCGTCCGCAACGCATTCAACGTGTGGTCTGAGGTCACCCCTCTGACCTTCAAGAGGCTCAATGAGGGAAATGCTGACATCATGATCAGCTTTGGAACGAAAGGTGAGGTCAAAGGATTCTGATATATACCGTAGCCTATACTATACCATAACGTGGCTGTCGGGGCAGAAACGCTCTCTCCATATTCAACCTTGAAATGTATTCAGACATGAGAACATTAACATCTAACTGTGCAGTTGAGTAGCATAAAGCCAAATGTATACAATTCCATTAGGGCTGCGAATCTTTAGGTGTCCCACGATTCGATTCGATTCCGATTCTTGGGGTGACGATTCGATTCAAAAACGATCTTTTCGTTTTTTCCGATTCTCGATTCAAAAAAGATTTTTTTCGATTCTAAAGCAGTTTATTTTATTTTATTAAAAACAATTAAATAGAATTTTAGCATGATCTACTCCAGTCTTCTGGCATGAAAGCAGAGTACATTTAGTAAAAAGCTTGTATAATTGTAAAGGTTTTATCAACTGAATGATTTAAACACACAAAGGTTAAATCCAAGAGTAAGAACATGTCTCATGTATTTAGCTTGCACAAATTTGAACCAGTACAAAAGTTACAAAATCTCTTCTCACTCAATACCAGAACAATACATTAGTATTAAAACAGGTGTAAAATAAATACAATTGGCAGGCTTAGCTTAGCTGGTAGTAAATGCACTATGCAGAAACCCAGGCCATAATGCATTGCATGCACAGGTACATTTGTGAAAAAAGAAAAATTAATTAAATTTTATTTTTTGAAAAATTGATTTTTTTAAAATGAGAATCGATTCTGAATCGGACAGCATTAGAATCGCGATTCTAACTCGAATCGATTTTTTTTGACAGGCCTAAATTCCATATCATATGACGGTGTCAATCTCTGGAAATAACAGATTATGCCGTACAGCAAATTATAAATGAAGCTTAACATATTGTAAGTACCAGCTGTGAAGATCTGTTCTCTCTTCTTGGTCATGCCTCCTGTATTATTCTAGAACATGGAGACTACAACCCTTTCGATGGACCTGATGGACTCCTGGCTCATGCCTATCCTCCTGGCAAGGATATTGGTGGTGACACCCACTTTGATGACGACGAACACTGGTCCAAAGACTCGGAAGGTACGTGTGTCTGTGCACCCAAGATTCACTGTCATAATTACATCCAAAAGCCTAATTGTAGACCCTAAATTGGGTATAAATAATATATTTGATAGCAAATGTTTCAATGTAGCCTACATGTTTCATGCCATAACACTTATTTTTGAAAACATTTGTGACAAAATATTGGTTACATTGTGACCAGACATTGGTTACATCAGAAAGTTCCCAAGCGTAATATAGTTAAAAAGGTCTTAATATAGTAACTATACATATAGTGCCCTTTCCCCCCTTCAGTTAGTTAACTAGAAACAAGACTGGATGTTTGAAATGGCGGAAGTAACTCTATTTTAACTTCTTTCTTTCTTTCCTTCCTCCCAAAAGCATACAACCTATTTCTGGTGGCGACCCATGAGTTTGGTCATGCCCTTGGCATGTCTCATTCTGATGACCCAGGTGCTCTCATGTACCCAGTCTATTCTTATGCCAAAGGGTATCCTCTGGCTGAGGATGACATTGAAGGCATCCAAGCTCTTTATGGTGGGTAAATAAAATAATTTATACTATTTACTAGTTATACACTTCCCTGCTCCAGACAAAATTATTTTGCATATTTACATTGTTAATGGCATTCAATGTTTGTGTTAGGACAAACACGACATAGGAGGGGCGATATAATGCCTGGTTTTGGTTTTCAAAGTGGGTTCCAGGGACCCTCAGGGTTACTCGAAGGAGTTCCAAATGGATAGGTCTGTAACTCTGAGAGGTCCTTGAAATTAAAGCGTTGGACTAAAACATCTCATTTCCATTCCATTCAAACATCTCATTTCCATTCACAGGACCAAACCCAGACCAGAGGAAAGTGAAGCCCAAACCGGATGCCCCCGACAAATGTGACCCCATGTTGAGTTTTGATGCTGTCACTGAGCTCCGAGGTGAAACCATCATCTTTAAAGACAGGTACGGTACACAGCTGATTACTCTCCCACTAATATTATGTGAAACAAAATTCACAGGGTGGCAGTTTAGTTCACATTTACAAATGTTTTATTTTACCCCATTGATTTCCTTAGTACACATTAAGCTACATTAACCATGTTGTCCATATTTATTTATTTCTCTATCGTACAAAAAAGAGCAAAAATAGGCGATTGTTTCAATCGCTATTTGTTATGAGATTTGTATGCCGATCTACCTTCTTTGGGGGAGAAAAGGAGAACAAAATACAAATCGTTTCTTTCTCAAAATCAATTATTTTATTTCAAAAAAAAATATTAAATTGTATTATTTGTTATAATATTTTAAATTTCAATTAACTGTTGCAAATGCTTTTGCATGGTCATTGTATGAGCTGTTTTCTCCATACTGTGTGGCAGATTCTACTGGCGAATTCACCAACAGATGCCGGAGCCTGAGATGACTCTGATCAAGTCCACCTGGCCCTCTCTCCCCAATAAAGTGGATGCCGCCTATGAGAACCCAGAGAAGGATCTGGTCTTCATCTTTAGTGGTGGGTTGTAAAAACGTTTTGCATACTGGCAACAAGGGGCATAATTGGTCCTCACTCCTCACACACATGACAGTGCAAAGAGTTCAGTCCAGTATTTCTCTGCAGGGTCGCAACTCGCGACCCATTTTGGGTCTTTGTCTTTATGCGTCGTGATGAATATCACTTTATTTTACCTTTCATTTTTAATTAAAAAAATGTTTCAAGGCGGGAACCCCTTTTGGTGTTTTAACGAAGCATTATGTTATACTTTAGCTATTTTTGAAAATTATCGTGAAAATGTGGCACAAATCTTTGAATATATATTCTTTCAGAGCCAATGTTTTTCTTATTTCGATGTCAGGCCTAAATGGGTTAAAAAAATTACAATAGACTTTCAGAACAAATGCAACACTCTCTCATAGTTACAGAGCTGTAAGGCACCCCTCCCCCCACAAGGAACCCTGAGAGTCCTCGGACTCCACATTGAGAACCACAAAAAAGCTAAATGTCAAAATGTAAATGCTAATTCAATAAGATATTAATTGTGTACTGTACACTGCGTTGTGTTTCAACAGGAATACGAATGTGGGCCCTGAATGGCTACAACCTGGTGGACGGCTATCCAAAATACATCCACAGACTAGGCCTTCCCAAGACTGTGAGGGAGATTGATGCCGCCGTCCACATACAAGACACAGGGAAGACTTTGCTTTTTGCTGAGGAACAATATTGGAGGTATGTGGTGTGATGGCAAACAATGATTGTTGTTGCAATGCAAACACTGGCCGTGCACACCTACTGGAAATACATGTCCCGCCCCTCTTTAACATATCGCCCACATTTAAGTTAGTTGTCCTTCTTGACTCAAAGAGGGATCATAACTTTAACCCTAATGTGGTCAATCTATATTTCTTGAAAAAAAAGGCATGTCCAATGTTTTGTACAGAGTCTGTAATTGTCAGAAATACACATATTACGCACACACACATTTAATGTGTTACCATGAAGAGTCTTTACAGCCAATAGTAAACTGCAGCTGGCTTGCATTAGGACTGCAGGCAGTTCTTTCATAAATGTTATAGTAGATTTAAACTCAACAGTGGCTGCTCAGTCAGTTAATGCACAGACCATAAGGCTTCTTGTGTAAAAGATATACAAGTTAAATCACAATATAACTTAAACCCAGGATAACGCATTAAAGCGTAACGAAACACCGATTTCCGATGTGGTCCTGCAGCATAAAACCAAATAAGATTTTCACTCATGTTGCATTACAAACAGTGTGTATGTACACTCCACAGTTATGATGAAAATATTGGCACCATGGATGAAGGATATCCACGGTCAATTGAAAAAGATTTTCCTGGAATGGGAGAGGAGGTTGATGCAGCAGCTTATCACTATGGTAAATATATACACTATGTTGCTTTTCTTCCTTCCTTCCTTCCTTCCTTAATATGCCTCTGTTTAGTTTTAGTTTTCTCATCACATTGCATTGTATATTACATTGTTATATTGCTATCACCTATGGCTTCTTTGTTTTATCATTGTGTAAAGAAAGTGAAGACAACATGCCTTAAACTATAGGGACATACAAAAGCATAATTATTCAAAGCAGTCATTTCAACAGCAGGTATAGTAGCCTTTCACTAGCAGGTATATCTTGTAGTGATTACCCCTCTCTGTTCTTTATCCACTTACAGGATACCTGTATTTCTTCCGTGAACACGTACGTTTTGAGTACAGCTACACATCGAGGAAAGTCATGCGCATCCTGAGAACCAACTCCATGCTCAACTGCTGATGATGTGGTCCCACTCATGGGCTGGAAACATGGTTTTCTTATTGTGCTGGACATTTACATGTTATTATTTGTGGAAAGCAGTGACCTAGTGCCCTACTTCTCAAAGTGAGGTCCGGAGCACCAATCCCATGGGTCCTTGAGAGGGTTCCATACGGGGTCCAAAATTAGTTAATCTAGTTTATAGTTTCTGTACTATACAGTGACAATTGTACAATTGTACATGCCATCAGAGTTACAAATGGATTGCTGAGCCCTAGCTTATACAGGATACACTTACTCAAATTTCTCTCTGGATCAGAGTGTGAGCTAAATGCGTAAAATGTCATTTGTCAGACACAGAATGCTGGTCAATTCTGCATAATTGTATTGTGAAACTATTTATTCAATTTATTTTACCTAAACTATGACTGTGGGCAGGGAGATGCAGGCTACGTTTCTTTTCACTGGCACTAAAGTAATTGTATGGCAGTTGATTAGGCCTACAAGTACTTTTTTATTTTCTTTTTTAGACCTTTAATCCGGTGGGGGACATTCAGGTGCTGTCGATATCATTAATGTATTAAATTATTGTAGATGAAATGACTATGAAATGTTTATTATTTGGACATTTTAATGATTGAACACGCACGCATAGCTATGGTTTAGACATCTTTATTTAATCAAATTAGACAACGTTCCGATCCATGGAGGAGTTTCATCAGGTAATTTGTTTAAATAAATGTGTCTAAAACATAGCTCGGTGTGCAGGTTATGTCCTTTAACAATGTTCTGCTATTAACCCAGCAGAAAAAGTAAAACATGACAATAAACTGGTTGTTAAGAAACTTCGAGAGGGATTTATTTGTCACTTACTCAATATACTGTAGTTATATGAGCAGCAACGTGTGTGTGTGTGTGTGTGTGTGTGTGTGTGTGTGTGTGTGTGTGTGTGTGTGTGTGTGTGTGTGTGTGTGTGTGTGTGTGTGTGTGTGTGTGTGTGTACGTGTACCTTTTAATGAAACTATAAAATAAGACAAATAAGAGGTAAATAGTTGGACCAAAAACTGGACACTGCTTGAGTTTACACCCCTTTCTGAAGAGAGTAACAACAGAACAAGTGACAAGGCTATTGGGAATTGCCACAAGACAGTAAGACACAGAGATGTGCAGACTGGTGAAAAATAATTGCTCAGTGGTGTGGTGGTCAGCATGGGCTGACCAGTGAGGTCTGGCCATATGGCCTGGTAGAGGCAGTGGCATGGCAGGCTGGCTGCATGGCTCCTGTAGTCCCGAGGATTCCAGTTACTTCCAGCTTCAGATTCCGCTAGGGAAAAGGTGAACTGATGAGTAACACGTGTGACACCAGCCAGCTCACCAACTGAAGGGGAGAGAGGCCTCTTTATGGAGAGTTAGGAACAAGTCACAGCTGTGGTCTGTTTTGTTGCACTCGATCTTCTCAGCTGAGTTGCTTGATCAGCCAGTATAGACCAAAACAGATGGTAGAAAAGAGAAGATAGCATATCAAATAGTATTATTTATGGAAGTGTTTTGTGCCCTATTTTGGGAGTAGAAGGCTCACTCCATTTACAGTAATGTGAGACAGCAAGTTTCTTGTTATATGGCGGAGAGCCGGAGACAGCCGTTGAAATGGAGTGTCCACAGCATTTTAGGTCCTCAGCTGTGAAAACGTTTTGCCATAATAAGCTAGCTATGCAATGGCAACCCAAAAACGTATCTTCAGGCAAGAAGTTATTTGAGTCATGGATGATTCAGAACTGGAATTAGGCAAGAGCAGACAGGAACAGACAGATGTGATACAAACTGTATTCATGATAAGGAGAAGTACATGCAGACACATAATTACACAGCATAAGCGTTATTTAAGTATGGTTATAAGATACTAGAGCGGTGTTATCAGGTTATATCTAGCACCATTTTCATATTATATGATACTGTACTGCTTTGATATGCACTTTTGGTCCACTTTAGATGACTGATAACTGTGCAATATGTTTCAGATCTTGCTGTAACCCAAGTAAACCTGTGGTTTCTCAGCTCGACAATGCAAGTCAGAATTAGAAATTGTATCATGGTTGGATCAGTAAAAGTACCAGCTTTATGTAAACTCAAATGTAAGGATGAGATCCTGTGCCTCTCGGATAGGGTCCACAGCAGCAGCAAGAATCTGGAGCACACGGAGCATCTTAACCCATTCTGACCTGAGATCAGATTCATACGAGATTTCCACTGGATACACACTGGTCTGATGAACCCATTCTGACCTGAGATCAGATTCTAAAAATGTCAGTCGCTCTTCGATTTTTCAAAAATAGCAGACCTACAAGCTCGTAGCGCGCCACTTGGTGGCGCGCTATGAGCTTGTAGATCTGCTATTTTTCAATAGCTAAAGCAAAATGGGTTCCCGTCAGAATGGGTTAAAAGCTTTTTAGACAGTATAGTATCTTCATCGTATGAAGGAGACCGGGATCTGTTTTCCACAGCCTTTTCCTTTTTGATACCTGCGTTATATTATGTTGTCTTGCTGTCTACAGTGGAAAGTAAAATGGTTGGCAATGTCAATCATTGGCCACTACATTTTCAACCTTTTCTGACTAAATCTAATGTTCCAACGTTATTACTGCCATAAAGTAATCTGATGGCGGGCTGAAAATGATCTGCCCCATCAGTCTGGCTGCTGATGCCAGCTGCCAGCAACATCCCTATACACTCATAATATATTTATTTCTACTACATTTGCCAAGTGTCACTCAGCTATGTTTAATACATTTCAAGAAACAAAAAACGAATTGAATGTAGTAATGTCTCATTTGTTTGTGTTTGAGGGAGAGAATGCAATGTATTGGAGGAGTTTGCACTAAAGTGTTAAAAGGACACAGGATCCCAAGTGACAATGGTAGAACAAATGGCAAAATTGATACTTATCAGACCATTACAAGAACTTATTGATTGATTCATGGTGTATTAGATATCTCCACAGCTAATGGAAAAGAGATACATAAGCCAGCTGCACAGTGGTGGACTTTAGTATGCCAGAGAACAGAAATAGCCTATCTGTATGTGCCAAGCCTGCAGTGTTGGCGGTCGCGTGCACGTGTGGCAGTATCTTGAGTGTACAGGGTTTGATGAGGGCCCAGGTAGGGCCGGTCCTTAATTCTCGGGCCTGTTGAGAACTCTAGTTTTCACCGGCTGCCGGGGTGCGCCTGCTCTAATAACTTTGGGGCAGGCCCGTCTAGAGTTTGAAAGGACAGGTATCAGTCAAAAGGGAGACATTGAAGAGGAAGGATGGATGGGGAAGGATCAACATAATGGAATGTCAGAACAGGTTCTGACATATATCCATATATGGAGATCTAAGGGTTTGAGGTTAATTGTGACAGCAGGTCGCATTTACTATGACATCAGGGATCTACATCACTGATGATGTTACGTGATGTCACGAGACCTGGGCACCATATATGGGGGCTTTCCCCAAGCCATGTATGGGGATTTTGAGTGATACACTGACTGACCGACGGACAAAAAATTTAAGTTTTCATAGTAAATGTGACCTGCAGTCGCAAATTACAAGCCCAAAATGAAAAATATGTTTATGCACAGCCATGCTTCAGAAACCAACCAAACCCTCCATGGCCCGTGGGCCTGCGGTTCAGCAGCAGCTTATACAAAGATCTCAGGATGGAAACACATCTGTGAATCACACAGGAAGTGATCTAATACTACAGATCCAAACAGAGCCTACAGGCTGGCTCTATACCCAGTATGGACATAAACCCCAGGGTGG
The DNA here is from genome assembly GCF_963924005.1 of Protomyctophum bolini. Lineage (NCBI taxonomy): Eukaryota > Metazoa > Chordata > Actinopteri > Myctophiformes > Myctophidae > Protomyctophum > Protomyctophum bolini. The sequence goes on along the minus strand of NC_137870.1, from coordinate 40,259,448 downwards.
TCCAGGAGGGAAAATCTAAAATATCGGAGTTGGAACCTGAGACCTTGACCAGCCCCATTTACCCGCTGAGAGCTGTTCATAAGGTGGACAGCCGCTGCCCCAGCTGGCGGGGGATTTGGGTTTAAGAGGGGTAACAGCTTAAGTGTTAAACTCTGAAAGTAAAACTACAGTAGTAGTGTGAATAAACATACAGAAGGTATACAGCACCTTAAGAAATGCTGTACTGCTGCTATACTTTTAGTTTTCCTTTTTTTTTGTAAGAAAAAAAGAACAAACCTGCATACTGCATGACGCTACTCTTCTATAATATAATGTGTATACCTGCTCTCCGTCTGTATAGAGGGAATAGCAGTGGACTGAGTGGAGGCCATTTTTTTGGTTCCACAAATAAAGGCAATGCATTTTCCCCATAGAGATTCCATGAATATATCAATTTTAAGCCTATAATCAAGCCATCCAGGCCAGGGTCCTGGTGAATCATTTGATTCTGTGAAAAAGAAAAGCCTGTGTGGCTTTATTCTAGCCTTGAAATAAAATAAAATCTTTGTGGAACCACAACATGGCCACCACTATGCCCAGCTACTATAGCCTATACTATATTACCCAACTTTATATTTGTACAATTTTTCTATTCCCTTTTCTCTGACTCTACCTCTCTTCTCATAGAATACTACAAAATGATAGAGCGCACACAAGGAAAATAATTTCACCCACAGCTTTACACCTGTAAAATCCGTTTTATGTGATTTGACTCTCTGATGAAAAATGCAAACTCGACCTGAAAATGTACGCTCTGTTTATTTAATAGGTGGCGAGATGGGGATACCCTTGTTACAAACACGCATACTAGCAATGATCACTATCGGAAATCTATTTAACACTAATTGTAACAAAATACATTAATCACTAAACCACCTTTACGATTTAAAATGAAAACTAAATTTGGCCCACATATGTTTTACTCTGGGAGTTCTTTATCTTCTCCACTAGAGGACAGGACAGTCTAAGGAAAAGATAACAGGTTTAGAGTAACCAGATCGGTTAAAAGGCATTGGAAATCTTAGGGGAAAGTAGCCTAAGTTAGACATGTTGAAATTAAGAATCAACACATTTAGAAGGGCATTTTTGTCTAAGAGCTTTGTTGTTTATACCCCCTCTGCTAAATGCATTCATGCCAAGACTTGTATGTTTTGAAAAAGAAGGCTGGTTTCATTGGTAGCCTAGTTTTGGGAGGGAGGGAGGGAGGGAGGGGGTGGCCCTTAACATGTTTCTAACATGCCATATGTTGTGTACCACACAAGTTCGTTAAAACTGCACAGTTGCTTCTATACAGCAGGCCTATGTCTGAAAATAAAATCTCAAAGACTGTTGATAATTATGCAATCCTATAAAGGGGAGATAAGCATCCCCATGGAGATCAGTTCAGAAAGTTCAGCCCCATAGCTGTCGAGTGCATCTCTGGCTTAAGGCCTGACAGTTGGAACAGTGAAGCTATGAGCCATGCAGGCAGCTTAAGCGCACGGGCCCCAAATCATGTGGATGCAATTACAGCGCAGCAGCAGCACAGTCACCCTCGATTGCTCATTTCCGAGGTTCTCAATGGTGGAGACTGCGTCACCCATTTCATGAAAGACCCTCTGCGGGTTCATCGCAGATTTGTCATAAGGCACTACAATTTCAAAGCCGTATATCTTTAAAGCCTCCCAGAAGAGGAAGAGATAAGACATCTGAATTTTGAAACGGTGGTTTTGAGCTCCAAGCATCCACACCACACCACACAGTAGTTAAAGTATATCTTAAAATAACGGTTTTCAGCAGCATAATCATAGATTTAATTTACTTAGGGATGTCCCGATTGTGTTTTTCTTTTTGCTCCTGATCCAATTCCGATCATTTGATTTTGAATATCTGCCGATACCGATTTTTCCCGATCAGATAGGACTATTATTTTTAGAACACTTATGCCATATCACGATAGTACAATATCCAATCTAATATCATGATATGGATATCATATAATATTGATACTAGGGATGTCCCGACCACGTTTTTTGCTCCTGATCCGATTCCGATCATTTGAAAATGGCGTGATCGGCCGCCCGATTTAAAATAAGTTTAGATGTGTCACAGTTTATGATGTTTTTTGATTGATTGGGTAGGCCTACTTCACAGTTTGCATGGACAAGCACAGGGAGATACAGTACAATACAAGGTCTGCTAAAACTATCCAAGAAAGCCTATTGGATTTGATGTTGTACAATGCAACAATGTCAGACTTCAAATTTACTTACTTTACTTGTTTTGTGAGCTATGTGTTGTGAGCTTGCATGGTGCCATTTTTTAAATGGGGCTTAAACATGATAGAGAAGTCAGATTTTGGAGAGTTGCTGGTTCAAATCCATTCTGAGGGGAAATCGGGAAGTAGGAGGTGAACATTATAAGTGCCCAGCAAATCTTCCCTGGTCAAATAAAAGCTGTGTAATGGGAAATGTCTGGGAAGTAGGTCAAGGAAAAATGGCAAGAGGTACCAAATCATTTGAGGAAACCCTGTGCATAGCCTGGCCCAACAGCTCCTGATGAAAACCAGATGTAACAGAAGGTAGAGGGCAACAATCTCAGGATGTATCCCTTTTCCTTAGGGGGAACTCCCTCCTTCGACCACCAATAGAGGAGGGTGATGCAAGAGTTCTCAAAACTACCCACAGTGAGCTGAAAAGTCATGATTGTTTTGAGAGGGAGCAAGCATTGTGCTTTTTGGCCCTTTATCTAGGAATACATTTATGGTGTTTCATCAACATTTGGTAATGTACTGCTAATCCGTCACGGTCAAAACATGATGAAGTTATAAAGAAAGAAACAGCATAACTAAAAAAGACAAACGCAACCCTGCTGTCACTGCCTGTCAGACTAGTATCAATCAGTATATTCCCTGTTGTGCAACTTAATTGCCATAGCATGCACTTACAGTACAGTGATGCATTGTGATCTTGCCGCCTATTGATTGTTGCTACGATTGACCTAGATAAGATAAGTTGCAAACAACTTTTAAAAGTTTATTTGAGGCATTACACTAGCGTTCTCTCTGCACTCTACTTGTGTGATTATTTACCTTGTTTTTTGGGGTTTTTTAACCAAAGTTTATGCTTACTCTGCTCCAGGGGTTATAAATTAAATAAAGAATCTCAACACACAAATCCAATCTCACACTGTAAATCACACTAGATAAGAGTGTCTGCTAATTGCTTATGACAAGCCGCGACAACGGGTATTATTAGGTTCCCAATTTGCATCGTGCTCAAGTAGGTCGGTGGCCGATGGGCACGTACAGGTCTATAGTCTTATAAATTCAGTCAACTTACTTACAGTATCAAACTGTTACAAAATCATGGATGATGATGATGATGATGATGATGATGATGAACATCTGAAAGAGTGAGACTGATTCATTCTCAAAAAAACGATTAGACAATAGCCAGTCACAGCAACACTGCTCTCATTTGGCTCAAACACCTCTCTTGGCTCAAACACCGCTCTTGGTTTAACATATGGTACAGTACATAGTCCATGAGCCATGATAGATGATTATCAAATGAGTGGGCTAAGAAATAGTTATCACCACTTCCCCAGTTGATTATTTACATGAAGACAATGATTTTCTGAAATTGTACGTTTAATATGAAAATTAGGCATTATTGGATAAAGCCCAGAGTCCTTCTTATTTCACTTTGTTTACATGCCAGGGGACAAAGGTTTTACAAGGGGATATTCATTAATATACACTCCTCCATCTGCCTCCTGAATCCCCACTTGCTGTATACATTTTCACATAACTAACTTATCTTACTTGATAAACTGATCATTTGGTCCTTCAAACGTTTTGGTTCATATGAACCAAACGTAATTTTGACTTGAGGTTGACTTGAACGCCTACTGAGTGGCAAACTACTTTCTGACAAGTGGTAAAAAACGACTTTCCTGGCCTTGACAGCCCAGACAAAAAAAGTCTGGTTGAATTGCATTAATCGATGTTAAACGACATGGGTGGTCGGTTTAATTAAATCAAAATGATGCAAATATTGTAGACATTTTAACATGGCGCATCCTTGATCTCAACCTGATACCGTTTCAACTGCTTCCTGTCCTCGTTTACACATTCTATAATAGCCATAGAGATAGCAACCACAGCTGAATAGATGCCCCTGGCAAGATGATTTTATTATTTTTAATTACTTTCACAAGTCAAGGGTTGTAAAATGTATGTTTAAAGGGTCATGTAAAAATCCCTGCATGCTCCTTTTCCGGTCAAAGAGTTACAAGGTTTAGCCTTGGTAAAGCAACCTTTGTCTTGTAAACAAACAGCTTAACAAACACGTTTGTGCAAAATAGCTCTCTCAGATTTCCCCTCTGCCCTCCCCAGAGACTGAAAGTAAAAACCGTTGCAGTGTCGAGAGAAATATGGGCCTATGGTTGAAACAAAGTGAATTATCTGCTTGGCCTCTCTTTCAGGGATTCGGTCCAGCAAGGTCAAATTACAGTACATTTGCTTGATAGTCGCTCAAGCAAGCGTGGAGTGTTTAATAAAGACACCCTGGTCAAGCTTGCCTGAAGTAATTATGCACACTTCAAAACCTCCCTCTGCACTGAGTAATTACCGGTACATTTCAGAGCCAGATCTCTGCACAGAATGAAAACAATAAGCGCTTTCCCTTCCTCAATCACACACCCTTAATCACACGCCAAACAAGACTCCGGCCTAATGGGAATATGAAACTTAGAGTTTTAGTTTAAACAGATGGATCTACAGTACATGGGATGGGTATGCCGACACAGACCATCTTTCAGAATATCAGACTCTTTTTCTCACTTTTGACACTTTAAATCGATCGTGGAAAACGGCATGAGTAAAATGTGTGTAGGATCTGGGATCCCCAATGCATGAGAGGCCGTCATAGGCAGACCTGTATCCCGAGAGAAGACAGACTATGCAGCACCCACTGCACACTAAACGAAGTGGAAACCGAGCTACACTTCCTAACCATCTGTCCATTGTACCAAGACATCAGAGACACATACTTCCCACAGATTACAACCACACACGGAGATTTTGAAAACATGACCAATGACAAAAAACTCCCATATCTGCTGGGCGAAGTACAACAATGTGCAAACACAGCAGCAAGATTTGTGAGTTGCTGTGATAGGAGAAGGATATCAAATGGAACTCGGTCTACTCCTATACTATTCACACCGGTTGAATGCGTGCAAACAATTGTAGGCGTAATGGTATGATAACGCACATTCATCATAATCACGGATATGTTGTGTGTGTGTGTGTGTGTGTGTGTGAGAGAGAGTGAGAGAGTGTGAGACTGCATGCCTGGAAGTGAGAGTTCCATTGTGAGCTCCTGTGCGTGCATGCGTACTGTGTGTGTGTGTGTGTGTGTGTGTGTGTGTGTGTGTGTGTGTGTGTGTGTGTGTGTGTGCACGTGTGCATGTAGGTGTTCTACATTGCTATTTTCTGTCTCCATGTACCGATGTGATATGCTCTATTCTTTATAAAGCATGCATTATGAATTTTCCTGCTTTTCACGTGTGGTGTTCTTCAGCCGAAAGTATGCATCTTCATCACTCCCCCCCCCCCCCCCCCCCCCCCCCCAGATACTTTTACCTTTTCTGTGTATACATTTATTATATTCCTTTATGTTGGTGTTCAATAGCACTGATTTAAGAAGAAAATAAAGGTTAAACGGGTGGAGCTAGCTGGTTTGACAGACAGTTTGAGGGTCCAATGGACTTTGCCGAAGCACTATAATACTTATTCATATTTTAATAGGTTATAATAAGCACTTTTTAATACTTTCCATTCCATTTGAACCAACACAGAGACGTGTTAAAAAATAGCATTGACTTGTGAAAAGATATTAACAGCTAGTGCAGCCAAATCCTTAATTTAACTCTTGAGAGTGAAAATAACATAGTGTGTGTTGGATGCGGTCATTAAGTGGATATCAACATTACTTCTGTGTGCTTCCCCTTATGTGTATATATGTGATGTGATCCTCCGTTGGTTTGCAAGTGCACTGCAAACATCTAGAACATGTAAGATAAGCCTAGAGATAATTTTCCTTGGCCGCAAGGACTTAACTGTAGGCAGTACATGATCCTATCACTCACCAGTCCCTCCCTGCACTGAAGACACACAACATTCCAGCATTTCAGATCTTTGCTGCCCCACTTTTAACTACTCTGTCGAGTATAACCTGAAAAGACTGTAGGCTATCCTTTTTGTCTCCACCAGCCGAAGGCATGGGGAGAGTATGTTTTGCACTCTGTCCGTCCATGTGTGTGTGCGTCCGTGTGTCTGTCTGTGGACAGCTAATCTCTGGCACCGTTGGCTTGATCACAGCCACACTCTGCACACACACTTCCTGGATGCCAGAGCTGAACCTCTGTCCCAAATTTTTCACATTGGCCTGTTATAGTGCCACCAGGAGGCTGCTTTCTGCAAAACACTATTTTGGACAGTCACGCAAATTGGTACACAGTCTCTCTATAGCCATTAAACAAAACGGGTCTTTGACATTCTTCAGACTCCATCCTGATTGGCTAAGATTGGCCTCCAAAGTTCGTAGGAGTGCTCTCTTTCGAAAGAAATGCTGCAAATCATGAACACATTGTGTGATTTCCGTGAAATTATGCACACACATTCCCACTAGGCAGAGGAAGAAATGCCACTTGACAATTTTCAACTCGGCCTCATCCTCATGGTGGCGCTATAACTGGCCGATTTGTGTTTTACCTATAACTGCACTGATCTGCGTCAAACTTTGTATGCACACTCCCTACAGCCCAAATATCCAAATATCAATCCTGGTGGAGAGCTGTGTCTGAGGGGCACTTCTTCTAGTTGTCTTTCTTCTTGGCTTCCTTCATAAGGTTTGCAAAGGTGGTGGGTAGTCTTTGGTGACTGGGGATGGAAGTCTAGTCAGAATGTATTCAAAACACAAAACATTGAGCTGTTTCAATAACGATGTTTTTATGACTTTTCTTTAAATACAATTTCTTTATTCCTTTGAGCCACTACTTGAAAAAGTATTTTGTTGTGTACATATTATATAAAATCGACCTTGGGTAATATCTCTGCATTTTCTAAGCGGATCAGGATTCATTTTGAATGCTACGTGGAGTGAGTCTTGGTTTTCTTGTGTCTTAATTGCTTTGTTCTTGTGTCTTGCTTTGTGAGAATATTCCACTCACAAATCCAGAACATGTAAAAGTATAGGAACGTCATGTTCAAACTTTTTTTAAGGAGTGTTATCTCTTGGCAGTGTAGTGCCTTCTAATCTGTGAAGTTCTGCTCACGTTGCATGTTGTGCGAGAGTATATTTTGTGTCGGTGTATGCAAGATATATTCATGTGCACACATGCACATGCATGTGTCCACTCTTTCTCATGCATTATTTAGTGACCTACGCTCTTTCTTAGAGTCTCTAGGACATTCAGAATACAAATCATATTGTAGCTGCATTGCAAGACTCCCATGAGAGCAGAAACATTTGGCCTGGGTTTTCCCTGGGTTTGCATTTATTAAAAGGAAACACCACTCAACATCGCTCCTTATGTAACCTACAAAATTAAATAGAAAACAGTCATGTTATATCAATGGTTCAGGACATTCCAATCAATACTGAATATGAACACAGCAAATTATTGCAATGATGTTAAAGGTGACTTGATGAGCACGTTCGTGTTCAGAGCCAACGATAGTCGATAGTTCTGTAGAATAAACCATGAAATTATTTCAACAAAATGTAAACTATGCTACAACACTGTAACAGCTAAAACCCTAGAATATACTTTGTTGAAGGGACTTTGTTGTCCCCCAAGGCTCTATACTTGGCTCGCTCCCCTTTCCCCTCTGCACCAAATCGCTTTGCCCATCTACAACCTCACAAGTTTGAAGATGGGCTATTTTCTGTGATTCAGAATAGGTTTCATGTGTTTAATTTATTTCATATTTAATTTAATTTGTGCAAGCAAGTGATGAGTTGGCGTGACTTTCTTTTTCTCCATAAGGTGTAAATCAAAAAAGAAATCTAAAGCCTCAGAGCTGGGGTAATTTGATATTTGATTTGTTGTACCTACCTTTGCATTCCACAGATGACTGTGCAATTTCACAGTGTTGAAGTGAGATATGAGAGTGAGAGCTGGGCCTAGTTGTGATGGATGAATGGTTGGGTGTGTAGGTCTCTACATGCTTGAGCTTCAAGGATAATTGACATGTCACATGTCAAGAAATAGACAAATGACCGTATTCACTTGGTACAAGATGTGGGCAAATCATTGGGCCTGCTTTCTATCGTATGACTGCTGGTAGGATAGGTAGGTATATTCTATTTTTGTTTCAGAAGAGCAACTCATGAGTCGTGACACAACATGTCTACTTCTCTAACATAAAATAAACCAATGTGCTCTGACAAAAACAAGTTAAATCTACCTATGAGCTTTGAAATAACATGCCTCCCACCTAGGTCAAACTCCTGCAACACGTGTAGCTTTTTTACTCCTGTTGTGATATTATGTTCATGCCAAGGCAAATAGTACTGGTCACATAGTGAACTATGTAAACATGACTTGTACAACCTAGCTAGACCAAACTGACTGTCTGTCACTATATATTGAGATGAAATGACATACAGATAAAGCAGACAGGACACCCTGAACCGCCCAAAATATGAGATTGAGATGGACAAATGTTGCACACATCTGGAAATGTTTTCAGCAGTGGGGTCATCCACTAAGGAAAACCTTCTCAGACAACCTCTCACCCACTTGCCTGAAGAGACATGCACTCATACATACAAAGATACACACACACACACACACACACACACACACACACACACACACACACACACACACACACACACACACACACACACACACACACACACATTACACATTACACAAACACGCCCAGAAATGAGATATATAAGTAAAGTAGACACTTGTTCTCAAGCACAAACAATCATAAGTACACTCTGGTTCATACAGTATCTCCCGAGGTCCCAACTTGTATGCTAAATGAAGTGTCTATGATTCTTTGCAGCCTTATGGACAGCAACAAAGCACAGTACTGTACTCAAGCAAATTTGTATTTGTCTACTTCACTATTTGTATTGGTACTTTTGAGTCCACTACATTTCTAGGAAGGGAAAAAGTTATGAATCAACTATTTAGGCCCTATTTCAAATATGGTGAAAATAGCAGACCTACAAGCTCACAACGCAACTCGTTCTGAGCTTGTATAGACCTTCTTTTCTCACTATTATTGATATTTTCAGTACTTGGTAATTTTAAAAAGTATTTTAAAAAGCATGAACGTTTGAATAATCAAGATTTTTTTTAAAGCAAGTACTCCAATACTTAATTACTCGATTGGGTACAAATTTGACTGAGCAACTTCCACTTGCATTGCAGTCATATTTGACCAGGACAGGAGTATATCTATACTTTGTTGACAGACTCAAGTACTGGAGTCAAATGCCACTCGCATTTTGCAGGCCTCAACAACAGGCAACACGACAACAGGCTTCCTTTTTTTATATAACACATGTCCCTGTTGCAATATGTGAAAACCCCTTTGTTTAGTCAGCCCTTTTCTGCCTCTGTTTTTGGCTTATGGGTCTCTTGGTATTTCAAAGGAGCTGTGCTTTGGCAGTGTCACAGGAGCCAAAAGGGCATTATGTGAATGCTTCTCTGTGTCCGAGGAGGAGCTCACAATGGAACTCTCACTCCCTGGCACGCACGCACACACACACACGCGCACACACACACACACACACACACACACACACACACACACACACACACACACACACACGCAGCACAGAGCACACATATCTGTGTGCTGCCATTACATACTCAGCCCTGTCTCTTTCTCCACTTTCCTTCTCCTCCTAGTATATATGCATATGCATGTAGATGCACAGATATGCTTCTTAGGGACCCTCACACACACTCTCTCTTTTAACCTGGCACTGAGTGTGCTCTCTCTATCTCTTTCTTCCTTTGCCCTACTCAGTTACCCACTTTCCTGTTGGGAGGCCGGCCAGCAGAGAATGATTCCCTACTAAAAGCACTTGTGAATCTGGAGTCTTGTGTTGTAAAAGACCACTCAGGACCAATAGAGGAGCGGGTATCTCTGTGTGAGTCTGGCCCCTTGTGTTGTAAAAGACCACTCAGGACCAATAGAGGAGCGGGTATCTCTGTGTGAGTCTGGCCCCTTGTGTTGTAAAAGACCACTCAGGACCAATAGAGGAGCGGGTGTCTCTGTGACTGTGAGTCTGGCCCCTTGTGTTGTAAAAGACCACTCAGGACCAATAGAGGAGCGGGTATCTCTGTGTGAGTCTGGCCCCTTGTGTTGTAAAAGACCACTCAGGACCAATAGAGGAGCGGGTATCTGTGTGAGTCTGGCCCCTTGTGTTGTAAAAGACCACTCAGGACCAATAGAGGAGTGGGGTATCTCTGTGACTGTGAGTCTGGCCCCTTGTGTTGTAAAAGACCACTCAGGACCAATAGAGGAGTGGGGTATCTCTGTGACTGTGAGTCTGGCCCCTTGTGTTGTAAAAGACCACTCAGGACCAAATAGAGGAGCGGGTGTCTCTGTGAGTCTGGCCCCTTGTGTTGTAAAAGACCACTCAGGACCAATGGAGGAGCGGGTATCTCTGTGTGAGTCTGGCCCCTTGTGTTGTAAAAGACCACTCAGGACAGTCTCTGTGACTGTAGGGTCTCTGAAGTGAAGCAACGTTGTTACTAAATTGTTAAACTAAATAAACAGCTGTGAGCTCAAACCAGTTGGAGAAAAAAAAGCTTTCTCCCTTTGCTGTGAATAACACACCCTGTTATGAGTCACTATTGTGCCAAAGACAAATCCAGAATTTCCTTAAAATGTACATTGGGGATACTGACATCCAGCGTTGGTCCCACAATTGAGTTTTTTAACAACATTAATCCTGGCATCTCTATTTTGGGCATATCGTTATGGGCCTTTTTTAGGCTCACAATGTGGTGCGATGTGAACCATTGTGAGCTTGTAGACCAGAGGATTATAGGGCTTAGTATAGGGCTTAACGCGCTTAACACATTTAGGCCTGATTTAAAAAAGAATCTTCAAAGTCCTGACAGTTTTCTGAAAAACCTTATGTTTCTGTATCAGTGGTGCTCAATATTTAATATCAAGGACCCCAAAAATTATATGTAATATGCATCAGAAAATATGTTGTTCCAGGGACCTCCCCAAGAAGCAAAGATTTGAGTTTAAATGTTCACTCTGTAATAATATTTACCGGTATTCAAAGATTTAAGGCACAATTTTTCACAAGCAGACCTACAATTCCATTGTTGTAGGTTCATTGTTGAGCTTGTAGATCTGCTATTTTTCAATAGCTAAAGCATAATGCTTAAAACACCAAAAGGGGTTCCCGCCCAAAATGGATTAAGTTAAGTGTTTAAATGTTTCTACAGGGATACCTAGTAATTGTTAGAACAAACCAATAAGAGTGATGTAGTCACAGTATTTTGTTTCAGCAGACATGAGTTAAAAAGAAATGCTACAGAAACTGATACAATATCATTACATATACTACGTTACAAATAATCTGAATGCCAAGTGTGAGAATAATCAATTTATTACCTATAATTTGTATGCAAAGCTATGTACAGTATAATTACACAATTATAAACCTCAACATCGGACAATTCGTTTTCAATTTTACCCTGAATCAATAACTGTGAATGAATGCTAGAACACAAATCATTGACTGACAGTTTCAATTAAAATCTTCAATTGATCTGAGGACAAAATGAACAGCCCTGTTTCACACAGATATCCGACATTCATCTGCAGTCATGAGGCAAAATGTCCTTTAAGGCCAACAATAATACCACAGTAATACCAATGCAAGTTTACATGTAGGCCTACACTACAGCATAATGTAGGTTGATGTCTTATATGTTTCAACATGAAAAATATTGGCAAACATACATAACTACATTTGTGATTACTTGTGATATTTAAATCTTCGTGGATATGTCAACATGGAACATTATTATTATAATATGATCACTGTCTCTTTCAGCCTATCAGATCATGATCAAACTTGTCTACATTTTTCTGGAATACAACCTAACCTAAGCCAATTTGCTTTGGCACAAGAAATGTTGCGTTTAGCTTGGTCATGGGGGATGTGTCAGGCTTTGATGGGTCAGGTAAAACCTCTTGGCAATATAAACAGCATTATTGTTGCGTAATGTGTGTGAAAGGCAGCAGTTAATACATTCCAAGCGATAGGCTGGAAACATGACTTTTTCTAGCTGTTGCTAGAACAAGTACCACCACTGTGCCCAAATGGCACAAATTGACACCTTGTGTTTTGTTAATTAAATGCAAAATACGTTTTTCACATCCCGGTCATATTGTGCACTAATATGACCAATGTCAATATGCACAATACGACCGGTATTCAATTTCCATCAGTATCAGTATGCCAACTTCTTTCATACAGTAGTAAATGCATTACTTGTAGTCTATTGGCAATGGATAGTGGGACTAGAGAATACCAGCATTAAATGACTCACGGATGTCATTTAATGGATAGTGGGAAACAATGTCATTACATACTAATGCTTACTGTGTGTATCAATTTCTGTAAGACAATATCTCCTTCTACATGAAAAGGAAAACCTGTAGTGGTTAAAAGTAAGGATGGTAAGATACTACTAGATGATACCAAAGTGGTGTCCTGGATATGATAATCATTGCAATAGTAGGTATTTGCATTGCCTGAGTTTTGGTCCAAATAAGAGTTGAATAATAAAGGAGTGGCTCCTGAACCGGCGGTATCTTCAACCCAAAACGCATTTAATGATAGTCTTAGCGAAGCTGACCTAAATACACATACATTATAATGCTAATAAGGTTTGGTCTAAGCATTATGTTACACATTAAGATTAGGTATAAGGCTACTAATGGGTATGTTTAGGCATTATGTTAATACATGGTTATAGGCGTGTGTTTGTTTTGGTTACGGTAAGGGTTATGGTGAGTTAGGTTTATCTGTAATCTGGGAGCCAATGATATTGCATGACCTCAAAGCTTTTACCTGGGTACTGGTTCAGAAGCCACAACCTACTAAATATCGCACATGCATGGGTGAAAAGTACATTGTAACATTACTGAATAGAAGACTGACTTTCCATGTGCACAGTATCACGTTTTGAATTCAATAAACATCCATAAACGTGACCAAAGACACGTCTTCCGCACAGCTATCTTGGAAAAAGAATATGAATCATGACATGTTGATGTAATGGCGGAAATAGGCAGTGTTGGGCATGCCAAGCTGATGCTTGCCTGCAAAATGCATCACGGGATGCAGGAACACGGAGAAAGGCCAAAACAGACAGAAAGATGAATACACTAATAGAGTGGAAAAAATATGGTTTGCATACTTAGCTCCAAGAGTACAAAAAGCACAGTTCTGGCACAGAAATGTTTGTCACGCTCCTTGTCTTCAAGGCACAGTCTCATGACGCAATGCCCTTGACATTACAGCTCAGCACGTCGTCATGTGTGACCTGCCCGAGCTGCCAATGGAACTGCCCCTGTTTGCGGGTCCTCCAGCAGTGGATGCCATGTCCTAGTGTAATATCTTTTATACTGGGCAAATGGCTCAGCAAGTTACTTGGCAAGGATGTCACCGCGGAGTTGGACAAATTCAGCTCCAGCAGCGAGTCCAGTCCACTGAAAACCATGGGGCTCAGAGTCTTCAGATTGGGATTGTTGGAGAGATCCAACACTTGAAGGCTCTGCAGGCCCTTGAAGCTGTGAGGCTGGATCTCCTGAAGCTCATGGAGACTGCTGAGAGACAAGTGAACCAGGTCCTTGAGTGAAGTGAAGGCCCCCTCTTCGATGCGGGTGATGGGGTTTCCGTCCAGGTTTAGGTATCTCAGTGGAACGGCTTCAAGTTTGGGGATGGTGGTCAGCCTGTTTCCTGTCAGAGTTAAGCTCTGGACGTGTAGGACTCCGCCGGCCTGAGTCCTGGAGACTGACGTCAGCAGGTTATTAGACAGATCCACGGTGACGGGCTCACTGTGAGCTTTGGTGGTGAACGCATCCATGTCAAACTCCTGGAAGCGGTTGTAGCTGAGGTCAACTTCTGACAGAGGGAGGCCAAAGAAACAGCTGGGTGGGAGGCTCTCTAAGGAGTTGTGGCTCAAGTCAAGAGTCTCCAGGTAACGAAGCTTGGACAAGGCTTTCGGACTTATCTGGAAATTGGATGACAAGAAAGACAGTTTCCATTAGTATGTACATAAGTTTGTACAAGTCAGTACCTTTTTTCTTTCCTTTTTTACCACATGAACCTAGGCGAACATTCAAGCTCACGACATGTCACAACAATGGTGGTGAACATGTAGATCTGCTATTTCCGCTATTTAATGTACAACAAGTTTTAACTTTAAGTGCTTAATTTTATTTAATTACTGTGTGATACTAAGACAGACCTGGGTGATGTGGTCGCTACTGAGATCCAAGCTGACCAAGGTGGTATAGCCGGGACCTGTCAGCATGGCATCATTGAGTGGACCCACGGTGTTTGAGGACAGGTCCAGGTGAGCGGTATCCAGGGGTATGGGGATGGGCATCGTGGCACCGGGCCCCATCGCTTGGCATTCCACCCTGGTCAGGCTGAAGCTGTCGAACAGGCCAAAGCTCTCCACCTCACAGTGGCAGGCAGGGTGACAGTTCCTCACTGGAGTGCCAGCATGGACATCCACCAGCACCAGAGACAAGCCAAGCCACAGCAGTCGTGCCATTGTGTTCTGAGGAACAATTAATAGTGACCAGAGTTATATGAGGTAATGTACTTAATATTGCTCTCCCGCTAGCTGGAAATGTAAATTAGTTACTGGAACAGTGGGTTCCAGTGTTAACTGGTGATTTTCTTGACCCTTTTGACAGAAACCTATTTTTACAATTGGTACTTCTATTAGTAATTGAGAGAGAGAGAGGCAATCAATTGTACATTTCTGAATTAAGCCCTGCTAGCTGGCCTACAGGCTGTTCTGATCCTTCTTACACCCCACGTGACCCAAGTGATTTGAACTGACAGACCACTTGCCAGCATGGCTAAAACACAAATATTGTAAATAAACTATATCCTGAATGCTCACAATATCTGAATGCTCTATAGAGTCTGGAACTACACCACCAAAAAGCAGAGAAAGGAGAAGCTATTGAATTCCCATTTCTGCTAAGCTGTAAGATGGAAGCATTTGAAAATTGTAGGAGGCTACAGTCTGGCTTGGGGAGCTAACACAAGACTGGACAGGGCTTTATGGTACAAGAAGAGCAGCTTCAGGCTATGTAGACAGTATATGGCTTCTGTCATGGGAAGAAAAAGCAACTGTTTGTTTGTTTGTTTTTCATTTGATGTTAAAGGTTTATGAGGTCAATTAAGTCTCGAGTGACTTTTTACAACCCTGTTGTAAAGAAATCTGTGGAAAGGCTCAGCCACAAAACTAAAACAAACAAATTAGTTTATTTTAGGAAATGTAGAAATTGTTTCTACATACTATTTAACTATTTCACGAATACAGTGATTCATTACGGAGGTATAATCGTTAGGTAATGTATGCACCAAGCAAAAGTCTGTAGAGATTACATAACTTTTTTATATATTTTTTTTATCCCACGATTTTGTAACTAATTCTTCACTCCTGTCAATTATCTAATGTGATCCTGGGCTCTACACACCCTCCGCCAACCTGGGGAGAGCAACAGACTTGAACTCATGCTTCCTTCATGCATGAGTGTCCAAGTCGCTCCTTTACGCCTGACAGGGGGGAGTTCCCCTGGTTGGACGTATAGCGCGTGGAAGGAACACGTTATTCCAACCAGTTCCTTTCCCCTCCATCAGGCGCCCCGGCTGGCCAGGGGGAGGCAGTTTAGAGACCAGGATTACTGCATGTTTTTTGTGAGGGTACCTACCCTAGGGGACACAGGGATAATTGGAGCTTGCTTAATAAGTGTCCAAGATAGCTGCTTTGAATGTCTTTTTAACATCCATGTCGACATTCTCCTGCACCAAAAATCAAATCTCTATACAGCTACAGTAAGTTAGATTTTGAGCTTAATCCATGTACACTGCGCCCTCCTGCACTCCACTTATTAACATTCCACATCAAAACCCCTAACCTTCAGCTTAAGGTCTCCTCTCATTTGTGGTTTTAGGGGAAATTGGAGAATAATGTTCCCATTTTGAAACACCATCTTTAGTCCCACCCTGCAACCCCAGGGGGACTCTTTGATCCTTGATCAAAGACTTCATTTGCACTTTCTAAAGTGTGCACAATACGAATGACAAGGCAGATAAAACAACATAAACAAGATAAAGGATATAGAATGTCACATCTTCAGCAAGTGATTAATGAGCCCTTGGAACTCTAGGTGCATTCGCAAGGACTCGGAGCAGAAAGAAAACTACTCATCATGGAAAAATAGACTCACTCGTATTTACTAGCTACGGCTCAGTTACTGCATCGCTGCAAACCACAGAAAGAAATCCTCTAGAATGTCACCAGAAAATGCGATCAATTGAATGCTTTTGGATAACCATGTCAAGTTATGAGCAACTATTTTCAGAGAGAAGGGGGATAATTAAATGCTCATTAGACAGTAATTTAAACTAATATATTAATATAATAACAACAACAATAATAATAATAATATTAAAACAAGTGTTTCAAAATCCTTCACAACACAATGGCATATGTCTATATTATACTGTACCTCTATTCACAGCTGTCACTGATCACCCTCACAACTGTAAGTCAGACTGTAAATGTTGACAGCCAGACGTTTGAGCACACAATGCCAAACACCTAATCTGCTTTTACACAAGCTTATCCAACACATTAGGAGCACTGTAATAGATCAGATATACTGATATACACATTACACACGCACAATTTGGTCAGAGGTTATCATTGTGTAACTCAAACTAAGCAGTCCATTTTTCAATTCAATTCAAAGGGCTTTATTGGCATGAGAAAACATACGTTTACATTGCCAAAGCAGAAATACAACAATACAGCAATACAATCAAAACAAAAATTATGTACTTTGAAGGTCAGAATCTTCAATAGATCAACTTCTATGTAGCAAGATCACTCGATGCAGGTATAGTGCAGGAATATACACAATGATTAGTCTTTAGGGTGGTTGTGTTCCATTTGATATCCTTCTCCTATCACAGCAACTCACAAATCTTGCTGCTGTGTTTGCACATTGTTGTACTTCGCCCAAGTCACAGCTAAGCCTAACCGAGGCATGACTTGGCACAAAATGTATAATTAAAGGGAATAAAGGCCCATGTTTTTAATGTAGAAATACATACTGAAACAGTATGATTATATTTTGTATGGCAAATATGCCATTTTTACTTTTGTTTTCACAATATAAGTCAGTTTTACAACAATGATTACCAACTGAAACAAATTAATTATAGCCACAAAACAATGTACAAATGATGTAGCCTACTGTATCTGTAGCTGTCTCAGTCAATCATCAATCCTCAAAGTCTAAACTGTTTGTAAAAGACTTGTAGACTTTAGAGAATAGCCTTCACTGCTATTTTGTATTTTGGGATGGATTTGTTTGTTTGAATCATTTTTAAATACATAATTCCATGCAAGTGCAGTGCACATAAGTAGAGCACTGCTAATAACATACTCTACAAATGTTACATAACCTAAGTGTACAAACTTGAGACAAAATAAACTTCCTTATTATGCAAATTGGGAAGTCAGAAATACAAACTTTAAAAATATATATATGTTTTTTCAATACACAAATCTCACCCTAAAAAGAAAGAAAGATGTGTATCATGATAAGAGAGGGAAATATATATTCAGTATTCACCACTAAACGCTTTGTAAGAAAATGTAAAGCATTATTCACACTAGAGCTATAATACACGTAGCGAGTAGTTATGTAACAGGTATGTTATGTAGCGCATACTCCTTGAAATACAACATGTGAGCAGATTCCGATTCCAAAGATCAAAGTCTGCTCAAAGAGAGTTGCTGTTGCTGATTTGTTTTGCTTTCTTTTTTCCTGCCGTGATTTGGCTTTTACAGTTGCAACTGTAACAAGTTAAATTTACTTGTAAAAAGCATTGGAATATGTACTTAATTTTGCAGCTGTTATAAAGCATGGTGGTGGTTGTAATTTCCACTCCATTTCATTGGGCATATCGACCAAGGCTACCTGTGTGGTTGCATGTGTATATGTGCGTGTTTTGACCTGCGTCGTTCGTTTTGACCACCCTCATATGACCGTAAAATCAAGTACAAACAAGACATAACCAAAATAAAGCTTAATGAGATTTAGACTATCTTGCTGCCATACTCTTATCAAGCAACCCATTCTTCCTTTGGAATGCATAATAAGGGACCGGGATAACATCCTGGTCTTAAAATGTAGCCTTTTGTTCCCACATGTTGATGATGTTCATCATTTGAAAGAAAAATCCCCCCCCCCTCTCATTAGCAAGCAACAGTAAAGCACTATCTCTCTCTGTTTCTGGCACAACAGCGCCCCTACTAGTACTAATAGTCATACTCGTGCTCATGGCCACATATAGACATAGGCGGACACATAGGCGGACATGGACATTGCTGTTCCTTGGAGTGGTTGCACCACTCAAAAATACAGAAAATACAAATTCAAATTTACAAAACTATAAGATTTACACCACAACACCACTTAAACTTCAACATCCGTATTCTGGGGAAAACCTTTTTTGCAGATTACAAGCTTTCGGCTGAGACATTTACTGTCTTCCATTGTTTTCACAGCACCAGTTTAATTTCCACTTTTCTTGTTACCGCCTTTGCTCTTACAAAAATAATGACTCAGTGAAGGTTCCTGTAGGATATCATCATCCAACCCAATGTTAACAAGTCTGTCTCCCCTCACGCAAGCTATAAGACCATAAAAAACGCCTGCCTTGTCAAGAAACCACACCCAAGCCATACTGTATACCCACTAGACTTGGGAAAATAACAGTGATACTGAGGGGTCATTAGGTACAATGTCAGTCACTCTAGTTATCATGTCAGCATCCACTTGCCTTTATACCCAGGTCTCTAATATATCTCTCTCGATCTCGCCTTCTTCACCTATATATTGCCCCATCTGTTCGTTTACTGCAGGGATCGTGAACTTTCAACGCCAGGTGTTCCTCTCAACCGTCACCAATAAATCTCATTTAACACCAATCTGCTTTTAACCCCCGGCTTCAAATCAAGACGCATTCTCTAACCACAGTAATTAGCAAATGGCAACAGCAGTTAGAGCGGCAAAGTCCCTTTAGAGGCCAATTGGCAGTGGCCTTTGAAGTCCCACCATGATACCATCTCACTTTCAGGGTTCCTGTTTTGACATCTTTATCTATAGTCATTCTAGTGGCAATCTGAGAACCCGTCGTCAAAAAATAAAGGAAAGACAGCGCCCTCTTTTCGTGAGTCTAAATTGAGACCCTGTCCCACATTGTGACGGAAATACAGCACCGCAGCGCACTCGCCTATTAGTTTGCAAACAAACAAAATGTGAGATGCCAGAAGGGGTTAATAACTAAAATAATAGGCAATAGTAAAGCCTCTGGTCAAATAGACATCAAGGCATTTAATAGCAACTTGGCCTTATTAGGTTACTACCCCCGTCCTGTCCTGTCCTGTCCTGTCCCACACAAGCGATACCTCTGTTCTGTCCCTCAAATGAACAGTTTGGATCTAGATTTACTGTGTGGACATTTTCCCTTTGGATTGGAGTATTTTGTTTGTATAAGACAGTTCTGAACAAACGGGAACATAACAAATACAATCCTACAAGCAATAAGCATAAATGTGTTAAAAACAACAGTTCATTGTTAAATTATGAGAGAGAGAGAGAGAGAGAGAGAGAGAGAGAGAGAGAGAGAGAGAGAACACGTGTGACCTCTTTGCCAAATATGTAGCCTATCCGCTTTGATGGCACAGTCCACAGCAAAGGTGTGCACAGCAGGGCACACTACATTTCACGTGAGCTTGTAGGCCTACATGCTGTGGCAGACGGCACGACGGCAGTGCTGCTGTTCATTATCCACACAGCCAGGCTGCCTGGCCGGCCTTATCATTTGATTAAAACACAGCATGAACCCACAGGACCCCTGCCATACCCCTCCGGCTCGGGACGTTTTAGAGGCGGGCACATCGGGTAGCCTACCTATGCAGATCAGGTTTCTTGCAGCCGTGGCAGGCAACTGTGTTAGACCTTAGACCGGTCGCATCCCCGGCAGCAGCCAGCTACCTTTTTATGAAAATAATGGAACTTATACTGTTGTAAAGCAGCGCGTCAGTGTGCCACGTTAATTATAACTGTAGGCCTACTGTGCGTCTGCATCATTCCCCCGCCCCTTTCCGTTTTGTCAATCACAACTCCGCATGTCACTTCAGTGCGCATCATCAACAAAGTTATACAGGCCATTACACAGTTTGCGTTACAGAAGTAGATCATCTCACACTTCCACAACTTGCAGTAAAGGCTAAAATAGTCTAAATGCTGAACAACTAGTCGTATACCAAAACAGCGAAGCCAAGGTGGGTTTCTCAATTCTCTGATCCAGCAGCGAAATGTGAAATATGATCTGACCAGAGAGGTCTGTAGCTTTAGTGCTGCGCAGCGGTGTCCGAACTACTTACTGGTAGTAGCGGAAGACTTATTGGTGGCTATCAAACAAACCGCACTATAAAGGTTAGCTACCGCGGTTGTGTTTTCTAACATTATCTCGTGTACATTCCGTCTTACCTTGACCATGATACGAGACGGCAGAGTGGGTTCGGCTGCCGGACAGTCCGCTTTTTTTGTATCTACTTCACGGAACCGCGCGACTCCGCTCCCATTTTCTTACTTCGTCCCCATACATACAGCACTTCACAGCGTCCGTAGTTTATTGTCACCTCTGGATTCAGTCTGGATGTCTGAGTCCGCCGTTGGCGATGTAACAATGAAGTGTCAAGAGGAGGAGGAGGAGGAGGAGGAGGAGAGACTGCCGCTCCTCTTCTCCCATCTCTCAAAAAGTCTCCTGGTGTGGGGTTTCCGCCGCAATCCACTCCTTTTGGAGAAGCATATTATGCACGTTTGGGCATGCACACAATACGCACTCTAGTGGAGAGGCCGCAAAAAAGCCACATGAAATAAAAAATAATAATAATTAAAAAAAAGAGGAAAAAAACTCTACTATTATGCAACGAGGCGGCGGGTTCGACTCTTTTGATGGTTTTCATTTTATGGGGAAACTAGTAAAAAAAAAAAAAAGGAAAATACAATAAAAGCTCAAAGCTAGTCTGCATGGATATAGTCTAGACTAGACCCGAGTGGCATGGTGAGATGATGCAGTGTAGATTCCCACATCCCACTATGGGAAACAATGTTGCCAAGGAATCGGATTAATGACTATATGTGGCCAAGATGCAGTGATGGGGGGGGAAATAGTATAGGCCTAATCAATGGTTTTACTTAAGTAAAAGATTCACTACAATGTAGAAAATGTCTGGAATTCAAAATGTAGGCTACTTGAGTAAAATAACAAGTATTGGCATTTGGCATCAACATGTACTTAAAGTACCAAAAGTAAAAGTACTCATTTCATTTCAAGTTTTCAAACGTATTCAAATCTTTAGAAAATAGCCTATATCTAAAGCTCACAATGTAGCTATTTTCAAATGGCCAGATTTTATACAGCTGAAGTGGTTACTGTATGTTTTGTATTAATAACCAAATTCTACAAAGTAACTAAACTAATGTTTTCAAATAAACGTAGAGCAGTAAAAGCACAATATTTGGATCCGAGATGTATAGTGGAGTAGAAGTAAAAGTATTGGAAATTAGAGTACAAATACCTCAAAATTGTAAGTATGTAGGCCTAAATGTTACTTTCCACCACTGATTAATACAGCCTTCTTTGAAGAATGCTATAAGAATGACTGTTAACAATTGTTTGTGTTATCCTTTTAGCATAACCTTTGACTGTAGCCTGTTAACAATGTGTTAATAAAGTATTCAATAAATCAATAAATCAATCAAATATCAAACTAAATAGGCATGTTTAATTTTTAACGCACACACAAACCATGTCAACTTTATCCAGGCTAATGTATCAAGTCCCTAAGGAGATGCGGATGAGGTCAAGAATGCAGAGGTCTGATTAACATCTGTTGCTCTAAAACGTGGGTTTGTCCGGATTGCTAAGGGTCCCATAAGCACTGTTGTTGGCCTTATGACCCCATGCTTATCTATGACCAGGAGAAACTCCCTACTCGACAGGGGTTATTAATAAAATCTGGGAAATGTGTCTGTAAAGGTGTCAACTAATATATCCCACAATGGTTTCTATTCAAACACCCATTCCAAGCATTAGTTCTGCACGAAAAACACACCTTGGGCTAAATTCGTCCATAGCCAGTTGCCCAAATGTGCCCAAATGTGCCGAGTCTGCCGACCTCATCACATTTGTGATGACAGCTATGGCTTTTTTTTAGCCCAAGGAGTGTTTTTCGTGCAAAACTAATGCTTGGAATGGATTCAGAATCATGAAAACCCCCTATTGACACACATGCTACTTAAAGCATAATGAAATTTAGAACATTTTGTCTTATATTGGTTGTTGATCATGGTACCCCAACTTTCAGCAGCTGTCAAAAATTCCCCTAGGGTGGTTGAATAGAAACCAATGTGGGATATGTTAGTAGACACATTTACAAACATATTGTTAAAGAAAATTCTTGGTAAGAAATGTATTCCCAGATTTGACATTATTCTGATAATATTCCCTGACTATAAAGGAGAACGAACACAAAGAACACCTGCTCAATTGTAAGGCGTATGTGAAGAAGCAATTTTATGAAAGGGTTTTTGCCAGGTTCTTGAAAAGCACCAGGACTACATTTGCTACTACTACAATATGGCAATCAGTGGCCTTGTGGTTAGAGTGTCCGCCCTGAGACTGGGAGGTTGGGGTTCAATCCCCGGCCGGGTCATACCAAAGACTGTAAAAATGGGACCCAATGCCTCCCTGCTTGACACTCAGCATCAAGGGTTGGATTGGGGGTAAGTCCCTGCGACATACTAGCGTCATGTCCAGGGGGTGTACTTGTACATCAAGCTGCCTCACGCTACAGAAACAGGAGATAGGCTCCTGCCCTATGGGCCTCATGGCTCGGAAAGGTTACTTACTTACTTATGGCAATATATCCAGTCTAGCGAAACTCCTTGGACGCCCATTCCCATAGGGGGGCGGTATAGGCGCTGAGTGCCAGCTAAATGTGCAACATGAGCAAAGAAGAGCAGCTCTTGTTGTTCTGTCTGAAACAAAAGTACTCATACCCCCTGGTCTACTGAGGCCCACAGAGGCCTGCTAGCGATGTGATCATTGTTTTGTTTAGGGGGAGCTCGAATAATGTGTTATTAGGCTCCGATCATGGTACTTAATCTCATTATGAGCCATAATGTCACTAAAGATGCAGGGATTTTGGCTGTTTCTTACATGGATGCTAGCGGTGGCTATAGCGACAAGGCTAAAATAAGGTAAATAATATTTTTTTAAACTCTGGATTAACACACACACACACACACACACACACACACACAGTATACTGCACATCCAAACACTCACAGCACAGCTGTTGCGTTGTTTACTCCTAATGTTGTGTTTGTATGCGTCTCCTCACATATTCTCCAAAGCTGTCATGCGGGGGTCATCTCCTTCAAATTGCTGGCCAGTGGCCACATACTCTCACCAGCTGTGTCATGACCTACACGCCCAGTGTCACCCTACATACTGAATGCACAAACCTCCAGATCCCAGACTGGGGTTCATCATCTGTCCACACATGAGGCTATAATCATTTCATGAGCCATATGAACTCAAGCCCCTCTTCATTCTTGAAAAACAAACGAGATCAAGTGAAAGGACCTCTCTTCTGCTGTAAGAGAATCTGGGAATGTTGAAAGCTCTGTCTACTGTTTGGGTGGAGATAAGATAAGAGTTCAGACAGCTAGCATGTGTGATAGATTGAATACTAGCTCTTTCAAATGCTCATGCCTGTAGTAATCACTCACTGTGTCCCTACTCCCTGGCAGGAATCGAACCCAGGACCTTCTAGCTGTGGTGCAACAGCTAAGATAAGATCTGAAAGTGAGGAAGGCATGCAGGGCCCTGAACGGCATGGCCAGTGTACGGAACTCCAACCTCCCCCGTCAATTTCAAACGGTAGGATCTGTTCTCCTATACGCCAGTGAAGCCAGGACCCTGAAACCAACCCTGCAGAAGTCTAGACGGGTAGCTACTACACCAGAATGTTGCGTGCAGTAGCCTACTAAACATCAGCAAGAGTACACATGTTACAAACAAGAATCTGTATAATGGAATGCCATGGGTGAGCCAGGAAATATAGCAGCCAGGAGAATGAGACTAGCAGGACACTGCCAAAGACACAAAGAGCTACCAGCCAGCAAATTAGTGCTGTGGGAACTGGGAACACATGTTCACTTGTCATTTTGGTTGTAATTTTCTAATAAATATTCATCATTAATATCAGGATTTAGAAGGCGTTTTTAGAATCAGCCTCCGGTCTAAATGAGTTAAAGGTATTTTTTCATTTTTTAATTGAAGCACTAGTATTCTAATTTTTGCTTTTGAATTAATGTTTGTTCGGTAACAATCTCTCCAGCGCTTTAGTAAACAATGAAAATACAATTTCAAGTCAGCATACCAATTTCATCCAATTCGGAGAGAGATCTCATACAGCGTACAGGAAAAACAAGTGAAATTGGATGACGTGAATGAAAAAAATAAATGAGCAGACACATTGGAATTGGAATAAAACATTTAAGCTGATATAGTTTGTAATTTCTCCTAATTGGATGAAATTTAAACCCATCTATTTGTGTTTAACCTATAAAAAACGGGAACTCACCTGTGTCATTATATACAAATTCAAAAATAGTAAATCTACAAGCTCATATAGTGAAACATTTAGAAAATCTTTGAATATATGCTTTTTTAAAAGATTTTTTTACTCAAATCTGTGTTTCTGTGCAGGTTCCTGAATGTTTTGATTTAGGGAGCTGTGACCAAATGCATATAATTTATGGGTAGGCCTACTTTTACTAGTTTTTAGTAGTTTTTAGAAAACGGCTACGATTTAGAAGACATTAGAATCGGCCTCAGGACATGGTGAGTCCATTACTGCAATGAACAAATACTGCAATGGTTACTTTCAGAACACAGAGCTTCAACAAAAAGTTTTAATCTTAACCAAAAACATATCTCAAAACACTGTTTACTTTATGTTGATGAAGTGATTTGAATAACAATACAGATTGCAATGGTTATACTTTCAGAACACAGAGCTTCAACAAAAAGTTTTAATCTTAACCAAAAACATATCTCAAAACACTGTTTACTTTATGTTGATGAAGTGATTTGAATAACAATACAGATTTTTGAGGTCCAGAGAGCAGAAAACAATGGCCTAACTAACAGTAAAAGTTGCATATTTCTCTTCTTTCTTTCTTTCTTTCTTTTTCTTTGAGTGAAGGCTGATTTATCGTTTTGGATATGCACCAGTTTGTAGTACAAGACATTATCCAACAGATGGCGACAGAGTTATGCAAGAGCTATATGACATACTGAATTTCCAGAATTTAGTATCAGCTAGTCTACAACTTCAAAATCGATTTGGCACCAAATACTATTTGTTTTTAGAAAGTGCTTGTCAGATTTTCTGGGGACAATCAGGGTTTTTGTCATTATCAGAATATGGTATCCATACAGTAGGTTTGTGTGCCTAAGACAGTCTATCTATAAATATATTATATAAACGAATTATATGAGCGTGTCCATTCTGAGCTGTATGGATATCAAAGTACAGTCATTGTTTGTGAGGATATGGAGGTCATGATCCTTTGCCTCGGATACTGTGTCAGAATAAACTGCCCCTGTATCAGAAATGTGGCACTCATAATTGGACAAAGTACATCAACATTTACAGTTACCTTTCTCAGCTCCTTTGAGATGACCTCTGTGATGCTCTTGTACACACATTTCTAGTTGAGTTGTTATAGCATACACTGTAAAATAAATTCGGTACAGTACAGTACATTTGTATACTCTTGTTTATTTAGTGGATTGCAAGTGCTTTTGCAGGACAATGAATACTCTCATTGTCTGCAGGATGTATGCATCATCGGCTAGATCATACAGGCCTGATTCTAGCATAATGTTAAGGATATACTTTACCTACTGTTCTGCACCAAAAGGGATAAACGGGAGTCCAGCATTTACAGCATGCCAATTACCAGGCAGGATGGATGGACAACTGAAAATAGTGTATAGACATGAAATGGATGAGAATATGTTTTATTTATTCTTACAGGTATGCTCTATGACTATGTCGATGTTAGACTTAATGCAGAGAGGACCCCACTATGGTAGTAGCACCAATGGGCCATGGCTGTCTGGTAACTCATGGCATGCAAGTGTACACAAGGGTACACTTCCAGACTGCTCCTACCTTAGCAATCAGGGGGAGTATGGCGTGACAGTGCAGTATAGGCTACTGGTCACGACTCACAGGTGCCCATTGGTGTCCATTCACAGCAGGGGTGGTGTTCTGCTGAGCCTCATTTTTCTCCTCCTCCTATTCTTGGATGTTGAACAGCGGTATCAAGGTGTTACATTTAAGAGGCTCATCAGCTTATGGGATATGGGTCAACAAAGGTGGAATGGTGATAGCCTGCCCGGGTGTCAGTGCGTGACAATGATGTGAAGCATGCGCAGCCTTTGTCTAAATGTTGACTTTTCCAAAGACTATCCATTTACAATATTATATTCATATTTTGATATATATACAGCACATGTGTATACAATTGTCATGTAACTTAGATGTTAGGACGTTTCACACCTAGTAACCACCACAACCCACTGAGCCATAGTCAGCTATAGCTATAGCTAAAAAAAACATTCATTTTTAGATCATTTATAACCGCCGCCATTTAGCCGTATATCATACGTCTATTAGACCAAAAATGCTCAGTGGGAACTCACATCATTGCTATTGGTAGGCCTATACTGGCTTATACTGGCTTATACTGGCTGCTGCAAGGCCAAAAAAGGGTCTAATCAAATTAGACAATGCTATTATTTGATCCTGTAAGTCAGTGGTTCCCAAACCTTTTCACGTCAAGGACCCCCAAATTGACACCAATTATCCCGCGGACCCCCATTTGAAAAGACATGCCAGGGACCCCCATAAGAGAAGACTTTTACGTCTCTAGTAGTGATTCTCAGCCAGTTTAATTTCAAGGACCCCCAATTTGACATGCATTAGTCTATGGACGCCCCCATTTAATGGCATTTCTATCTCTGGGACCCCAATTTATATAGTAAAATCAATGTTAATTTAACTCTGAGAGTGTACATTTGGACAGACCCATAAGGGTCCATTTGGTTCCAAACTATCATTTAGCTGGGTACCCCCTGGAACTCCCTCAATGACCCCTGGGGGTCCCCAGACCCCACTTTGGGAACCACTGCTAAATCAAATTATGCAGTCCTTTAAACTGACACCAGTGTTCATTCTTAGGTTGTAGCCTAGAAGTTTTGGAGTGAACACTCTGCTCATGCTGCAGTTTCCCGGGTGGTGGTGTCAAAAGAGCTGAAAAAGACTGACACGCACAGATATGAAAAGCTCATGGGGCTCCTTGGCTGGGATAACCCTTCGTTATCTCTAATTACTCCCTGCCCACCAAGGTGCAAATTCATTTAAAACTGCAGAGCCCGTGCAGTTGGTATATTAGACCAATTAAGGCGCGGTTCAGGTGTCTTCGTGCAACAAGGTGTCTCCATGGTAAAAAGCCTCGGCTGAACGTTGAGTTTGCATTTGTCTGTGTCGTTTTTATCATGTTATCGTCAGTTAATCTTAATATCTGATGATTTATGTTGCGAGTGTGGTGGGAAAGGTATTCACTTCTTCCTTAGAGCAAGGTTTAGTTTCTCCCCAACCCCAGCCTACAGTATGTAGCCTATGCTGTCAATCCTCTTATATTGTGCCTTACAGAATATGGATTAGGTTAATGAGTCTGCGCCTACGATGGACATGCTCTCAGGTCACTTTGAAGGGATTGAATGGGCCTAGAGCCCATCTAGACCTGCTTTCTTATTAATTAATATATATCTTATAGATTATTTGAATGTTTTTTTATTACTTTTCCATTCCCAATGTTTGGACCGGTTAACTCAACACTGTGGGGAAACAATCGTTATTGGGAAGTACTTTTTATTTTATTTTATCCCTGTAAGAGACTAACTAGAGAAAGCGAAATTGTGTAAAGTGTAAATTGACACGATAGGTCTGTTATGGTTCCTTTTCAACCTGGGAGATGTTGCCTGCGAGTGGAGTGGACCTGTTTGCGAACAACTAAACTGTGGGACATAAGTAGCTCTCCAGGGTGCTGAAGTGGTCTCTGAACGCAACACATTGAAGATTTGCCTGTCGCTCAGCCTATCTCAACATCATGACTTGTGGTGAGATTCGTGAGAATAAACCTTTTGAGTTGAGTTCAGTGTGACTAGATGTTTGGAATGGTGAAGTGGGAATTGCGTGAGAAAATCGGAGTGGGCAGTTGTAAGATTCTCTTCGGAGTTCGAAGCTGTCCAGGCGTGCCAGACATGGTAAGATTACACTTTTAGTTCATATTAAATATTACACATTTTTCGATTCATTGGACTCCTATAATAAATTATGTTGATCTGTTTTGTAGGTGTCTTTGGACTCATCTGACCATGCTATAGTGAATATAAACATTCACTATTAAGGATATCCTGGAAGGAAGAAAATGCAACATCTTCCTGAAAACTTTAAAAGGGCGTTATGGGAGTTTTCCAACCATCCATGTATACCTGTGATCCGAAGGAATAATCTTGCAATATTGCCATTGCATAATTTTGTGCTATGGATTCTCCTTGGAACTTTGATGTTTCCATGTTGCGTCCGATGTATAATATTCAAAGTGGGTGTTCTTGGGCCCTGGAACTGCGACCCAATTTACTCCCGGGCCCTACCGACTGCGGCAGCCAAACTGGCTGTGGGCAGAATAAATGAGGACTACAGTTTAGATCTGGGTCTGAAAATGGACTTTATTATTCTTCAAGAGCCATGCGGGACCTCGCAAGCTCTCACCACCTTTGTCTATTATGAGAAGATAGCTGATGCTTTTGTGGGACCCACGAACCCGGGTTATTGTAACGCGGCCTCGCTTCTGGCCAAGAACTGGGATAAGGCTATCTTTTCTTATGGCTGCATCAACTATGAGCTGGACCGAATCGTTGGCTTCCCGACATTTGCCAGGACTTTGCCATCCCCCACAAAAATCTTATTCACCGTGTTGAAATTCTTCAGTTGGGCCAACGTTGGGGTAGTGTCTTCCAATGACGACATATGGATGGAAACTGCCAGTAATGTGGCCACTGCTCTCCGGAATATGGGACTTCCTGTTGGTATAGTAACATCTATTGGGATAAACGACACTGAGATTGAGAGAACACTGAGAAGAATCCACGCTGCAGGAAAGATAAAGGGTGAGTCTGCATAATGAATAATTTAACTCTTTGGGAAGTATAAAAAACAAATGCTTGCATCCAAGGAAGGAGAACATATAGTCTCCTGGGATCTGATATTCTATCAGTGGGTATCTCACTACTGTCTTGTGAGCAATGGAAAACAAATAAACAGGCTGTCTTAGATTGTGTTGTTGTCAAAATCAACAATGCATTGTATGAACAGCCAGAGTTGGAGTTTAATTTTAGGCATTGTAGTTTAGTTATATATTACTGAACAAACACTCTATAGCAAGTATTACTATCAGACTACTAACAGGAAGACTGCATTTAATAGGGGGAGACTGCAAACCTGGAGCAGGGCAGGCAGAATGGCCCAAAGTGGCAGAGTTTGACATCTTGTTTCAAATGACAAACAATGATGCCAACTGATGATGTCACTGGTAGGCTCTGAGGCTCTGAAACATTCCTGTAATGTAGAGTGAGTAGACAGAAATGGTGGCATCTTATAACTAGAACTGCACTCTGTCGAGTGCCTATACTTGCTTGTTGCACACAATGGCCGACTAGTGTGCAAGCAGAACGCGCAAGTACTACAGTATATGTCGATCAGTGTCGGGTGGATTAAATAATTTGTAAGTTGATTAGCGGTATACTGTGGTTACTTTGCGTATGCCCAATTTGATGCGTATGTATCGTAGCTGCATATGACGTCAGGGTATAACTGGTACAACTAGCTATCAATGATGACGTAATAAAGTTGTGGATTAAACTTTAATGATAAAGGAGCCAATGCCATGGTGTAATTGGTTTTTGATGGTGACGTAATAAACGATGTGTTTTAGTGTTGGTATAGGATTAAAGGTAATGCCCCCATGTATAAATGTATGTAATCTGACACCACTGCCATATCAAGCACAAGTAGTCATTACGTCATACGCTGGCACGGCGCATACACGTCAAACAGCGACATGGACGAAAACTATTGCTTGTGTGCTCTGCTTGCGCAAGTAATGAATATTAGTGAGGCGCAATTATACGAGCATAAGGTTGAAAATGGGGGAAGTGGTCTTTTAAGGATGTTGAAAGAGAGCTGCTCTGGGAGTTTAATTTCCAAACAGCCTAATGCGCCAATAAGTTCCTAACTTTTCCTCTTACATTTCTTCCCAAGTGAATTCCTAAGAGAAGTCCAGTCAGATTCATGAAACGTTCTTAAGTAGGCAGCATTGTTCGTAAGCATGTTCTTATGATGATGAATCCAAATGAAATCCTCGTAACTTTGGGGTGTGCAAGTTCATTCAAATTATCATCATTTATATCCTAATTAGCATCCTAATTACCATAGGGAACCGCCCCACCAATCCCATATAAGGCATTGGGAATTCACTTTCCTATACCTGTGTTCACCCAGGTGGGTGTGGTTTTGCATGACTCCATGGCCTTGCCTGCAGTCACACCTGTGTGTGATTGCAGCACACAGAAATCACAGGACCTCACACACAGAAATAAAGTTCAGTGAAAGGGTGGGGTGGGGGTTATGGCCCGGGGTTGGTATGGTGCTTGCCTTCAACTCAACTGGTCTGTTTGGGTTGGATTGGAATTGTCAGGCCCGTTGAAACCTCTAAAGTAGTGGTCCTCAAACATTTTCATGTCAAGGACCCCCAAATTGACATGTATTCTGCAGACCCCCACCTGAAATTGTTTTCTGCTAGGGAAATGTTTTGAAGATTTATCAAAATATTTCAAAAATAGCCGATCTACAAACTCAAAATGGGCAGTAATGGGACGCATTGTGAGCTTGTAGATTGGCTATTTTCAAAGTATAAAATGGGTTAAAGTGGTAAAATGTTCCATATTTTGCTGTGGACTGCCTTGAACTCCCTCAAGGACCATGCAGAGGTTTTTTTCCTTTGTTTTCAGATGGCACTTAAGAACAAAAAAGGCTCCCTAAGAGTAGCCTGGGCACCATTTCATTTCAGTATATGATCCGGGCTGGAGCCGGATGATATGCTTACGTCATGTTGTAGGCAATGGTTTGCCTACAACAAACAGGAAGCTGTTTGTTGCTTCCTGTTTGATTAAAAGCAATAAAAGCTCTCGTAAGCGAGAGCTTTTATTGAGAGGGAAAAGGAAGTTGTCGCCGCCTGTTCATCCTGTCTGGCGACTACAAAACAATACTACAACATGACGTAACCACATCATCCGGCCCCAGCCGGGATCATACGGACTCCGAGGCGGTGGAAAGCCTGGTGAGGCGAGGTTACCCTAAGAGTGCTCCACAGTGTGCGTAGATTATGTTCTTACCTAAGAACAAATGACAGCTAAGAAAACATTGAGGGATCCCAAAACCTTCTTAAAAGTGGGACAAATTTCCTCTTAAGAACTTCTTAAGAACGGTTGGCGCATGAGGCCCATGTCTTTTGGCAGAATAAAAGCAAAATAAAAGTGTAGTAAACATTTAGTAGAGGCAGCAACGTTTAACCATTTAGTTGACTGCCCATGCATGCACATCCCTATAACCTCTACTTCACCTAGGTATAGTACCCCAAATCATTCTGGTAACATTTTGATCCAGATTTTTACATAATTTGAAAACAAGGCAGCCACAGAAAAAAAGCAGGCGTGAGCCCTCCTGGTATGCCCAAGTGAGGCACTAGCAGAGCGAGTGCCCGCACCAAGCAATATGATGCAAGCAAGGCTGCAAGCAAGCAAGGCTGTTGACTCAGTGCCACCTGAGTTTCATACTGATAGGCAGGCCCGGATTAACAATGGAATTTAGTGGAGCTTAAGCGCCAGGGCCCGCAGCTTGCAGGGCCCGGTACGAGACTATAGGTACAGCTGTTGCTTCTGTCGAAAAATATAATGCAACACAGGAACCCCCGCTAGTGTTTTTGGTCGTCCGACAGTTTCTGTAGCAGTTGAGTTTCCCTTGGTTGGTTCCTATATGTAAGCTAAAAAAGGAATATAAACACAAGACCTCGGCGCAAAACTTTATATTTACCCTTCTCTAAACCAACAAAAGTGTGTTCTTACACGCTCCATTTCACGAATTCAGCACTCGTGAGTAAATTAATTTAATTGCTATTATGAAAGTTTTCAGTGACGTTGCACCCACAACTTGGTTGCATTGTCGTCAATAACTAATCTGTTCCATGCCAGTCTTGCCAGAACAGAGATGGTGACTTTAGTAAATCTGAAAAACGGTATTAACACCAGAAGTGGAGCTTAAGTCTTTCTCAACCGTCCGGTTCTGTAATACATTCTCCTATTAAAGGTCCAATGACACGCCCCGAAATTAATATGGGTGGTACAGTACATCACGTGGTCTGACTGAAAACAGTTTGAAACAGGGCTACGGCGCTAGCAACAAGTGGCTACTAGGTCAGGCTAGAGTTTTTGACGGTACATTTAGCGTCATATTGGCTATAAATGTAATTGAAAAAAAGGGTGGAGGGTGTGTGTGTGTGTGTGTGTGTGTGTGTGTGTGTGTGTGTGTGTGTGTGTGTGTGTGTGTGTGTGTGTGTGTGTGTGTGTGTGTGTGTGTGTGTGTGTGTGTGTGTGTGTGTGTGTGTGTGTGTGTGTGTGTGTGTGTGTGTGTGTGTGTGTGTGTGTGTGTGCTCCTCACTGTATCCATCATGGCCATGAACAAATAGCTGAAACCATGTCCCACATCTTAAATGGTTGCCATGTTTACAGGGGCCATTACATATGTAGGCATGACAGAATAGTGGATTTGATATCGAAAGACATCTCTTCCATTTTCAGGTCCTCCATCATGCTTTATAAGCATTCTACTGTGAAGCCGAGGATGTTTAACCTGTGAAAACCATAGAGAGGTGTTCATTCTCGAGGTCGGCTGTACCTTTGACTATAGCCTGGAAGAAGCCTTTCTAACCAAAGTGCTGAAGTATCAGCAGCTAGTGCAGACCATCTCACAGCTAGGCTACAGATGTAAACTTTTAGTTTTTATCTTTCGGCAGCCTAGGGCATGTGCATAAGTTGGTTGTGAGGGGCTTACAAATGGCCGGCCTTTCCAAAAGGAGAGCCAAGCAGTTAGCGAGGTATTGCTCAGTTTCAGCCATTATAGGAAGCCGCTCAATTTGGGGGAGGCGCTGTTTCCTTTATCCATGATTTATGTCTGCTGCCCTAGCTGTGTCCGACATGTCAGCTGTACTGTATGTAACGATGCTTTGCCGTCCATGCACGTTGTAACTGGCTGCTCTCCCACTGTCAAACTGCACTGGCAGTGTTTATGTCCTTTGTACAGTAACAAGGTATTCCTGTACTTCTCATTATGTGGACATAAATAAACATTTCAAATGTGTGTGTACACACATGCCCAGTTCAATGCGGGGACCAGAGAGGCTCTACGTCCCCCGCGTGTGCAGCCTGCATGACCACTGACCGGAAGAGGCTCAGTGCCCCGGCGGTGAGAGGGGGCATCTGAGACGGGCTAGACTACATGTTGTCATGCGGAGCGACGCAGCGATAAATCATCATAGCGATATTGATTATTACAATGAACAAGCATGAACACACAGTTGACTTGAACAATGTTGTGGTACATAAGATATTTGAGCCCGCATAGAAGTCGATGGGGAAAGCTTATCACACTCTGACGTCATCATCATGATAGCATTGTTTGATAGCCGTTCTTATCTCCCGAGGGGCGTGTCACTGGGCCTTTAAGGAGGCAGGCAGCTTTTTGTTTAGCTTGTAAGCTCAGGACCTGAATAGCCTTGTTCCAGGAAGGTATGATATGCGTGGTGCATCAATCAGCTGTTTGGCTGTTGAATATAGTATGAGAAAATACATGAAACAGCATCGTTTTTTCCCCATCTCATCATTGCCATGCAATGTTTCTTGTTAATGACTGTATTAATAACCATAAAGTAATCTCCTTGTCCTTACATAATAGTTTAGCAGAGACTGAAGTTGGAAAGGCTGTGCCCGCAGTGCCTGGCTGTGTCTTGTGTGTCAGCGGGCAGCGCAGGCAGTGGTGGATATGCACGCTGAACGCATGCATGTTAATTAATTAACTAATTAATTGGCTGAATCTGTAGGGCCTTTTGATTTGGTGAAGCGCCAGGGCCTTGAGAGGGGTTGATCCGTCACTGCCAGCTAATCTATTTTGAATTGCACAATTGCACTCGTACTTTGACAATTATATTAAATGAGACTACTTTGGGCCGGCTTATAGCGGTCCACGCCGGTCCAGGCACCGAGGCAGATAATCCAGCCTGACGGCGTGTCGCGGATTCGAGTCCCGATCCCGACGACCGTTGCTGTGTGTCACCCTCCCATCTCTCTCCCCATTTCCTGTCACAGTACATCTACCTATCAATAAGCATACAAAAGCCCCAAAAAATATTTATGATACCTATTTATGCTCTTCAATATTGTTAAAAATAGATAAATGAAAATAAACTGGCCATTGTAAATGTGAAATTGAATCAATATTTAGCAATTGCATGGCCTATTTCTCACATAAAATGTTATCTGGCTGGGCCATATTCTGTAGGCCTTTATAGCCTATCTCTGCTGTCGGGCAGAAACCAGCTTACTTCAAAATGCTTGTTTTTTTAGGAAATTACTTTATATATTGTCAGAGGAGTTAGCTGGTTTTGTCAAAAGCGCTTTGTAATACTTTTCATTGGTTCAATATTGTTTTAACCAAAAACACAGACGTAAAGGGTGTTCAATAGTGTTGATGTGCTCCAGGTCTGCAGCCTCCCCTTCCCTCCGGTATTAAGCTCCACTCATCACCCAATGCATGCTGGGCTGCAGGGTCAGCACAGGTTGATATATCAACCTGCTGACCTATGCCTATCGGAGCCTTATATTGGAGAGTTGCGTCAATGAGGGGGCAGAAACGCACGGTTCATGTACAACTCAAAATAGTGACAAAGGCTCATAGACTTCAGTGCATTCCGTGAACCTCCAGTTCAGGGCTCTGTTGTTACTATTCAAAGGTTCTGTAGAAGATCGGCCCGATCTAGTGCATCTATAGTGCATAGTGAAATAGTGCATCTCCTTATATCGGATGCACTATTTCACTTTAAAGGCCTCATACTCCAGTTTTAGGTGATAAGGATGACCTACGAAAACCACAACCAACAGGTTACTGCTGCAATCACGCCATGTCCTCGTCGTGGGCCATGCTGATGTGTTCCATTTCCATCTGCATTAATCACGTTTATAGCCTATCAGGCAAAGGTCAAGTACTGTACTGTTCTTCAGGATTCCTGGCCCTGCCCCAAAGTTATTAGTGCAGCCGCACTCGGCAGCCGGTGAAAACTATATAGTTCTCAGCAGGCCCGAAAATGAAGGCCCGGCCGCTATACCTGGGCCCTCATCAAACCGTGTACACTCCAGAGAATGTCCCCCGCTACCACCCTTTAGATCTCCATATACTGTATGGAGCTGACCTGTTCTGACATTCCATAATGTTGACCTGACCTCGTCAAACACTGTACACTCAAGACATGCTCCTTATATGGCCAGTACAGAATTCATTCCATGTTGGTCTGCCACCCAGCACTCGCCCAGCAGTACAGTACAGTACAGTACTGTACAGTACAGTACAGTACAGTACAGTACAGTACAGTACAGTACAGTACAGTACAGTACAGTACAGTACAGTGCAGAAGACGTCAGTAATAGAACAACAGGCAAATAGGACAAAGTAATCTAAAAGGAAAGGTGCAGGATCATGTCGGTGATGCAAAGGCTTGTGAATATAAAAATGTTTTAAGTCGTGATTTGAAAGACTCAGCGGAGGGCGCAGACCTAACGGCGAGGGGAATGATGTTCCACTGTGTGGGGGCTGCGACGGCAAAGGCGTGCGGAACCCCTAAGAGACCCCTGTCTGCTGACCTGAGGGTCCTGGTAGATCGAGGGGGATAGGATAGGAGGTCAGGTGATGTAGGAGGGGGCCAGCCCATTAAGGGCTTTGTACACAAACAGGAGGGTTTTGAACTGGATTCTGAACCGGACCGGCAGCCAGTGGAGAGAGGCCTGGAGGACAGGGGGTGATGTGATCTCTCCTCCTGGTGCCGGTCAGGAATCTGGCTGCTGCATTTTTAACAAGTTGTAGACGGGACAGGGATATGACTGACTAATCCCAGTGTATAGAGGGCATTACAGCAGTCTAACCGGGATGATATTATTAGTGCGTGGATGACTATTTCAAGGATGCGTGCACGGCGCTTCTCGCCCTCAGGCGTCTTACTGGTGTATGGTGTCATAAGTTGTCTACTTGGACCAAGCCCTATACCCGAGCACCAGAGCCAGTTGAAGTTTGAAGTGAGGCGCAGTTCGCTGCAACAAGCGCATGTTTGATTAACACTGTATACACTTACCAGCAGTAAGACGCCCTGAGGGCGAGAAGGGTGAGGTCGCATTTCCCCCCCCCTGGGAATCCCCCTCTGGACGGCAGACTGCTGGAGGAGTCATCAACATAATGGAATGAATTCTGTATTGGCCATATATGGAGCGTGTCTTGAGTTTACAGGGTTTGATGAGGTCAGATCAACATAATGGAATGTCAGAACAGGTCAGCTCCATATATGGAGATCTAAGGGTTTGAGGTTTGAGGTCGGATGAGTTGCTGGCCGGCTCCATATACTGTATGCAGATCTTGGCGATGGTCCAGTCTTCTCCATGTACGGTTATCCAGGGTTAGATGAGGTCAGTGTCGTGATCTTCATAATATGAAGATCACCATATATTATCTCCATTATATTATATGGAGATAAGAGCTGAAACGTCCGTTTGTTGCTGCTGCTGGGGGTAAACCTTTAATAAATAAAAAATCCTAAATGGATAAAAAGTTAATGCTGGAATTCCTTTCTATAGACTACCCGATATTCTTATATTGTGAACTACCCGACTTGAGTGCTTGCTTCTCCTCTCCTCAAATGTCTACAGAAAGCCGGCCATATATGGTGGCATGACGTGTCACGAGGCGTGAAGTCACAAGGCGTGACCATATATGGAGGCGAGATGTCACGACTCGAAGCGTGACCATATATAGAGGCATGACTAACATACGGATATGCAGGTTTTCATAGTAAGTGCGACCTATGGTCACAAAAACATGACTTGTAGTCCCCAAAACCTCCTAAACTACTACAGTCTTAATGTCTGTGCACATTCACTTCAGAGCTGTTGTATAAGTCAAAGAGAACAATGGAGAGAGTTTGATTTTATTTGTTGTTACAAATGTTTGTCAGTTCATGGCGGCAAGTTCTTACTTCCTCTTGCAAAGGACTCGCAAATGGAGTGTGTCAACGGGACATGACCTGGCATGTTACATTTGACATTGCAGCATACACATGATACGTTTATTTTGTCCACTTTCATGTTCATTGGAATGTCCACCCTGAGCCTCTGAGGCCATGGGTTCAATTCTCACTCGAGTCATTTAAAAGAATATACATATATATTATTATATAATTATTATATTTAATCAGCTAAAACACATTGATATAAAGTCCCTTTTTCAAGTGGGAACTAGCCAAGAAGCAGGATAAAATGACACAACTTTGACATGCAAACTGCCTCCCCCTGGCCAGCCGGGGCGCCTGATGGAGGGGAAAGGAATTGGTTGGAATAACGTGTTCCTCCACGCGCTACGTCCAACCAGGGAAACTCCCCCCTGTCAGGTGTAAAGGAGCAACTTGGACACTCAGGCATGAAGGAAGCATGAGTTCAAGTCCGTTGCTCTCCCCTTGTCCCCCATATATGGGGACTAGGTTGTATTGGTGGAGGGTGTGTAGAGCACAGGATCACATTAGATGATTGACACAGGGGTGAAAAATGGGTTACAAAATCGTGGGATAAAAAAATATTTAAAAAAAACTTTGACATGCATTACAAAACAACCAACAATAGTACATCCATGATACCAAAATACCAACAATTACATACAAAATCTCTAAAGTGATACACTTTAAAGATGGAGTACCGTGATTTTCCCTCCCCATTGCATCAGGTACTATGATTATACTAAGGAGGATTATTATTTTATATTTTTTCTCCAAAAAGTGTTAAAATTATTATTTCTTTTGCTGCTTTTTTTGGGAAGGTATTATTCTTCCAGTTTGGGGTAAAGGACGTTCTGGTTTGAGGGTTCCAGCCTGATGACTATAAAACAATGACTACAAAACAATGACTACAACATGATGTAACGATATCATCCGCTCCCGACCGGATCACACAGCAATTTAGTAACACAGACCTTAAGACCAGGCTTTCCTGGAAGTGGAAAGCCTATAGGCCTATAGGATAGAGTATAGGCCTATACCTGAGGCCTGCAATGATACAAAAGTGCATGTCCAATTGTCCATGTATGCAGGTGGTGCCATCATTGACTAGGCTGTCCACCAAAGTGTTTTTTTCTGGGCACAGAAAATGTTTTAAATTGGTTTTAAACCCTAGCTGTGGTCAGCAGGAGCAGGACAGCAGGACAGGCAGGGAGAAGAAGTACAGACATTCTTGGTGCCCGTCTCTGCCAGCTTGTCTATAAACAATATTATGTAGCCTACCTCTCCGAATTGTGATCGTCATTATCATGTTCCCCGATACAGATCCATCCAAAGTGGTGACCTACTTACAGTAAAAGCCTGTGGCTCCAGTGCTCACTGTTTGGCTATTTTAGCCAAACACCAGGAGGCAGGAGCAGATATTCCATCCAGATGTTTTGTCTGGTGAACAGGTTGGGTTAAACTTTTTGGCCACTGCATGGATTCGATTATCCTGACCTAGATGTAAATTCATAACCGCTGGAGTCACATATTTGTCTCCACCAGGCCGAAGGCATGGGGAGAGAGTATGTTTTGCACACGTCCGTGTGTGTGTGTGTGTGTGTGTGTGTGTGTGTGTGTGTGTGTGTGTGTGTGTGTGTGTGTGTGTGTGTGTGTGTGTGTGTGTGCGTGTGTGTGTGCGTGTGTGTGTGTCCGTCCGTCTGTCTGCGAACAGCTAATCTCCGGCACCGTTAACCTGGTCGATGTAAAAATGTTCACACACACTCCCTGGATGCCAACAATGAACCTCTGCCCCAGAATCCAAATCATCGTGTGATTTCTGTGAAATTGTGCACGCACATTCCCACTATAGGCAGAGGAAGAAATGCCACATGAACATTTTCAACTCAGCCTCATGGTGGCGCTATAACTCGCCGAAAAGTGTTTTACCTCTAACTGCACGGATCTGTGGATAACTTTGTATGCCAACTCCCTAGAGGCCAAGGAAAAACCTTTGCCTAGAATTTGAACCGATTTGAACCGAGCCTTTACGTCCCGTCTTTTGTCAGTCGCTCCATGTTTATCAAGGAAGTTGTGCGTGTGCGCGTGCATGTCGAGTGAACTGAGTCAGTTGGAAATTTTCGACCAGGGGAGGCGCTAAAGCTTTTCAACTTCCTTGAAAAACATGGAAGCGACTGACAAAAGAGGGGACGCAAAGGCTCGGTTCAAATCGCTATAGTTGGATTTTCTTGGGCGTTGTTAAGGTTGAATTAGTGTAAACCCTTTCTGCCCCTTCACGTTTTGGATTCATTGTGGCGAAAAGGGTAAGAAGCGTGTATTGTGGTAACTTGCGCCGTTTCTGAAACGCGGTGGGAGGGGCCCAGGGTGTGACCTCATCTCGGAGCTACAGAATGAGCGTAGGGAGAGGGCACATATGGGGCTAGGGTTCACAGTACACTGTGTGGACTTCTGTATTGCAACGCGGGGGACTTTAACTGACAAGTGAGAGTGTGTGTGTGTGCAGTACACATACTATTTACCCAGCGTGTGCGTGCAACGTAACTAGGGCGGCGAAATTCTAGTGGCTTACAAAAGATAAGGTACTTATATAGTCCCATAATATCACGCTTGGGTCCTTCCATTCATGTGATACACTGTGATCAGAGGGTTTGGCTTCCTCATACTTATATAAATAACAAATGTCATTCAAATTCCCAGGCTTTTGCTTCCAGTCTGCCCCTGCCAGTTCTATGTATGTATGTTCATGTATGCTACGTCTGTACTATGAATTGGAATTTAGGCTTATAACATCATGTTCTCCCTAGTGACAATTGCCACACTACTTTTCAATATGTTCACTGTTCAAAGATGTGTCTCCAACTGTGGTTACACCATAATGATGTCATGAGTCATGGCAGACATTTACCCCTTCCCCCTGAATCCCCCATGCCTTTTCATACAACAACAACATTGTCATCACATGATTCAGACAGAAAACAGAGGGAGGTCCTGGCTGAGATTTGTGCACTAATAAATGCACTTGTCTAGTAGTTTAACTATGTTATGTATTATGTTAATTCAATTTGTTGAGTTATAGCCCACTGACTGAATTTACTTTTTGTCAGAAATGCATAAAAACAAAACCCCAGACAACAGACAGCAGGCAGCCCATTTATAAGGTCTTGCATTTTCAAATCCTGACAATCCTCTGGTGTACAGACAGTACTGTAGAATTTCTACTCATTTCACAAGTTGCATCTTGTTGTCCGCGTTCAGGCAATGGCAACTGGAAATGACACAGAGAGCAAACACACACAAGACTTATAGGACCACATTGCATGGTCAACT
>NC_137870.1:40108131-40213131 GCF_963924005.1 Protomyctophum bolini | reverse complement strand
TGCACACAGCAGGGTTTTATTGTCCGTAATTCTGTTTGTGAGTCTGCTGTGTCTAATCAACACTTATTGCACTCTGCACTGTATGAACTAAAGATTCATGATTACATGTATTCATCTCTGTTGTCCCACAGAAAGAGCCTTCAGAGTCTAAAGAGGCAATCGAGGGGAATAGCGAAAAGGCTGGAGACAACTCTGTGCACAGCTCTCATTCAGATGGGACAAGTAACATAGCTGTGTACGAGGTAAGTCACATTGAAATTACAGCTGACAATGACACCCGTGTGAATGTCCATTTGTAACAAACTACAAATATATTATTGCATTTGCACATTCTCTGAGCTACATTTTACTGTTCCTTTCTGTACCTTAAGCTCTGCTGTGCTTATTAGTAGTACAATAGACAATCATGCAAGCTTGCCTATATGTTTTCCTAACTGTGTTGTCGATCTCCCAGGGTGACTGGGTGTGGCTGAAGAGGTTCAAGGAGGGACATTTCAAGGAAGTGAAGCAGAAGAATGCCAGGATTTTTACAAAGGTAAAGCATGTGAGCTTATTCCAAAATGGTGTTCTTGCTCCAAATGACATCAAGTTTTAGAGGAATTCAATACCGCCCAAAGTCAAGGTCAGAGGTCAAGAACATTCATATAAATAGAAAAAGATTGCCATCATTCTACCACCTTCATTCTTGCTCCGATTTGAATGACACTTTATACAGGGGCTTAGTACCAACCAGAGTAATCTAATCAGAGAGTGGCGACACTAGTGTTGACTCCCATTGTAACAATGGAATGCGGAAGTGCTCATTCTATCTCAATGGGATAGTTCCAATGTTTGGAACTATAGGCCATAGGCGCCCACTTTGCGGCGAGATCAAAGCGTGTCGCCACTATCTTACTAGATACTCTGGTACCAAGATAAGCCCACCACACACCGGCTGCGTCCGCCGCGCGGCGCCGCGCGGCAGACACAGCCGCCTCCATTATTTTCAATGAACCTATCGCACACCGGCTCCGTCCGCCGCGTCGCGCTGCGTCGCCTGGCGCGCCGATAGAACACAGTTCTATCGAAAATGTGAAA
Organism: Protomyctophum bolini; assembly: GCF_963924005.1. Lineage (NCBI taxonomy): Eukaryota > Metazoa > Chordata > Actinopteri > Myctophiformes > Myctophidae > Protomyctophum > Protomyctophum bolini. Next base: position 40,212,054 of record NC_137870.1, on the reverse strand, counting down.
ATGTCTTCCTTTTGTGATCTCATCCACTTCCCTAGATGAAGGACCTGAGAAATGAGAATGTGAACCCTTTCCTTGGGTTCTTCTCGGACCCGCCAGACTTTGCGATAGTAACAGAGCATTGCTCGAGAGGCAGTCTGCAGGATCTGCTGAGGAATGAGGACGTCAAATTAGATTGGATGTTCAAGTCTTCACTGCTGCTCGATCTCATTAAGGTAAGTTGCCCATTGCATTTGAACATCATCTTGGCATTATGTGGCTGTCATTGTCATTGGCTTCAGATCATTTCTCAAGTTTACACAAAGGTTTCAACAGCAAAATTATTTGTTTTACTGTCCTGCCAGGGTATGAAATACCTACACAACAGAGAATTCCCCCATGGCAGATTGAAATCTCGTAACTGCGTGGTAGACGGACGTTTTGTGTTGAAGATCACAGACTATGGCTTCAATGAGTTGCTTGAGTCCCAGAAAGCTCCTCGGGAAGAACCACGATACGAAGGTAATACAGTACATACAGACACACACGCACACGCACACACACACACACACACACACACACACGCTTAACATCTTTATTTGTATTCACATTTTACAATACATTTCTTGAACACAAACAATAGTGGATGCGCAAACTTGAGAAAGCTCTACAACAAGTGCTTCAGATACAGATCACGGGTACAGAAAGCATCGCCTTCTCCATATATATGGCGACTGCCAATTATTGCAGACACTGAACAGAATTTTGCCGATGCCTTAGCTCTCGGCTTGGGCATGCCTGCAATCTCACGACTGATTTGTGGACATTACCGAGGCTTCCAAATATGTAGTTTACATCTGTAGCCAAGCTGTATAATAGCATCCTTAAGACGCTGGTACTTAAGCACCTTGGTAAGGAATGCCTCTTCCAGACTGTGGTCAAATGTACATGCCACTTCCAAAATGGTCACTTCTCTACTGTCCTCATCAACAACAACAATATCTGGTGTATTAGCTTTGACATCTGAAAAAGCATCATTTTCATTATTGTGCATGAACATGGCAGTTGAAACACGTGAGTGCTTATACATTTTGGCAGATGATGAAACATATGAACTTATGTCCTTAGCTAATAGGTCAACAATTCTGTCGTGCCTAGCAATGTACATTCCCTTATATACATAGCAGCCATTAAGAATATGTGACAGTGTTTCTGTAACTGGAGTGTGGTCATGGTGCAGACAATGAGGAGGAAACGTGTTAGGGTAACACAGAGAGAGATTGAGTCTGGTTGGAAGGACCTGTAATCTGGTTTTGACTGTAAAGGTGACTATATCCTCATCAACTGCATAATTCTTGAATATTGTATGAGATACGGTGTGGTCTGCATCGGGAACGGGAAGGCAAGCTAGCTTCCCCTGTAGTTTTAAACCAGTCCAGTGTTGTTGTTGTTTTTACTGTTGTAACATTACAAGGTACCTCCGTGCATTGACTGGTGATACATGGTGTTCCGTATCAATTACAGTACTCCTTACTGAGATCGAACAGTTGGTAATAATGTCCTCAGAAACTTCTACAGATTCAGAGTCAGGTCGAACCCAGCACAGTTCTCACACAGAGGTCATTGAGGTCAGGCCAATCTGACGACACCCCAAACCCAGTAGCATGTGAGTCCATTTTAAGGTTGGGATTTCTTCTAAACCCCAGGAAACTTGGCTCGCCCTCTGCTGCCAGTGGCACTTTACGCCGTTTCATATCTAGAATCAGAGAAGATCTATCAAGTTCCCTGACAGTCGTGTCATCACTGTTCAGCGTGTTTATCAAGTGAGCCAGCCTTGTGGCGTTATATATCCACTCCACGTTCGGCACGCCAAACCCACCATCCTGTTTGGACTGGAAAATAATGTCTCTGGTGGTGTGGGTGTTGAGCCCGAACCACTTCCTCACAAAGTGAACTACACTGTCATTTAGATCACTAAGTGTTTTACATGCCAGATGAACGTTGGAGAAGAGGTGTTGTACTCTAGTCAGGGCAACCTGCCTAATAGCCTCCAACTTCATCAGCAGTGGTAGTGGTGAAGCGTCAATCAGGTTCAGCCTAGCTGTAAACTCAGATGTTATGTACTCAACCTGTTCTTTCCATTCCCTGCAATATTAAATCTATGCCCTAGGTAGTTGTATGACTCATGTACAGGTCATACACACGTATGGGCTGTGAGTTGATGGTGAACTCAGGGGTTTTGTCAGCCTTAGACTTATGCCAGCGGTTGCCACCACTGCGCCTCTGGTAGAGAACAGCACACTTAAATAGTGGGTTTTGCCTCTAGACCGGACCAGTCTAGAAATCTATCTGTTCTAGCGAGCATGTTTTTAATAACACTCTCTTCCCGAGAGGCTAACTGTACGTCGTCCGCATAACCCTGGACGGGGTTTGGGGACAGCACATTGGTTGGGGCACAGTCACACAACCACTTAATCCACCCATTGATGGCAAGAACAAAGTGAATGGTACTCCATGGGCAGCCTGTTTTAATGCCTACTTGGAGAGGTATTGGGTCTGTCAGCTGTTTCCCACAGATGACTTGTATGAATGATGTTTCATACACATCCCTAATAATGTCAATAAACACACACACACACACACACACACACACACACACACACACACACACACACACACACACACACACACACACACACACACACACATACTGTCAGTTGAAGTATATATATATAATGCTCAGTCACCTTCTTTCCTCACAGATCAATTTTGGACAGCTCCAGAGTTGCTGCGGGATCCAGAGATGTGCCATAAAGGGACCCTTAAGGGAGACGTGTACAGCTTCGCCATCATACTCCAAGAGGTGGTTGTGAGAGGACCTCCCTATTCCATGTTGGAGCTGACGCCTGAGGGTAGGTGTGACTGGTTGGTTGTTAGAGAGGACCTCCCTATTCCATGTTGGAGCTGACGCCTGAGGGTAGGTGTGACTGGTTGGTTGTTAGAGAGGACCTCCCTATTCCATGTTGGAGCTGACGCCTGAGGGTAGGTGTGACTGGTTGGTTGTTAGAGAGGACCTCCCTATTCCATGTTGGAGCTGACGCCTGAGGGTAGGTGTGACTGGTTGGTTGTTAGAGAGGACCTCCCTATTCCATGTTGGAGCTGATGCCTGAGGGTAGGTGTGACTGGTTGGTTGTTAGAGAGGACCTCCCTATTCCATGTTGGAGCTGACGCCTGAGGGTAGGTGTGACTGGTTGGTTGTTAGAGAGGACCTCCCTATTCCATGTTGGAGCTGACGCCTGAGGGTAGGTGTGACTGGTTGGTTGTTAGAGAGGACCTCCCTATTCCATGTTGGAGCTGACGCCTGAGGGTAGGTGTGACTGGTTGGTTGTTAGAGAGGACCTCCCTATTCCATGTTGGAGCTGACGCCTGAGGGTAGGTGTGACTGGTTGGTTGTTAGAGAGGACCTCCCTATTCCATGTTGGAGCTGACGCCTGAGGGTAGGTGTGACTGGTTGGTTGTTAGAGAGGACCACCCTATTGCATGTTGGGGCTACCATAATGGAATGCCCGGTTGGAGCATTGGCCACATATGAACAGTAAAATGTGTGGTCAGGACATTTAACTGAGTGTACAACTGTAAGCAAATACGGGTCCAATTGGTTACAAATGGAAATGATTATACTGAGACACATGTGTCCGTGGCAAGACTTGACCTTGTCTGTGGCAAATCTTTAGATTTTTTTCTTGCTGAGTGGTGTAGCCACTCCAATGCACAGCAATGTGTGTCCCTATATGGTTTTGTCTGTTTAGGGTACCAACGGGTGACAAAGTGGATCTGTTGAGCTTCACACTGTGCACAGGTGCATGATGGGAAGTTTTTAGCAGCTATTTCGTCACACACACGCAGTACAGTACGGTACAGCAGTGGTTCCCAATTTTTTTCACGTCAAGGACCCCCAAATTGACACCAATTATCCCGCGGACCCCCATTTGAAAAGACATGCCAGGGACCCCCATAAGAGAAGACTTTTACGGCTCTAGTAGTGATTCTCAGCCAGTTTAATTTCAAGGACCCCCAATTTGACATGCATTAGTCTATGGACGCCCCCATTTAATGGCATTTCTATCTCTGGGACCCCAATTTATATAGTAAAATCAATGTTAATTTAACTCTGAGAGTGTACATTTGGACACTCTCAGAGTTACAGACCCATAAGGGTCCATTTGGTTCCAAACTATCATTTAGCTGGGTACCCCCTGGAACTCCCTCAAGGACCCCTGGGGGTCCCCGGACCCCACTTTGGGAACCACTACAGTACAGTACAGTACAGTACAGTACAGTACAGTAGTACAGTACAGTACAGTACAGTACAGTACAGTACAGTACAGTACAGTACAGTACAGTACAGTACAGTACAGTACAGTACAGTACAATACAGTACAGTACCACTCAATTACTGAATGCCAGCCCATTTCTTCAGAATATGTATGACACTGATTTACTACCAGTATATGACACTATGGCGCATTAGGACTTTTTATTTTCAATGACCCCCATAACTCTGAGACATTCCCCATAACTCTGAGACATTTTTCTGAAACTGTGCACACATGGAACCACATGGATTCCATTTGGGTGAGATCATCCCTTTGAAGAGATTTTGAAGACTTTTAGAATAATTTTAAAAGAAAATCTGTTCTGGAATTAAGCCTGCAGAACCACATACTAACCACACAATCTAGGTGACATTTCACCATTGCAATCACCAGATATTTCACTGTCAATTTTCATTTTTTTTCTTCAAAATGTGGTTTTAGACACCATTTTCCTACTGCCACATTTGCGGCCAATGCTACTCCCAATTTATTTATAGAGGCCTTGATGACCTCTCCTCTCACCTCCACTCAATGCTGGCCAATTTGTTTAAATGTCCTCTGTCTGCCTGTCCATGTTGTAACAGGGATAGCTTGTTATCAGATAACCATGTGCTGATGCACAGGGAGCTTAATCTGCTATCACTCAAGCTCAGTCTTACTTTTATCAGACACAAGCAGTGCTGCATCATCAGCAAAATGATGAACACCTGTGTTGTAGTGGTATATCCTTCTGACTCCCATGAACACATTTCCTGCCACTGATTGAACCAAAGGCTGTGATCTTTTGTTTTACTTTCGCGGGAGCCATGTCATGCAATATTTCAAAATTTATTTCAAACCTTTTTTACGTTCATACAACTATTTCCTCAGACCCACTGCTGTCTTTATCTGTCAGTAAATCTTCCCCCCTCTTAATTCCAATTATTTCTGCATAACATAATAGCTTGTTGAGTGTAATTAAGACATCTTAAATCAATGTGTTCAGAACTGCAGCCACAACCCTAAAGAATTGTATTCACACAATATGTTCTCCAAATGTTCACCAGAGATCATCCGCAAGGTGAAGAAGCCTCCTCCCATGTGTCGGCCCACCGTCGCCCCTGACCAGGCTCCACTAGAGTGCATACAGCTGATGAAGCAGTGTTGGAGTGAACACCCTGACCGAAGGCCTGCTTTTGACGAGATCTTTGATCAGGTCAGTCAAGACCCTATAACAGTGTGACAGACTGTGGTTGAACTGGGATGTACCGATGCAAATTTGAATATTTGAGTACTAGAAGCCAACGTCGTCGACTCTGTGGGGGCTATAGCCCCCATGAAGAATTAAATAGCCCCTTTTAGCCCCCATGAAGATTTTCGTGGACATTTTATATTTACATTACAGATTTTCTGACCCTCTGTGACTCTGAAATTCCGAAAATGTGAACCTCTCCGCCGGCTGTTCAGAGGTGTTAAAAGTACTCAAATGCTAATCGGGATTCTTTTGTTTTCACCTAGCCAGGTATTATATGCCTACAGTACAGTGCCCAACACCGCCGGGTAATCTACACAGACTATAGTGAGACTACACAGTAGCCATGCGTCACAGTCTCCAACTTCCAACTTAACTGTGCACGAAGTGTGCGCTCACAACTTGTTACCGTCTCAATTCATGTATATAGAATAGATGAAGCAGGTCATTGTGGTTAAATAACTTACCGGTAGATAGATATAAATGTATAATTTTAAAAGAAGCTAGCTAGGTTAATATTTCACATTATTATACATCTCATGTTAATTTAGAACACATTTTGCTCTGGAATGAATAGTTGAGACAGACATTGAGTGTGTGTTTACTGCACACCCACATGTTGTACATACTGGTAATAATCAGGTTATGGCATGCATTGCATTAGTGCTCTGATGTGATGCTATGCAAGAGTGTGGAATAGCTGACACCAACTCAGGACTGCTGAATCGCTGGCCTCCACACCCCTGTCTGTCTTGAGCTCTGCAGTGTTGCTAGCTCTGCTGTCCTGCCGCAGTGTGTCTAGAATAGATAGTTGGTTCTGTATGCCTTTTCCCTAGCCTGACTTTGGCCAGACACATAACATCATGATTCATGGATTCACTCACGCCTCCGGGGAGTAAGCGTAGTGAATCTATATGTTATCAGTCTGGCCAAAGCTTGCTGTGCTGTGAGCACTGAGCATCCATGTCTCGGCCCCATACAGCAGCAATGGCTCTACTATTACAAATACTTTGCTTGTAAATAGTAAATAATTTTGGAATTCTTATAATGTTGTCTTAAGTGTTTGAGTATGCATGGAACACAAGGCATGATTGATGATTCCATGATTGAGTCCTGTCCGGCTGTGTTTTGTCCCACCAGTTCAAGTCTATCAACAAGGGTAAGAAGACCAACATCATTGACTCCATGCTGCGAATGCTGGAACAATACAGCTCCAACCTGGAAGACCTGATCAGAGAGAGGACAGATGAACTAGAGGTGGAAAAACATAGGACCGAAAAACTATTAGCTGAGATGCTCCCACCGTGAGTTTTCACACATAACAGCTGGTTACACGCACGCGCGCGCACACACGCGCACACACACACACACACACACACACACACACACACACACACACACACACACACACACACACACACACACACACATTTAACATCTTTATTTGTATTCACATTTTACAAGAAATTTCTTGAACACAAACAATAGTGGATGCGCAAACTTGAGAAAACTCTACAACAAGTGCTTCAGATACAGATCACGGGTGACACTGAAGAGAATTTTGCTGATGCCTTAGCTCTCGGCTTGGGCATGCCTGCAATCTGCAGGCCCCTCACGACTGATTTGTGGACATTATCGAGGCTTCCAAATATGTAGTTTACATCTGTAGCCAAGCTGTATAATGGCATCCTTAAGACGCTGGTACTTAAGCACCTTGGTAAGGAATGCCTCTTCCAGACTGTGGTCAAATGTACATGCCACTTCCAAAATGGTCACTTCCAAAATGGTCACCAATATCTGGTGTATTAGCTGTGACATCTTCATTATTGTGCATGAACATGGCAGTTGAAACACATGAGTGCTTATACATTTTGGCAGATGATGAAACATATGAACTTATGTCCTTAGCTAATAGGTCAACAATTCTGTCGTGCCTAGCAATGTACATTCCCTTATATACATAGCAGCCATTAAGAATATGTGACAGTGTTTCTGTAACTGGAGTGTGGTCATGGTGCAGACAATGAGGAGGAAACGTGTTAGGGTACCACAGAGAGAGATTGAGTCTGGTTGGAAGGACCTGTAATCTGATTTTGACTGTAAAGGTGACTATATCCTCATCAACTGCGATCGAACAGTTGGTAATAATGTCCTCAGAAACTGCTACAGATTCAGAGTCAGGTTAATTGAACCCAGCACAGAGATACTCCAGTTCTCACACAGAGGTCATTGAGGTCAGGCCAATCTGACGACACCCCAAACCCAGTAGCATGTGAGTCCATTTTAAGGTTGGGATTTCTTCTAAACCCCAAGAAACTTGGCTCGCCCTCTGCTGCCAGTGGCACTTTATGCCGTTTCATACAGTATCTAGAAACTGAGAAGATCTAGAAAGTTCCCTGACAGTCGTGTCATCACTGTTCAGCGTGTTTATCAAGTGAGCCAGCCTTGTGGCGTTATATATCCACTCCACGTTCGGCACGCCAAACCCACCATCCTGTTTGGACTGGAAAATAATGTCTCTGGTGGTGTGGGTGGTGTCTACATTGTCATTTAGATAACTAAGTGTTTTACATGCTAGATGAACGTTGGAGAAGAGGTGTTGTACTCTAGTCAGGGCTACCTGCCTAATACCTCCAACTTCATCAGCAGTGGTAGTGGTGAAGTGTCAATCAGGTTCATTCTAGCTGTAAACTCGGATGTTATGTGCTCAACCTGTTCCCCTGCGATATTAAATCTATGCCCTAGGTAGTTGTATGACTCATGTAGGTCATACACACGTATGGGCTGTGAGTGTTGATGGTGAACTCAGGGCTTTTGTCAGCCTTAGACTTAATACACACACACACGCACACACACACACACACACGCACACAAAATACTACCACACACGTGCAGATGTAAACATGCATTTTCTCTTCTCTTTTCTGCAGCTCTGTGGCAGAGGCTCTGAAGACAGGAGGTGTTGTGGAGCCAGAGTACTTTGACGAGGTGACAATTTACTTCAGCGATATTGTGGGCTTCACCACCATATCCTCACTCAGTGACCCCATCGAGGTGGTTGACCTCCTGAATGACCTCTACACCCTGTTTGACGCTGTCCTTAGCAACCATGATGTCTACAAGGTCAGCTTGTGTGTGGATGAGTACTACTTTGAGCAACACACATAAACAAGCGCTTTGGATAAAGGTGCTATAGAAATGCAGACCATTTTCACGATGTACCTTAGGCTTATAGATCAAGCATCAACAAGCGAGAGTTGCACTCTTTTGTCTGACGTTCTTCAATGTTTAAAACCGTCTTGCCGCCAACATTAATACTCTACTAAATAATATTTTACAACTGAGTGAGACCCTCTCTCCAAAATACCTTTTGACACAGCATTCAACATGTGGGTTTATATGGTAATTCAGTAATTAATGATGCTCTTTGTTACAAATATGTCCATGTTTCCTGTAGGTGGAGACCATTGGCGATGCTTACATGGTGGCATCAGGTCTACCTAAGAGAAATGGTAACAAGCATGCTGCAGAGATTGCCAACATGTCTCTGAACATCCTCAGTTCAGTTGGAACCTTTCAGATGCGACACATGCCTGATGTACCTATCAGGATACGCATAGGGATGCATTCAGGTTGGGATATTGTTTTACCTGGCATTTAATCAGAAAATAGAAAATTATAGATGCGACACTCAACACTATTGAAAATATAAACCGGTAGCGTTTCAGCCCATCATTGGAAACTTGGAAAGCTGAGTTTGCTTTTTTATGGATATGTTGAGTCTGTCGGGTGCAAACCTAGTAACGCTGGCATTTAACCCTACTTTCCTTTGCCCCATCACCACAATCTCTGGTGTCATCTGTGATTTTCTTCAGTATTCATCAAAATACAGTTCAGTTGTAGTGAATCAGGGAGAGGAATTGCAAGGCAGCTGTTCATCATATTTTGTTTTGATTTGTTATGCTTCATATGCCTATTCTCTTTATTCAGACCGCAGCCATCTTGCCAGCAAGGTGATGCCTAGGTGACACTTCCCATAGAGAGCCCATTCATCCAAACAGAAAAGTCCTCTCTAATTATATTAAAATCACCAACATTGCAGCTGTAGGGAAATCTTGAATTATCCTCTTTCAATCTGTAAAGTTTTTGTTTAATTAAAATCCACCGTAGACATTTTATGAGCTACTTCCTGTCAAGAAATTCCTTGCAGATGATTATTTTGTTGTTTGAGTATGGAAGCGCTCGTTATTAGTAAAGCAACCTCCTGCTGCCTCCTGCATTATGTGCACATTCAAACGGTGGTACGCATGGGCCGTTGAGTGATAGTCAACGAGCACTTCCAAACTCCAGCACTTGGAAAAAAATAATCTGCAAGGAATTTCTTCAAGGTTCAAGGTTTCTTTATTTTGTCTCCCAAGAGAGAAATTTGTCTTGGACCCCAAGGACCCACTCTGCAGCATACAAATACAATACAATACAAGACAATACAAGACAATACAAGACAATACACAATACAAGACAATACACAATACAAGACAACACACAATACAAGACAATACACAATACAAGACACACAGTGACCCGTATAACATTAAAAAACCACACCCAACATACCTAGTGCAGAAGATGAATTATTATTATATATAAGGATTGTGATTGACAGAGGGACAAAGGAATGCTTGTACCTATTGTATTTGCACGCATGGACCTCGTACCTCGTACCTGATGGCATTAGCCGATACTCAGGGTGTAGTACATGGGAGTGGTCAGACACAATTTTCTTAACCTGTCCAATGGTGGCCTGCTCAAATACCCATGATCTTCCCTGCCATTTTGGCTAATCTAAGGATCTCAGATTTGTATTTTACAGTTAGGTTTCCAAACCAACTGGAGATACCATAACTTAGAATTGACTCTATTCTAGCTTCAGCATTATGTTTCTACTTACACCAAAAGGTCTGAGCCTACGTAGAAAATGAAGGCGTTGGTGTACTTTTGCACACATACAGTACTCACATGGGAGTGTCAGCTGCAGCTTATATCATAATCAATGTGTACTCAATATTTATAGGATGTGACCTGTTTGATGTCATGACCATGTATGGTGATCGTGGTGTGGTCACCTATAGACCTGGGATCCACTACAATCTCCTCCGTTTTCCTTACATTAACTTGTAAGTGATGTTCATCACACCAGGTTACAAACCTGTCCACTCCAGTTGTATATGGCTACTGATGTTACCTTCACTTGTGAGTAAACTAAGGATAGCAGTGTCGTCAGAGAACTTGACTACACACTGATTGGGCTGTGAGCTCTGAGCTGACACAGTCATTTGTGTATAGGGTAAATAAAAGGGAGGAACTAACTGTCCCCTGGGGGGCCCCTGTACTGCTTACTGCCCTATGAGAGAGCGCCAAATTAAATCTCACCTGTTGTGGCCTGTTAGATAGAAAGGAGAAATACCATCTAATCAGAACTGGATTCACCTTCATCTCAGATAACTTACGAAGAAGAATGTCTGGATGGATTGTACAGTATTAAAGGCAGAGCTTAAAGTTTACAAAGAGAAGTCTTGCATACGTTTCTTTTTCCAGATTTCTGGCACAGTATAGGTGTCCAAGGATAGCTGAAATAGACGCTGCCATGCAGGAGTTAATTCCTCCGCACATGTTTTTAATAAAAAAGCACACATTCCATCCGGGCCTGTTGCCTTGTTGGTCTGCATAGATTGAAACACCTTAGTTACAGAACCTGGGTCTATTGTTGACTATAGACATAAAATGTCTACGGTGGATTTTTATGAAACAAACACTTGTTTGAATTGAAACAAGTGTTTCAGCAGATTGAAAGAGGATAATTCAAGCTTTCCCCAAAGCTGCAATGTTGGTGATTTTGACGTTGTTTAATATAATTAGAGAGGACTTTTCTGTTTGGATGAATGGGCTGTCTATGGGAAGTGTCACCTAGGTATCACCTTGCTGGCAAGATGGCTGCGGTCTGAATAGAGAGAATGCCTGTGCCTACTGTACTGTATGACAATCAATAACTTCTGTGTTTAGCTTGTTGTTGTTGCCTCCTCACAAGACTGTACAGTGTGGATGCATGGCAAGTTTACTCATTCCAAAAGGCCTCATTGATTTTAGAGATATTTGAGAGAGGAGATTTTTTTTAAATTGTGATTGCATTGTACTGATTAGCTTAAATGTATCAATGTATATTTCCAGGGTCCTGTGTAGCTGGGGTGGTGGGTCTGACCATGCCTCGCTACTGCCTTTTTGGAGACACCGTCAACACGGCATCTCGTATGGAATCCACTGGGCTGCGTGAGTCTCCTACAGCTGTTCTGTCTCCTATCCCTTCTTCTCTTCTCTTCTCTTCTCTTCTCTTCTCTTCTCTTCTCTTCTCTTCTCTTCTCTTCTCTTCTCCTCAACTCTTCTCTTCTCTTCTCTTCTCCTCAACTCTTCTCTTCTCGATGAATTATATGTTCATTATCCCTTCTACATTGGGATGTTTTGTTGCTGTTTTTTCACATCCACTCTGTTTCTCCCTCAGCTTATAGAATCCATGTGAATATAAGTACTGTGAACATCCTCCGTTCTCTCAATGTTGGTTATAAGATAGAGGTCAGGGGAAAAACTGAGCTGAAGGTAAGATTATCTCCACGTCTGCAATCCTCTTATCACCATGCCTTATTCATAAAGTGGAAGTTGATTCGCACGCTCACACGTCTAACCCTACCCCACATTACACCCTTGTTAATGCTCGCAGAGTAGTTTTCTCAAGTCTTAAGAGGTTTTGGTTCATTTCAAAACTGAAAACGGGATGAGACTAGAGCTTGATTAAAATATACATGATACGATGTGTAATTTTTTATTAAACACATCACATGTCACCCCTTGTTAATGCTTGCAGAGTAGTTTTCTCAAGGCAAGTCTTAAGAGGTTTTGGTTCATTTCGAAACTGAAAACAGGATGAGACTATCTTGATTAAAATATATATGATACGATGTGTAATTTTTATTAAACAGGGACTAACATAAAAGACTAACCTGCCACATTTGTTATGATTTTATGTTACAAACCCTTTACTAACTACTAACTACTAAGTTCTTCATCTAACACGTACTGATTTATTTATTTTAAATCTTTTTCAGGGTAAAGGCATTGAAGAAACATACTGGCTAGTTGGAAAATCAGACTTTACAAAGCCTTTGCCAAAACCTCCAGTTATCAAACCAGGGTAAGAATACACGGTTTACTCTTTGTTTTTGCAGTGGACATTTGTTTTTGTCAGAAACTAATTATTGGACTCAGCATCACCTCACTGATTGTTGCCTTGTTTTAAATTACAAATAGTCATTTCAGATTTTTAGCTGATGACGGTGACGACGACGATGATGACTATTATTATTATTATTACGCCCTTTGGGCGTGAAGCACTGAAACAACAGAGCTTCTTAATACGGCAGTTATTAATCTGGTGTCAGTGAGGTCAGATGTAGAGTTGCTTGCCGGCTCCATATTATGCGGAAGTAGGTCCAGTCTTCTTCATCTATGGCCATCCAGGGCTTGATGAGGTTAATGATCTTCATACAGTAAATGGAGAGTTCCAGGTGATGATAGTCAGCTCCTATAGCCTCGGAAACCCAGACATTTTTATTTCCAGGGAGAAAAAAAAGTCTGGGTCCGAGTCCACTTCAATTCGGCATAGAGTAGCGCACTCTCTGCTGATTTCTGATCGTCTGCATGCCACACTATCAAAAGAGCACGTTTTCGGCTGCGCACAGCTTCAAAACCGGGTTTTTAGACAGCTGGTGGGTGGAAAAGAACTAAGAGCTCCACTTCCGCGGATGACTTGCGCGACGGCCAGATTCCCGGAAGCACTCTCCTCCACGTCAAGCGGCTCTTTTGATAGTGTGGCAGCACCAAGGGGCCAGCTAAGCAATCCAATGTTGAAGCGCTGGGCCCTAGTGGTAAGAGGAAGGACTGCAGGCGGACCCGTGGATTCTTGACGAGGAAACCCCGTGCAACCGAGCGCTCAATGTTAAAGCCCAGCTGCACTTCCGCATTTGGACACCAACATTTGGTGTCCAAATGCTGAATCAGCGAAAAAATGCGTAAATAGACGGTACTTCCGGCAGCCTTCCGGGTGCTTCAAAACGCCACTGAGCAACTTCCACTGACATGAATACCGGAGGGGGCGGAGCTTCGCGCCAGTTCAGTCTCTATCCTTTTAATACTCTATGGGCAGCACCCTCTGGCTAGTCTAAGTCTAAGTAATTAGTCTCATGTCGCGCAGCTGCGCATAGTTTGGCAGATCCTGCCGGGAGCTGCCTATGCCATAAAAAGCATAGTAGTGAGTTCCAGGCTAGTCAGCTCCACATATGGAGCGGCTTGCGACGGCGTCCTCCGTGTGAATCTGGTGGTTTGATTGATTGATTGAAATATTTATTAACAGTTTGCAGAATTACAGTACATTTCAAGCACAAACTCAATACAAAGACTGTTAACTGTGAGTGGACGACCCAATTAAGCATTACACTTGTTTACAAGAGGGTCCACCATGTTCAATTCATCAAAACATTTATAGACGTACAAATAGACACTTCTATATAGTCAAAGAACAGAACAGGAATTCATCATAAAGGAGCTAAAAAGGGAAAATAAACATATACAGTGTGGGGAAAAGGGGGGGTGGTGGGGGGGGGGGGATTCAGATTTTACTGGGGCCAGTTTCAAATTGCAGCCATCCGTAGGTGCCCTTTGAGAGCGGTTTTGAAGGAGTCAAGGGATTCGCATGTCTTAATGACTGTTGGTAGGGCGTTCCACATTTTGATGGCATAGGAGCGAAGATAATTTAGTCCCTTGTTTGTGCCGAATCTGGGTTGTACATGGTTCGTTGCACTCCCTCTGGTGTTGTGGGTGTGGACTTCGTTAACATTAAGGAAGCATCTAGACAGGTACATGGGTATCTTGGTGGTGTATCGAATCTTGTGGACCAGACCCATTGCAAGATGCTGTACTCTGTCGGCCATTCCAGCCTGTCAAAGTGGGCAGGAGTGAGGTGGGTTCGGGGGGTGAGGCCAAGTAGGAGCCTGACCAGTTTGTTTTGGGAAGTCTGGGCGAACACTGGCTCTTTGGCATGGGATCAACTTTGACCAAAAAAATGCACAATGAAAACCAGGTTTTGATGCCATATATAGCGTGTCTTGAGTATAGGGTTTGATGAGTTTGATATATGGATTTGGAACGTGTCACGACGGACTGAGAACCATATATGGAGCGTGTCACGAGGCGTGTCACGAGGTGGCGTGATCTTCACATATATAGAGACGGCTATATATGGAGTGTGTCACGAAGCGTGACAGACTGACAACCATATATGGAGGTGTGACGCGGACTGACAGGTATTGCAGGTTTTCATAGTAATCTGTGACCTACGGTCGCAATTATTACTGGACAACGTGGTGTGTCCCACCGACTCAAGGCCTGGCACTGCACTCCCTGTGGTGATGTGGAACGCGCACATGTCAAATTTGAAGTCGGTGGGGCGAACGTTTCTCGACTTATGTGGATTACAGACATACAGTCATAGAGACGTGCTGCATTTATAGTAGATGGATTAGTAGTAGTATAGTAGTAGTACTCTATTTGGCCCAAATTCAACTATTATTCAACTATTGCCTACTGCTCTGCTACCTAAATAATTTTGGTAGCAGAGCAGTGAATACTAGAAAGTCTGTTTAAATTCAATGTGTAAGTTTTTAGTAGTTGTCTTAACCAAACACCTCTCTTGTTAACACTTTAGAATGTATGTTAACAACGATCACCTGACTGAGGCTGCTGTTGCATTATTGAACAATGCATTGTGTTCACTATAAACAAGAACTCTGAATGTTACTTTAGGGAAGACAACCATGGACTGAACCCGGAAGATATAGCTGCGTATAAGAAAAGGAAAGCAGAGAAAAAGCGTGATCATTCCCGCTCAGTCCAAACATAGGAGGTAGCTCTTGGTGTTGTGGTGAAAATTAAGCTGTAGTGCAGTGACGTAACTTGTGGTGTTGTGGCTTTTGTAATCTGTCAGAATGTTTAAACTGAAGCACTGCATGACACCATCACCCCCCGACACACACACACACACACGCACGCACACACACGCACGCACGCACGCACACACACACACACGCACTGAGATGTGTGAGCACAAACTCGTGCACATGCATACATACAAGAGGAACATCTGAATGTACAAACAGTCAAACACACACACACACACACACACACACACACACACACACACGCACACACACACACGCACACAGGTTCTAATGCACACACATAGACACATGTATGTGATCTCCTTTATTTGCCTCTTGATCTACTTGTCTCATTAATCTCTTGATCTTATCACCTTCTAAATCTTTCTAAGCAGATTCATCTTTTCCCTGGGAGAGGTCCTCTTAATTTAGGTCAAGCTTTTTTCAATATGCCTGGTTTTGTTCGATTAATCTTTTTCTCCAATTTATTTTGTGGCGGTATTCTGTCTGTGATGTTTTCTAGCCTTGTTTTATTTCTGTTTTGTGGTTATCATTCTGCTGCAGTGGTTGTTATAAACATTTAATGAATATATGTCCATGACTAGGAATTGCACTTGCCATTTTAGTAGTGTATTTGGAATATCACATCATACCAGAATGCATTGAGTGGCACAAATAAACCCAGAATCTAAACAACATGTGTCCTAACTGCATCATTATTGGTATTTTATATAGCGTAGATAAACAATATGGTAAAGTTGACCAAATCCAACCAGAGCCAGGTTCTCCTCTACAATGACTCTTTTAGCTTTTGTTTGGCTACTTTGAAGGATAGTAAAGGCATATCAGTATAGTGTTCCTTAGCTCTTTAAAAACTGTCTTGAAATGGCAAGTGCAACGCTGGCCCATAAAATACTGAGGATTTGCTGAGCCCTAACTCTAACCTTTCCCCCTTCAGGGACAAATGGCAGGAGATGGTAACAGAGGAGATTAAGGACATATTTCGCAAGGCTAACAAAAAGACCTGAGCAAGAGGACACAAGAGGGAGATATAAAAGACAATTAAGCAAGAAAAAGGACATATTCGCACAACCAGGGATGACTGGAAGGGGTGAGCAGAGGATGGAAAGCACAACCATACGCACAGTAGGCTTAGGGTGGACTCCTATAATAGGATTGATCAGTGTCTGCACGCTAATCTGCTGCAAGCTAGCACAGCAGAACAAAAACATCACTAATGTGATGAGAGCTGAAGGCTTTACCAGCCCACACTGTACTCTACCAGTGGTGCTACAAGGAAAGTTGCACATCTTCACTCCTCTCTCTGTGCTAATTGGCCACTGAGTGGTCTCTTATGTCATATAGCAACCAGAATGAACAAATTGGAAGATATACACTCCACCTCTCGCCCATGGGAAAATATATATTGAGATATTATTTTCTTTACAAAATGCATCGTTTCTTTGCTTTGCTGTGGAGGCACAACTTAGAAATATTTTGGGTGTTTTTACTTGAGAAAGGAAGTAGTAAGAATGAGGGTTTCTATGGTGGAAAAGGCTGCTACATAACTATATGTAATTATAGTGTCACTGAGCTACAGGACTCTATATTTCTATTGTATTTGTATCAATGGGGTGGGGTGTGACAGAAGAATGAGTCAAAGTTGCATTAACTACACAATGTTATGACTTCATTTGCACTGTGAAGCTGTATGTTGTTGTTTTTTCCAGATGTTGCACTCTTTAAAAGGAGAGAACTATAGTCTTGATGTCTGAGCCAGAAAAAACAATGTTTGGAGAAAAGAAAGGGTTGACATTTGGCTCTTCATTTAGGATGTGCCATTAGAAAGACATGGTTTGAAAGCAGTCTGCGATGGATTTTTTTCCATCCGTCACCACATGACTGGAAATCAGATCATGAATAATGAACATAATATGCGCATGAAGTGCCCATAAAACAACATGGCTGTTCATGGGTTCACAAATATGTATACACAATATAGACAGTTTATACTTCTGTGTTATATGGAAGTATAATTATATAGGCTACTACACAAGAATACAAAAATGGATAATAGAAATGGAAACCCACACTATTCTGGAAACCCACACTATTCTGACTGATGTACATCATGAGTAGCCTACTTAACTGTTACTACACATGAGTCATCCTTAATGCTGCCTTCATTGACAAGAGCACCATCTGTTGTTCAGGTGATGTAAATGAACTCAATGTACTTGAGGACTCTGAAAAGACTCCTTTCCTTTAATGGACAACTTACAAAAGAGAAATAATAATACATATAGTTGGCCGCTGCATCATTATCTTTAGCAATGAAGCATGCATGTGGATGTTGGAGGAAATAGCACATAATCATAACGGGAATAAGAACACATTATTTATTCTTTATGTCTAGTTAATATGAGCAGGATCACCTGGAAAAGTGTATTTTATTTTCAAGATTCATTTCTTTCTTGTAATGTATATGTTTGTAAATTTATTAATGAGGTACATACACACATGTATGTATAATGGCATAATGAAGCAAATAAATCCTTCATTTGTAACACGTTTGAGTTTACTCCATTGCACTAGGCAACCAGCATCAGGAGATGGCGCCAAGACCTTCCCTCAGATATCGTTCATTTGTTTAAATGTTCATTATTCACCCAAGCAGAGCCTTCAAGTTAATTTGTTTCTGAGATGAGTCACGGAAAGTGATACATTAAATGTTTGCTATTATACCATTCATTTACATCATTTGTAAATTAATTCCATAATGCATACTTGGATTTGTTATTTTCTCCTTGGCAACCTCATTTGAATATGAATATGAATTTGAACATTGTATGACCTGCAAAATAACTATCAGACGAAGATGAAGAACTCATCAAAGAACACCGCTGGGCTACTATTATCACTATTATTTTATTATCTCAGCTGTGCTGGATTGGAACATATTTATAAGCTTCGTCTAGGTCTAGTCCATATAGCCCTAATGCCTTTGCCGCTTCTGTCTCTGTCTCTGAATCAAATACCTGCTGACTGTTTCTACTTAGAAAATAGAAATAGGCCTACTATGGTAAGAAAAGCTTGACGCAGACGTTTCTGGAACTCTGTGGGTTGGTGTGTCCTTTAGGCCCATATAGCCAGGAGGAGGAGTCAGTTGTCAAATCCCCACATTCCAGGAAAGAATGGAATGCTCACCCTCCAGCCAACTGGAAACTATCTGTGTAAAGCCTGAGAACTGATTCCCCTGGTTAAATATTATAGCTAAATATTAGTATTGTATTGTATTTCAGTAGCATTTAGTTGTATCTCCATATTTCTACTTTATACACACACACACACACACACACACACACACACACACACACACACACACACACACACAGGAGTGTCCTAAAATATTAAAGGAACACTTTTGGACATAGGCTACACCTTTCCACCCGACATCAACAATTTATACAGTAGCTATCCTAACATAAGTAGCCTACACATCAGTCATAATTGTTTATTTTTATTTAAAAACAACAAAACAAAAAAACATAACTGAATCACATCACACAAACGTTCTGTGGATATAGGACTGCTACTACAACAATAAAACATTACACAATATGTTTTGAAAGTGAGCCTATAATGTGAACATATCCCCTTTTTTCCCCACCTTTCCAATGTTGTAGGTTTTTTCTTTAAACATTAAAGATAATGCATGAAAATGCAGATAGCTTAGCCATGTAGACTACCTGTTAGGTCTACTGCCAGGATAATTAAACGACATTGACATGTAGAGAGATCATCCTTAATATAAGCATGCTGTCTGCAGTGTTTGCTGTTGATTTGCATATAAGGCACATAATGGTGTTTTGCCTGTGTTCTCAAATGCATTATTTACACCAAAGAAGGCAGGGGGGAAAACTACCAAATGCACCACTTGTTTTAGTTCTTGCTAAAATCATGAAGCTCATATTCAGTCATTCACATATTATCTATTGGAATGTTCTGTTGAGGTCACAGCCAGCATACCAGAATACGCATGCACGCACGCACGAACGAACGCACGTGCAGGCACACACACACACACACACACACACACACACACACACACACACACACACACACACACACACACACACACACAAATATTTTGTTCATGTGATGATTTAACCTGTGAAAGTATTAGTCACCCAAGTTACCTCCCAAAAAATACAAAAAACCACAGAAGAAACCGCACCAACATACACATCATCATACTATAATTCAGTCAATGTCTGTCTGTCTGTGTGTCAGAAACACCACCGTAGCTCCTCACTGCTTGCATCAATCGCTCCCACTTTTCACACATGCATTGACCATAATAATATGGAGGTCTTAACGAAGCCCCTTTTTTCGTTTTGAGACGTTAATGATTAATAATGAATTTATTAGTGAATTAAAAATGCGAAAACGCACCCAGGGCGCAGTAATCAGTATATCGCAACGGGTAAGGGCTAGTTATTATTATAACTCATCACGCATCTTGTCTCCGTTGGGTCGCACCATTCTGCCAATGTAGAGGATGGAGTTGGTCTTGTTGTCCTTCACCAGGAAGATGAAGGGATGGTCGACGTAGAAGAGCCTTGGAGCTTTCAGCTTGTCCGTGCCGTACATGCTGGTGTCCATTGGGTTACCCTCTGTGCCCAGCTCAAAGGCGGAGGCATGGAAGACATCGGAGAGGTAGAGGTCCTTCTTGCCGGAGATATTGGACAGGTCAGCCTTGGCCTTGTCCACAGCCTCTGTCAGACCAAGCTTGCCGAGATTTTTCTGGAAAGAGGAGTGATATTAATGGATGGAAATAAACCAGCAAACAGATAGATTGTGCATCATCACCCATTCACACACCGATGGCGGAGGAAACCATGCAAGGCACCAACCTGCACATCGGGAGCTATTAGGGGTTCGGAGTCTTTCTCAAGGACACTTCATATAACTCTGGGGGAGCCCGGGATCGAACTGGGAACCGGCCACTCTACCCCTGAGCCTGTATCTATTACAACAATTCCTTTGCCAATATTATTAAATTAGTTTTAGCCTTTACTTTAATGTATCACAGAGTGGAAATATACTCCTACAGTACTTTGTCTTCCTACTAAGAAACAACCAAAATCGCTGCTTACCTGCAGGTTGTGGCTGACTTCCATGTTGACCTTTGGGAGGGAGATGGCCACGGCCCTCTGCTCCATCTTGCTGAGCCAGGTGTCCACCTGCTTCCTGGTGAGAAGCTTCTCCAGACGCTCGAGGGGCTCCATGTGCTGTGGCATGATCACGATCATGGAGGCCTGCTTCTTACCCAGGGGCATGCTGAGCACAGAGACGCGGCTCTCTGCATCCTCGTGGAAGTCATAGAGACCTGCATGGTATAGGAGCAGATAGGAGAATCCAAATGTTTGGAAGTTGCAATAACATGTAATAAAAAAAATGTGCTGCTCAGCTTTTTATGTGTTTTAATCGCTGCATTGTTGTGTATTTCTCTCACTTTTGCCTTGTGTTATTCAGCAATGAAACAATTTTAATTGAAATACAATATCATGGAATAATGCTATTTTGACTGATTGGGTCATAATTGAAGTCTAAATAAAAGTAAATATTGTATAACCCACCTGTGCGATGCATCATTTGAATAGCAATTTGCAATGACCGGGAAGCCATGAAAACACGGTTGTCCACCATCCTCTCATGAAATTTCTCCTCCCAGTGAGCTGTGCATGGGCAAACAGGAAGAGATTCAGTTCTCTTTTACCGTTGCAAATTATTTATTATTATTAACCACCTTACTCCAATAACTGGGGTCTATACTAGGCCTCCTCCTTTTTTCCCTCTACACCAAATCTCAATTGTCAAAGATATAGCCAATCTACAAGCTCACAACACGCCTTGATACTTATAGATCTTCTATTCTCAAATAGGGATGCTTCTAGCTTGATGATTCTTCAAAGGTTGGTGAAAAACACTCTGAATCCTGACTGTTGAGGGCCAAATGAGTAAAATTTTCAAGTGAATTTGTGACCATGGGGTGGCGCTGTTATCCTTATAAGCGTCAGGTTCACTGGCATCTGTAGGGTAGGGACCATAGGACCATAGTGACTCGGGAGGATTGACCCGGAAGGGCGAAGCAAGCAATAAATATTTAAAAGCACGAAGTAAAGAGCTGCCTGTGTTTATCATTGGAGCACTGACACACAGCGAACAGTACAAGTCTATCAGCAGCGCGTCAGCCAGGTCCAACCACGGAATCAATTCCTCGAGAGACGGAGGCTCTCATACTGACAGACAGTCGATGTGTTCATTCTCTACTTACGCTTAAAGAACATGGCGTTGACAATCATGGCTCCATCTGCATTCTGCACATCCTTGGTGACCTCAGGCAGTTTGCCATCTGTTGACTTGGCCGCCCACTCATTGATGGAGTTGACGGCAGTCTTCTTGTCCGTGAAGTTGATCTTTAAATGGTCATAGTTGTAATGCTTCTTGCTGTTCTTCACAAAGTCATCGACAAAGGACACAGAGCTGGGCCCATACAGGCGGTTGCTGATCTTCCAGGTAGAGTTTCTTGTCTTGGCATCACTCAGCTGATGTCAAATATAAAAGATGAGATGACTTAGATATGGTTAAAAACATAAATTTTCCTTAAAGGGAAATTGCTGAAGGCAGAAACATACTTGCAGTGTAATGTTTTGAGACCAATGTGGCTAATTAAGTACAATAGTTATCAGAAGTCTGTTGTTATCCAGATTATAACAGTTTTATAGGACAAATTAAATTGTTTTTGGGGGAATTTAGAAACAATGTAAACACAATTATTTCATTACATTAAGCCTACCTCTGCCAGCAGCTCGGAGATTCCTGTGTGAACATGCTCGTCTTTCAACTTGTCAACGCTGAGGACAGTCTTCACCTGGGAAGCTGTGGAGGATTTGCCACCGAGGGCCACCATCCCCAGGGAAGAAGCCACCACTACAGGGGAGATGAGGATGTTCTCTGTGTCTTTCTCCTTTGCCATGTTGTGGTACAGGCTAAACCAGAATCAGAGATACAGTATACAATTAATTAATTACCATCATTCTAAGATGATCTGAATGATCCCCGGTTGCTAGGAGACACATACTACAGGCAGGACGTGGGGAAAAGATCTCCGCTGGCCCTAGTATGTTATCTGTTTCAGAAAAAGGGATTTATCTCCGATTCTTTGTTCCCAGGTTGTGTTTTTGGTCCAAAGTAAACAAGCTTTTTTCGAGGGCCCCTAACTCATGAACCATTGGTCATGATTTGGTTTTCTCTGTGTAATAGGAGACACGCTCCTCGGACTCCCACACCCTGGACACATCGTGACTGCAGTGGCTCTTCAAAAAAAGGTAAAAATGCTGAAAACACAGGCGATTTAATTAAATCATTAATACCTGGCACACAAAGCGTTAAGGGTAATAATAATAATAATTGAAGCTGTGAACGTAATGTCAGCTATGTAGACTGACAGGAGCTGTACAATTTATTAAAATTATACAATACAATGCTTGCTTAAACGGTATTATGGTATATATATATATATATACAGTATGATTTTGATGTGTTCAAGTGTTAACAACACAGGATATCATCACACCTCAAAGCCAGGTTGAAGGTGTTGTCAGCCAGTATGGTGGCATGGCTGCTCAGCGTCTTGTTGTCAGCCAGTGTGGTGGCATGGCTGCTCAGCGTCTTGTTGTCTGCCATTGTGGTGGCATGGCTGCTCAGCTTCTTGACCTCTGCAGCGGTCATCAGGGCCATAAGGCACAGCACAACAACGCTTCTCATCCACATCCTGTTTGCCTCGTCAAGCAGCAATTACAGCCTGTAGATAAGACTACAGTAAGTTAAGTGTGTAAAGGTTAGACCTCCAGAAAAACCCAGGCAGAAATCCTTGATTATGCGGCCTAAAATCCTTTTGCGGGTAGTTGTGAAATGTGCGGAAGGTTGCGAAAAGTTGTGAGAAATGCGAAATAATCCGGAATGTTGCAAAATATGCAAAAAAACATTTAAATGTGAAATATGCTAAAAATAAAGGGTAGTGGGTTGCACACACCAGGACTGCAGTTCAAATATAGTTTATTTCATATTTGAAAAAATGGACAAACGTTTCGGCTATCCAGCCTTCATCAGTGTGGAGTGTGACTGAATGTAGATTCCTTTTAAAGGAATGGTGACGTGGTGCAGGTGCACAACATCACCGCTAATAATAATGTGATAATGTGAAATATGCTGAAAGTTGTGAGGAATGCGAAATATGTGAAAAGATTATGCGGTAAATTATGTGTCTAAAAGGTTATTCATGACCCAGAGTTGAAAAAACTAAATAAGTAAAGCAGCACATATACAGCAAGTGTGAAGCAAAAAAAAAACTGATTTTCAACAGCAAAAGGGGGGCGTTTTTCAATTGAAAATCAATTATTTAAAGAAGTTAGGATTGAGGTTGTGAAATGGGATATATAACCGATTCATCACAGTGCTCCATATTTAGCTGAAAGTTGTGTGGGAAAGGTCACAGGCTCGGCATGGATTGTAATCCTGTTACAAGGCCCCAGAGGAAAAAGGGGCAGGGTTTGTTGAGAAGCACACTGACTGAAGCCTCAAGCCGAGGAAAATCATTCCCCCTCCACCGCCCCTACTGCGGACATGTTTCCTGCCCTGTTAGCAGGAAGGAAGCCCTGAAGTCCAGGTTTTCTGCTGCAACTACTACTTAACCATAGAGCTCTGTATATGCTGACACAATTTGTTCCTTCACTTGAGGGAGGCCAAATTGTTTGGTCGAAACTCTGATGAGTCTTCTGACACTATTTGCAAAATTGTCGGAGCAAAGCTGCTGTGCAGATCTTTCTTTTAAAACTATTTATTTATGTTGTCCAGCACCAGCGACTTACCTGAATGTGCACAACATTCGCCTTTGAACTATGTTCCTCTCGGGCTTTAGTTAATATGTATTCTATTAATGTGATAATTTAAAGAGGTCCAAAAACATAATTTTGCTTTCACCATGAAATATTATGGCAAATCCTTGTGCCCAGGATATTCTGTTTCGTACATTACAAAGGTTGTATGATCTATGACGATGATCTCCAAGTTCAGGGCATGTGCCAGCAAGTCTAATCTACACAATTTTGTTTAGGCCAATAGCCTGACATTTATCTGATGATGACTCCAGTTGGCAGGCTCCTTTGCTCCTGTTATCCCTGTCTGAATGTTAAATGTTACACACATTGCATTTGTTTTGTCTGGATACCTTGAATACTTTTCATACTGATGTCTGCCATTTTCATTCTTTATAGATTCTGAAAGACAGACAAGAGGTGCATTTTGGTAATCTCCATAGCCAGAGCAGACAGACAGATGTTTATCTCCCAGCTAGTCAGGAAACCAAGCAGGGCAGAGCGAGGAGAGAAACGCATACAAGACGGGAGTCGGATTCAAACTCGAGGCCTTGCGATTCACAAGGAATATATAGTCTGTGCACAAAATGGAATCCAAGCAGAAATACATTATTTAAGCTCTGGTGGAGAAATATTCTTTCTTTAGTGTATGTAATCTAATCTACAGCATTCTTCCTTTAGCTCTGCTTTTTAACCTTTGTGAGCCACACATGTATTCGCGAATTAGCTATAATCTTGTTGCCATCATGCAGAAACAAGCAGACACATTAGCTCTCATTGGGTTATATGTGATCCACACAAATAAAAAAACTTTTCATCCAGTTGAGTCCACAATACCCAAGTAAAGAAGGATCTAAATTCCAGAGATTCATTAGAACGTCCGACCACCCAAAGGAATGAACACAGTCATTCAATAAGGCTTACAGAATGTGTACATGCATATCGTCATGCGCATCAATATTCAACAATATGCATGCAACAGACTAACATCTTTAACATAATCTCTTAGTCAAGTTGCATGACAAATTCTGTTTTGTAGGTCTACTTATACACAGTTTTCCTCTTTTCAGTGAAATCCAACAACAGGAGTACTGTACAGTGTCCAGGACAACCTATAAGAATGTAAGAAAAAAAGTGTAGCACTGTTACTTTGTAAACAAAGCTCTTGTAGACAAAGCTCTCCTTTCAGCATCTGCCTAGAAAACAAAACCTTATCAGCAGTGATCATCCAATCCTTACCTGGCACAGAACTGCTAGGTTTTCTCCTCGTGTTTCTCGTAGAGTGTGTAGCTTTGAATGCAGGGTCAACTGCTCTATACGCTTTCAGAGAAACTTCTGGAAATGGGTATGGGATATTCAAATGAGTTGGTCTGTCTTTCCTCAGGAATATTCTAGCTGGAAGTCTGGGACGTCCCACTTTATCCAGAGGCTGCAGTGAGGAGTGGACTACAGTAATGATGAACCCCATATGAGCGCTGATCTGATCTCTGTATTGTGTATGAGTTCAAACCAAGGGGGTTGGGGGATCTGATCCCAGGTCAGTACCTAGAAATTCTCAACTCCCATAGTTTTTAAGGTCCTAATGTTGCTAGCTGACTCACTAATTTCATCTTATCTAAAAACGGAGATGAAATATAATTACAAAAATGCATTGCTTTAATCCATAAAAGTACATAATGTCATTAGAGCATGTTCCTCCCTGGAGAGACCTAGCACTGAATCAGTGAATAGGCACATTGTGTGCATAGTGTACTGAACATCCACTCCCTCAAGAAAGACGAACAAAAGCTCATCCTGATTAACCTACAAACACAGATTCATTCTATTCAGGTATTTTTTTTTTGACTTTTTGTTGCGGCAAAAGTATACAAGTTAAGCCCTTAAAGGACTTCAGAAAGAAGTTGCATTCTTTCAGCTCCCCCATCCCCCACACTGCCACGTCTACAGTACTACGACTGTCGGGTGGGTCAGGGATGTGGGTGGGATGAGGGAGAGGATGGGAGGGGAGCTGCAGTCAAGGAGGAACCATTGCCGTGAATAGTAGTCGTGAATTATTTTCATTTCAACCTTTATTTAGTTCTCGGAGAACACACTGAGGGCTGAGACCCTCTTTTTCAATGGTGCCGAGATTACAACACATCAACAATCTACAATGGGGGGGGGGAAGAAAACAAAACATAGATGAATAAAGTAAATTACTGGTAATAATAAAGGAACATTACATAGTGATCAACTCAATTAAAACGGGTACAGTTGATATTTACCAACGTTGATATATCAAGTTGAAAGCGATATAGAGAAGGAAGAGAGCTGTACTTTAGTGAAGTCTGTAAGGTGTTCCAAGTGTGGGGCAGCGCACTTGAAAGCAGATTTTCCAGATGTAGTGGAGGTATTCATGGTCTCAAGCGTCAAATAATCTTGAGAGCGTGTATGATAAGAAATAGTTTTCCATTGTAAAAGAGTTTAAAATTAGAAGGTAAATAAGAAGACCTGAGACTTTACAAAAACGGATGTATGCTGAAAACCTGAAAACCATCATGCCTTTCTGAGTTCTCTGATGCAATGCATAATGCAGGACAAATAGTCATCATTATAACACAAATCAGTGTCTGTCCAGTGTCTTTGTTTTCTGTGATTGTGCATATTCAATAAATGTACAAAATCTTGAATAATATAAATTTTACTTTTAGAGTTAAGTTAACAATGTCTAACTAAAACGTTTTCCTACCATGAGGATTTCCTTCTATTTGCAGCTCTAACGTACATTGTCCTGACTTGCCTTCCATTGATGTGCAAGGGGAATTATAAGCACTAGGGCCAGAAGCTTCTAGAACATTGTTTGATCTGCGCCGTGAACATACCTTTCTTCAATACTTTTATTATGAATAGCCTACCTAGATTTCAATATCCAGTTTACATATAGATTTGATTTATATACTGGTGTACATTTGCATTGTATACATAGATTCATAATATACAGTAAACATAGATTTACAGTATATTTTACTAGTGATACTAAATGTGTGGCTCTGGCTCTGCTACATTGGTCGAGATCTGGTTAATGTCTTTCAGATGATTGAGAAATTGGGGGCAGTTGATTACCCTGATATCATTGCTGTAGTTTCACAAACTCTTTCGATCTAACTGGAATGGGCATAACCACAATGGAATCACAGTGGAATATGGTCTATGAAGACTATTATTTCCACCCCGACGTCAGATTAGTTAATCTGAAAGGGCTGGATAACTTTTGGTTTCATGTTGTTTCTCCCCCTTGTTTATGAGAAAATTATATACAGTAGGTCTCACCGGCTTTGATTTATAAAGTAATACAAAAAAAATATTATGCTGACAAAAAAAGTCTCAAAATACCCACTAACTTGCAATTATACAAGGGTAGTTTTTGTCTCGCAAAACAGTAGCTGTCAAAACTGTCGTATTATATCATTTTAGAGAGCATCTAAACTCTAACATTTGAAGGCGCTGCCTGTGAGGTCATGACACCTGCCAAACGTTATACTGCTTCAGCAGCTTCACTAAGACGTTGGACACACCATACCATGAGGAGTGATTGTATGTTACCATGGTGATGCAAGACCTAAGAATGTTCCATTTCCTCTGTGAAATGATGCAACCTTATCAATTAGGATTACCACGTGAGTACAGGGAGTGAGTGTTAGCGCTGTAACCTAATTATGCAAGTTAAATGCACAATAAATCAAACTGTTTTGATTAGATAAAAAGCAATGGTAATAAGCATCATCAATTTTACAATTTATTAATGAAAATCGGCTTTATTAAATGTAGCATACGAAAAAGTAAAGGCTGTTCTTTTTGAAAAAATAGATAAGGTGGAAGCTATAGATTAGAGATGTCCCGATACTGTATCGGGAAAAGTATCGGATCGGCTCTTATTTGTCATATCTGGTCATATCGGTATCGGTGAATATGCCAGTCTAACCACAGATCCGACACAGGGGGTAAGGCGTTGATACTATGGCAGGTAAATAACATGTTGGGACATGTGGAGTTTGCTTTGGAGTTGCCCAAACTGCAAGTGCACATTTGAGTGAGGAGACTGATATAAACACAACACTAGATATAGCTATAAACACAACATGAGATCACGACACTGGTATGCGGTATCGGTATCAGTATCAGCTAACACAGAAATTGAGGTATCGCTTTGATTCTTGGTGTGTGTAATGTATGTATGTATTTTATTTTCTTACATTTTCTCTGGGGCAACTCCCCAGAGAAAGTTAACCCATCTAGACTTTCAAGCACCAAACTGAATGTGTTTTTGTATAATATACAAAAACACATTCAGTTTGGTTAGTATTAATAATTATTCAAGGAGCATAACATTATGAAACCTATTTGAAGTGATGTCTACTTCTGTAGAATAAAGAAATGTGAAGTAGCCCATAGTTGGGGAACAGCCAGAGATCCAGATAGAATTGACATGCCCTCTAGTGGGAAAAGTTACACACTTTCCTAACAAGAGTCAAAGTTTCTTCATAGCACACAGTGTTTTATAATTGAGGGCACACAGATTAGAGGAAAGTTTGGATTCCCCTCAATTGAAATACTCTTCATGGCCAAAGGGCACCAATTCAGAATGGCACCGCATTAAATATTAGGCTAATCCACAGACAGAGTTAATATTCTTTTTCACCCTAAAGGCCTAAAGGGTCATTGTACATTTTGCTAATCACTCTAAAAACACAGTTCTACAATAGTTCAACAATAATTAACTTTGAAATGAGTTAGTTTTTCCCTAGTTTCCCAAGTTAGATAATGGTGAATACAAGCCCGCAGGGCTATATCTTGCGCCTTAACCCTTATCCCTAAACTTATTTGCCATTTTTTAAATAGCTGATCTACAAGCTCACAACATGTAGATGTAGATCGGCTAGTTGAACTATTTTAAAATGATTTTCAAAATAGTAAAAAATGGCAAATAAGTTTAGAGACTCCGATAAGGGATAAGGGTGGCGCAAGATGGGTCCGACGTCGGTTATCAATTCAATTCAAAGGGCTTTATTGGCATGAGAAAACATACGTTTACATTACCAAAGCACAATACAACAATACAGCAATACAATCAAAACAAAAGTTATGTACATTTGAAAGTCAGAATCTTCAATACAGTAGATCAATTTCTATGTACCAAGATCACTGGATGCAGGTATAGTGCAGTAATATAGGCCTACACAGTGATTAGTCTTTAGGGTGGTTGTGTTCCGTTTGATATCCTCCTATCACAGCAACTCACGAATCTTGCTGCTGTGTTTGCACATTGTTGTACTTCGCCCAGCAGATATGGGAGTTTTTTGTCATTGGTCATGTTTTCAAAATCTCCGTGTGTGGTTGTAATCTGTGGGAAGTATGTGTCTCTGATGTCTTGATACAATGGACAGATGGTTAGGAAGTGTAGCTCGGTTTCCACTTCATTTTGTGTGCAGTGGGTGCATAGTCTGTCTTCTCTCGGGATACAGGTCTGCCTATGACGGCCTTTCTCGATCGCAAGACTGTGCTCACTGAGTCTGTACCTAGTTAAGATTTTTCTTTGTTTTGGGTCGGTCAAGGTATTCTGCCACTGCGTATTCTCTGTTTAGGGCCAGATAGCATTCTAGTTTACTCTGCTTTTGTGTTGCTTCTTTCCAATGTGTCAGGTAGTTTTCCTTTTGCTGTTTTATAATTTGGTTTAGTCCAATGGGTTTTCTATCTCGTGGCTCTGTTTGTGTTAGTTCCCGGAGTTCCAGGGCCAGCTGGCTAAGGGGGCATCTCTCTAGAGTTTCGCTGTGTGTGAGTGCCTTGTTATGGAGTGCATCTAGGTCACTTTCTTTTAGGTGGTTGTAGAACTTAAGTGTTCTCTTTTTTATTTTGATTATGAGTGGGTATCGTCCTAATTCTGCCCTGCATGCATTATTTGGTGTTTTTCGCTGGGTTCGGAGAATGGATTTGCAGAATTCTGTGTGTAGGGTCTCGGTTTGGTGTTTATCCCATTTTTCAAGGTCATGGTTTGCTAATGGTCCCCAGATCTCACAACCATAGAGGGAAATTGGTTCTATCACAGAGTCCAGTATTTTAAGTCAGGTTTTAATTGGGATGTCTATTTTGATGTTTCTTTTGCCTTGTCTCTCAGGTCCTTTACAGCTTGGTTGTAGTTCCCTGTGCTTTTGATGTTTAGGCCAAGGTAAGTATAGTTTTTTGTTTGTTCTAGTGGGATTGTATTTAGGAAGAAACTATGGTTTTGGCAGCTGGATCTTTTTTGAAATATCATGATTTAGTCTTAGTTATCAATGGCACTGTGACCAAGTCACCACTAGATGGAGGCAAAACAGCAAAAAATAAACGAAATTCCTTTCTGTGCAACAATGGAGAAAAAAAAGATAATATTATTTTGAAAAGGTAGGTTCTGAGAGAATCCTTTATTATTTTAATTCTTCTTATTTAAAACCTTTAAAATGGATATTCTATCTTTCAACTTGAGTGGGCTAATAAAAATAATCCTCACTCAGACTGTCACCTAGCTCCATTTGGAACCTCTATCTACACTGCTGCGCTAAGCTCAGCAGCGTAGATATAGAGGTTCCAAACAGAGCTAACTGTCACCTAGCTCTGGTCCATAAGTAGGAGTTCCTAGAGGGTCTTCACATAACACATTGCTCACACTCATCCTAGCTCCTTATCCTCACATTAACAATTGACAATCACCACCGGTTGTTAGGTATAGGCCCCTGCAGGTAATCCCCTCTCCCTGGCTGTGTTGGCCTTTTGAAAGGGGGTGGAGTTCAGAATGAAACTACCAAATGGAGCTATTTTGACCTGTGGCGTGTGGAGCAGTGGTTGCCGGCTGTGGGTTCAGTGCATTGCCAGCAGGGAAATGTCACAGGAAATCTCCCCTGTGAATACTTTCGCTCCTTTGCTTCCGCTCACTTGACACACACACACGAATGCGCGCACACACACACACACACACACACACACGAATGCGCGCACACACACACACACACACACACACACACACACACACACACACACACACACACACGGGTCACTGGGTGGCCCAATCTAAAGTGGAAATAACGGTAATGGGTCGAATAAAAACTAAAATGCAGTCTTGGTGTATGTGCAACCCATTACTGTCATTTCCACTATTATGATTTGGGTACGCACCATATGAACGGGTAACGCACCATAAGTCAGAGCAGGTCACAAGAAAAGTTATCTGGCCAAATCTAAACAAATATGTTTTGTCTGCCAGTCTTGGGCCTCAGTCACATATAAAAGACAGCTGTCTTCTCTGTGTCTCTGGGGGAGAGGGGGCTTGAAGCTTGAAGACAGCCATGGAGCACGCTTGTCTCGTCAAAACCACGTGACTCATTGGAAATGAATTGCGAGCTGCTCTGCCCCCCCCCCCCCTCTCCCCCAGAGACAGCGAGAGAGCACCCTGTCTTTCATATCGAGCAGAGCCTTGGTGTCAAGCATGTTGGCGTGATTTGTTTGCATGGCTTATGTCCACAGGCTGTCAAATTTTGAAAAGGTACACGTTTGTGATGTTCAGTGGCACAATGTAAAAATGTATATTACATTACATTTATATTTACATGAATTGATTAATTCATAAATGTATTTGCCTTTGCCATCCTTTAGGCTTGGTCAGTAAGGTAGCTATACGGTATACCAGCGTTACAGTATACAAATCTAAATAGTTCAGGTTGTGCAGTGGGAAATAGTCCCTGTCCACCACCACAGAGGTTGTGAGTTCGAATCCACCATGGTGCAACAGGCTTTGGCGGCCATTGATTGATGCGAACACAATTTCAGGGGAGGGAAGCCAGGCGGGGAGGGTGTCAGGGTGATATTGGTTATTGCATGTACTCCCAAAGGCTGGGGGTGGTACCTGTCAGTGGGGAGTGTTGGGCAGGAGGAGACTCCTGGTGGGGCTCCTCACTGGCAGGTGAGTCAGTAGGATGCAACAGCAGTGACAACACAGACGTATGTGGGCATAATGACTAGATTGCGGAGAAAAAGCAGGTAAAAACAACATTAAAAGAAAATCTTGAAATGGATATCCCTCTATCTCTAGGTCGTCCTCAGCCCTCCATCGTCGGTTCTCCATACATGTGGCCAGTTCGTTGGTATTCTGCGCTTCTGCGTCGTTCTTCAGTACATCCACATACATTAGTGTGGGACGTCCTCGTGATCGATGCCCGTGTGTTGGTTCCCACAGCACCAATTTGCAGGCTGGCAGTTCTTGATGCCTTTGGCAGTGTCCTGCTAGTCTCATTCTCCTGGCTGCTATTTTCTGGCTCAACCTTGGTATTCGCTCATACAGAGTCTTGTTGGTAACATGTTGTGTACTCTTGCTGATGTAAAGTACGGCACGCAACATTCTGGTGTAGCAGTTGTAGCACCCATCAAGAGACTTCTGCAGGGTTGACTTCAGGGTCCAGCATTAGAAGTAGCTGAGTTTGATTTGACGGGGGAGGTTGGAGAATAAAGATTTATTAAGTACAAACTTAGCAGCAATAGTAATAAAGTGAAATGGGTGTAACGTATACAGTGTACACTGTTTATGTGTAGAAGAATAGAATTGTATGCGAAAAGCACAGCTGAACAGGGAATTGTGACAAGGAGGAGAAGGGGGTGGAAAGATGATGTTCCATTACTTTTAAGAAATACGTGTGCTTGTTTTTGGTTTTTTGGAGAAAGATTTGGATGAAGGCACACACCACACACATTATCATGCTGGATTTCCATCAGAATGATCAGCAGCAACCGTTTCCTTGGCGATAAATCTGACCACTGTTTGCAACAATTCCTCATACAAGATGAGAATAGATATTTTAGTGATTAAAACAACAGAAAATATAGTATAGGCTAGTAATGTTATTTTAGAAACTTGCACGTTTGATTAGCTTACTTCATTTGTCTGCATATTTTGCAGTTATCTTATTGTCCCTGTCAGGCCGAAGGGGTGTGTGTGTGTGTGTGTGTGTGTGTGTGTGTGTGTGTGTGTGTGTGTGTGTGTGTGTGTGTGTGTGTGTGTGTGTGTGTGTGTGTGTGTGTGTGTGTGACTGTGTGCGTGTGTGCGTGTCTGTCCTGTGTCTGTGTACAGCTAATCTCCGGCACCATTGAACCGATCAGCGTGAAACTTGCACATACTCCTTGGAGGCCACATTTTTCACATCGGCCTGTTATAGCGTCACCAGCAGGCCTTTGATGGCCAAAAAGAATGCCTCAAATCATGAACGCAGCGTCACATTTTCATGAAACTTTGCACTCACATTCCCAATAGGCAAAGGAAGAAATGTCACCCTATATTTTTTAAATCTGCCGTGGCTTCGTAACAGGCTTATTGACGTTTTACTCTAGGTCCTATGTAGTCCTACAATCAAAATTATATATAAAAAACATTATTACATGACTGTGCCGCTTGTACATGGATGAATAATGGTGTAGCCGTGTAGAAGCTGTTCAGGGTGTATGTTAACTACTATGCCATCGGCAGCCATTTTTCAACACTGGAGTCGCACGGATGTGCTCAACTCAGTAGCTTCTTGTTAGTGGTGTTCGGTGGCTGTGACCAAAACATTAAAGGTTTTTGAAATTGTCTTGGGAAAACTTTACCAAGTTTCAGGACACTCAAGGGAAAAAATGCTTTTTTCTACGCAACCACTACTCTGTGGAATGCACTCCCTCCAGCCAGCCCTGAAATCCTTAAATTATCTTGCAAGATTTAGGAAAGACCTTAAATTATGGCTCCATCTGCACACTAACTGGTCATATTTAGCTTCCGACCCTGGATAGCCCATCTCCCATATTCTGGACTCTTCTCTTAGAGTACCTCGATCTTGTCCCATGTGTATAGCTCCCAGCCTTATATATAAGGATTATTTGTTTCATGGTTGTTTTGTTTAACCAGGTTTCATGTTACAAGGTGGACCACAATGGAAACAATGCATTGTACGTTGGTTTAACGTCGACTCCAGCTAGTCCAGAACTCGGCCGCACGTCTACTCACAGGTACTCACAGACGTGAGCATATCACACCTGTCTTGGCCTCCCTTCATTGGCTCCCTGTCCGCTTCAGAGTTGATTTTAAAATTCTTTATTTGTCTTTAAATCTATGAATGGTCTGGCTCCTCTTTATCTGTCTAATCACAGGTACTCACAGACGTGAGCATATCACACCTGTCTTGGCCTCCCTTCATTGGCTCCCTGTCCGCTTCAGAGTTGATTTTAAAATTCTTTATTTGTCTTTAAATCTATTAATGGTCTGGCTCCTCTTTATCTGTCTGACCTTATCTCCTAAGTCACTGTGGTTTGAGGGCCAGCTAAATCTCAGGGTCACAAAGAAGACCCGCTTAAAGTCCAGAGGCGACCGAGCCTTCTCTGTTGTAGCCCCCAAACTATGGAACGCACTCCCCTCCCACGTCAAATTGGCCCCTTCCATCGAGACTTTTAAATCTTGCCTAAAGACCCACCTCTATACCTTGGCTTTTAAGTTAACCCCGCTTGAGTTCCTTCGGTCCTTGTATATGTTTTGTCTCACTGTGATGCTGTTGCTTTTCTGTTGCTTTTCTGTAATGTGTCTCAGTTGTTTTCACAGTTTGTACTTTGTTTTCTCGCTGTTGTTATTCTGTGTGGTAGCTTTAGTGCATTTGTTTTTATTTTCTCCTGTACAGCACTTTGTAAACCATGAGTTTTGAAACGTGCTATATAAATAAAGTGGATTGGATTGGATTGGAAACAAGCGAAGGCTTTTTTGTGTCTATTTGGCCATTTGGCGTTTTTTTTTTTTTAAACTTTTCTGTAAATTGTATTAAACTGCCAATAAAGTTATCTATCTATCTATCTATCTATCTATCTATCTATCTAAAGATACCAAACTACAACGAGTGAATTCATTATTGAAATAACTGCAACAAGTGCATTAGTGAAATAACTAAAGATGTTGTGAGCCAAACAGCAGTTAGTTACTTTGATTTGTTTATTGGTGTAATGTGTATTTCAGCCAAATGGGGCAATACAGTATCATAAATCAGGGAGCTACGTGTCTGTAGCATTTAATTGTCAAAAGCAGGATTACAGGATAAATACAAAATTCTCTTGAGGGCAGTTTTTACAGATGAAAGGAGTACTGCTGATGACATACAAGTTTTCTTGTGATGAGTGCATTGTGAGTTCTTGTGACAAAACGCAATGCTGTTTAATAAGATGTCTTGTGGATAATGTCAATAGGCTGAGGTCACAATCTTTGACCTTTGGACAAAATCATGTAAGCCTATACAGAACATGTGACACTTTAAATATGATAGGGAAGGTTCAAGGTCAGGATGTAAACTTCCAAAAGGCAAAAGGTCAAAATTATCGTTAGACAGGCCTACTATCATTCAGATTATATTCAGATGTTATCAGGTAATCACAAACCAAAACTGTAAATGTATGAAAGTTTGTGTGTGCCGTGAGTGTGTGTGCGTGTGAGTGTGTGTGCGCGCGCGCGTGCGTGTGCGCGTGTCGTGTTGACAGGTCTCGTGGCGCTGCTGACTGTATTTGTCCCGTAGCTTGGTGACGCTCTCGCACTGTACAAGAGGACAGGCGAACTCCTCCCACTAGTCTTCCGACTGAATGACTCGCCCGGGTGTTCACACACACAGAGCTCACACACACCCACGGCATGCTGGCTTTACAGGGACAGTGCTCAAGCGGACGTAAAAACATTTGGGACTACTAAAGTGAACAACAATATCAACATGACACAGACAAATTAGATCAAAGCTGCTGCTGCAGGCTTTTCATAATTTACTAAAAGGGAGAAACCGTATCAAGTCCACTCGTCCTTGACGGGACGGGTCTCTTTTGTTTTCGTTGTAGGGGCTGTTTTGGCTCAGCGTTTTGTCACTACGTTTCCAGACCACCCACCTATTACCTTTACGGTCCAGTTTTGTCGCTTTGAGGGCAATAATTTGTCTGGAGGGGGACTTCTGAGGAGAGGAACACAACTTCACGGCGAAACGGGTCCCAGCGTTGGAAGAAATATAAGTGGAAGCTTCGGACAGGTGAGGTGAGTGTTATGGATGTGGATTTATTGGATACCTTATAGTTACTTTATAGATAATAGCAGGACGTAAATTAGAGTAGTCTATTTGTGTTTTTACGTTTGTATAACAATGTCTGTGTCAGTGTGTTGTTGCAGCCATTAGGCTAAACCGTATTTGTCCATTTAGTAGGCTCACGTTACTTCTCTCTCAGGTCTCGTGTAACATTACAGGCTCAAGAAAAAAATAAAACAGTCGGCAGACACGCCCATGATGTTTGTGGACCTTGGGTTTTTCAGGCGTCCCCTTTTGTGGACATTGGTTTAATTTGCATACATTATTTTACTATCTCCCAGACTCACGTGTCCTGTGCCTTTTTATCATATCAGAAGGAATGGCGTCTGATTCATCATTCATCAGTCTGCCTTTGAACTCCTAGTAGTAGCCTACACAGCTATAGGTGCTGAATCAGTGTGGGTGGGTTTCCTTTCCCCCACATAACAGCCCACTGGATATGCATTTGATGATGGAAATTTTGTGTGCTCATGTGCACCACTCATGGGTCTAATCCCCATGGATTAGGATTTTCATGAATTAATAACGCCACTGGATTTTTATTCACTTTACCCACCATGGTTGTGCCTCTGGGAATTTAACAGTTCCTTCCCATTTCCTAGAGCAGCTGGTTTTCAACCCTTTTCATATCAAGGCTCATTATTTATTTTGAATTTGAGCCACGGACTACCATTTGATGACATTTAGTCTCTCAGTCCTAAAACGAAAGGATATTTCGTTGTTGTTATTAAATATAATATTTTGTCCACTATCCATGCTGTATTGATGTTGTACCATTAGGAGAGATAACAGGCACACTTTGATCAAAATAACAATTGTTCTTCATTCTCTAATTGTGTAGACTTCTGGTAAATTAGGTAATGCAGATGTTTAACAATAATGTAACTTGAGAGTGTAAAATGAAACCAAATGGACCTGTAATGGTCCATTTGGTTTCATTTTACGCTCTCAATTTAGGAGTTCAATATCTATAAGGGTCCATTTGGTTATAACTCCACCATTTAGATGGGGACCACCTGGAACCACTGGTTGAAAACCACTGTCCTAGAGGCTGGGAGGTGGTTTTATAGCTCTGGTCCATAGGAAGTGGTGGAATTCTGTAGCTATATCCTTTTATTTTCATGGTTATTTCAAAATTCAGAAATTGCATCTACTCAGAACATTCCTTGTATAAACAATCACATATGTCATTTAACACTTCCATTTTACAGTACGGTAGTATAGACTACTATTAGTGGAACACATCTATTTTAATTATTTGGCTAGTTAACAACTTTCAACCTGGCCTAGCTGTTCCTATTTCAAGCATGATATAGGAGAAAATACCAGCTCTACAGTAGATTGACTATTTTCACCACACATCATTGTATGATTGATTGATTGATTGATTGAAATATGTATTAACTGTTTGCAGAATTACAGTACATTTCAGCACAAACTCAATACAACTGAGTGGACGACCCAATAAAGCATTACACTTGTTTACAAGAGGGTCCACCATGTTCAAATCATCAAAACATTTAGAGACGTACAAATAGACACTTCTATATAGCCAACAAACAGAACAGGAATTCATCATAAAGGAGGTAAAAAAAGGGAAAAGAAACATACAGTGAGGGGAGAAAAGGGGTGGGTGGTGGGGGGGATTCAGATTTTACGGGGCCAGTTTCGAATTGCAGCCGTCCGTAGGTGCCCTTTGAGAGCGGTTTTGAAGTAGTCAAGGGATTCGCATGTCTTAATGACTGTTGGTCCACATTTTGGTGGCATAGGAGCGAAAATAATTTAGTCCCTTGTTTGTGCCAAATCTGGGTTGTACATGGTTTGTTGCACTCCCTCTGGTGTTGTGGGTGTGGACTTCGTTAACATTAAGGAAGTATTTAGACAGGTACATGGGTATCTTGGTGGTGTATCGAATCTTGTGGACCAGACCCATTGCAAGATGCTGTACTCTGTCGTCGACCCTAAGCCATTCCAGCCTGTCAAAGTGGGCAGGGGTGAAGTGGTTTCGGGGGGTGAGGCCAAGTAGGAGCCTGACCAGTTTGTTTTTGGTAGTCTGGAGCCTTGTTTTAAGGTGCTGTGGTACCAAGAGGTGCATGCATAGTCAAAGAAACCTTGTACGAGGGCTCCTGTTATAGGGTATTTTTGTTGACCAGTGAGGAGATCCTGTAAAGTTTACAGGATCTCCTCATTCTGAACTGTAAACAGTGTAAAGGAATCTTGTTCTTTCGTTGACTTTTTTGATTACGTTGGTGGCCATTTTATCACCGGAAAGATTAGCCTCCAGGTTAAAACTTAGGTAGGTAATTTCATCTTTCTGTGTGATAATATTGTCACCCACTCAAACCAAGAAGCCTTGCTGAGGTTACTATTTGATAGAAAGAGAATGGATTCAGTTTTTCCCAGGTGATGATGGCATTTAATTACATTAATTTAATACATTTACTTGTATATTTTTGTTACCAAATCACTCATACATTGGAATAGGAATGTATGAGTGATTTGGTAACAAAAATATACAAGTAAATGCATTTTTGCGTTTGGTAGAGTTTCAGTGTTTTTTTAAATTTATTTCGATTTTTATTTTTACGCAGTGGAAATAAAAGACATTATCTGACTACTTTGCCACTTGTCTTTGACAATGCTATAGAGCAAGAGGATGATATGAACATCTTCATCAAGTGCACTGTCTGCAAAGTCCAGAGGGTTAATTAAAGGGATATTTCACATTCAAAACATAGGCATCATGAATAGGTTGGTTGGCCATCATTGGCTATGAGACGAGAACAACAGTTTTTCTTTAATATTATTTCTTTGTTTATCAAAGCCTTACTTAAGATTCTTAAGAAAGCCTTGCTTAAGAAACCCTAATGTTATGAACTGGGTGAGACAGCTTTTTATTACTACGCCCCTCACATCAATCAGTTTTAAAACGGAAGAATTTCATTTCACTTGATCGATTTAAAAGGCTTGTAAGGAATACATTGAGCTCTAGCTGTACTTGTTCATTCTGAAATATCTATTATCTTGTAATATATTTGTGTTTAAATTGTATGCTGTGTTTGTTTCACAATGGGATATGATTGACTTGAACTGGGAAGAATTCAGTGGAATGCACCTGTGTCCACAAGACTAATCCCAGATTACTGGCCAGTTTACACACACACACACACACACACACACACACACACACACACACACACACACACACACACACACACACACACACACACACACACACACACACACACACACACACACACACACACACACACACACACACACACACACACACACACACACACACGCACGCACGCACGCACACACACACACACCGTTGAGATTACCTGGGTTTACCCAAGTCGGCTCATTCTGTCAATTACTCACTCTCAAAGGCACCAGAAAATATCGGTCAGCCTACGACTACTGTTTTACGTATAGGCTGGCAGAGATTTTTAAGTGCCTGCAAGGGTGAGCACTGATGGCACACACTGTGATTACGAATATTTTCACGTCTTCACACTAGAACGACAAGATGTTAAATATCAGTTGCTCTTAGTTAGCTAAGTATCTGTAATCAGATAATTTTGTGGTATTAAACAGGTTGATTTACTTTTGCCTACACTTCACTCCTCTCAGGCATCATGCATGACATTTAGTAGTCAAGTGCTTCTGCGAAGGTCCGCTTGCCAGTATCTACATCTTGCATTAACATCGTCTATTGATTTCTTTGGTATTTTCCAGGCTTTGTTGTGCTTTGTCCAAGAATATTAAGCCTATATCTGCCTCAGGTACTGTAAGTACTCCTCAGGGGAATAAGTAACTGACTGAATAATATGCTCTTATTCCTCATGCCAGATTTCTGTTGTCAGCGAGTGCTTAATACGAGAGAGACAAATGTCTACAGCTGTGAAATCGGCCCTCTTGCATGTAGGATCACCATTAACGCAAATGAGAGGCCACAGCATGATAGAATTATCCCAAATAACACATGGGTCCTGTCAGGAATGGTCTGTTATTATTTCCTGTCCCGTGGGAGTGAAGTTGAAGTGTCTCTCCCTCTCTCTTTCCCCATGCTAAAGCACCCATCTACCAATGCCCACCATCGGTAAGAACACCCGACCCGTGTCCTCCAAACAATGAGTAACATGAGTTCAAGAAGTGTGCCAAACCACGCCACTGTATCTAGTACCATTTAGCACAGAGGGGGGTCTGAACCACTGCAAGTCAACACTAGTAATTGGAACATAATATTTTCATTTCAGTTATTTAACATAGCAGTAGAAGATAACATACGTTAATATGTGTGCAAGATATGCACACATATTTTGGGCAAGTAGCAGATGCTTTCATGATCCTCCTCAGTGATGTACCGTAATTGGAATCAGAATAAGTCAAGTACCAAGCCAGGTCAAATCTATCAAAATAAACTATTCGGACACACAAAATAAATCCCACATAATTAATAATGGACTGTCCCTTCCCTGCTTGCTCAGGGGAGAAATATACTTTTGACTTTCTGGTTAAAATGCGTGTCAAAAACAAACAAACAAAAACATTTTCAAATACTTGTGCACAGTGCACCTCTCTGTCTTTAATAGAGCAATAGGAAATACGCTCTTATGAACATGTTGCCTTTTGTTATTCGGGAACTTGAGCACGCTTCAAAGTCAAGCATTCAGACAAAGTAGTGGGCTGTGCTCCTTTCTGATAGCAGGTAACAGTACCTCCCTTGCTCTCTAGAATGAGGTGCTTGTGTTCCTTTCCTTCTGGAAGGAAAGGGCAGTGAGTGTGGGATATTCCCACCATACTGCACCATCAAAGCCACAGTCGGGTCAGTGTCCAGACTGTCCACAATTATCAACCTTGTTTTGCTGCAGTTCAAAATGTTCTAGACTAGTAGACATTAATATCAGATGCCTGAAGTGCAAAAAACTATTTCCTTCCCCATCAAAGGCAACAATAATGAATTGTAATCGTGTATCAAGGTATAGTAGGGATGCACACGCAGATCTGACACACCAAAGGTCCAACATGCGGAAACAACGGTCAGACATGTGCTGCTCCCGTGCTTGCGGTTTGAAATATATATTGAAGACATGACTATAGAGATACTGTGTAACGATTTTGCGTGCGTGCGTGTGTCCTTCCGTCCGTCCGTCCGTTTGTATGCTGCCAGTAAAGTAGACCAAAGGTACCTCCTTTTTTCACATTTTTTATGTCTTTGGGGCTCGGATTGGGCTAGCTGAAACCCCAAAGTCATACTGCCACGCTGTTCCCATGTGGACCTCAAGAGTAGACCCACATGATGGAGTTAATATTGGAAGTGTTTTTATCTGACCTCTCTGCTGATGTCTGTGTATTTACGGTTCCCCTCACAAGGGTAACAGAAAAACAGATTAATGACAGGCAAAGCTGTCTCTTAAAGATATGTGTAAGCCCACTTTCCACTGATAAAAACATGCATCTCTGTGGCCCTGACCTGGCTGGCACAGACAGTGGTCATAGCTGAGTGAGGACACATCACGCTGGCTGAGCACAGAACTCAGTGTGACATCAGCACATGGTGATGGCAGTGAAGTACCCTTGTCCAGAGTCCAGACAGGCATGCAGATGGCACCGTGCTAGTTGCTACCAAAATAATATTCGCCCATTGCTCTCCCGCTTGGCTGTAAAATGCAAAAAGAGCAAAGAGTGTGGCTGGGAGAGTGGCGTAGTGTTTTGAAACCTGGTTACCCAAAAGGAGATGCATTATTGTTATTATTTGTGCTATTATTTTTGAACCTGGCACCCCAATCCGTCCTTGAACAAGACACTCAATTCTTACTGTGCACTGCACTGCACTGCACTCATAAGTCTCAGAGAGTTTCAGTTCAGTGACACAAATGAAAGTGCTGCAAAAAAGTACCATCAACGACTAGGTCCCATTCGTTCACACTATAATAGCCTCCTACCCCATGTGCCTGAATGCCATGGATGCTTATGTCAGCTGTTTCCTTTCCAAGCCACTGTATCAGCTGCACATAATTAACAGCCAACATCGGAATGACT
This sequence comes from Protomyctophum bolini, assembly GCF_963924005.1. Classification (NCBI taxonomy): domain Eukaryota; kingdom Metazoa; phylum Chordata; class Actinopteri; order Myctophiformes; family Myctophidae; genus Protomyctophum; species Protomyctophum bolini. Next base: position 40,169,313 of record NC_137870.1, on the reverse strand, counting down.
TTCCCCATATCCCTGCGAGGACATCAGACAGTCGGGTCTGGATTCTAGCCACAAGCTCCTCTGCCATTGTTTACCCGTTCTGACACAGACAGCGAGAGGGTTTAGGATATACACCATTATACTGTAGGTTGAATTGAGTGGAAGTACACTCAGTACTATGCACATTGTGGACTTTATCAATGCAATGCTTAGTGCTCACCCCATTTTAGATTAGCGTTTAGAGGCATTTACTTTTCTATAGGCTGTAGAAGACGGTGAGGCGTGATCAACAATTTAGGTGAAAATTCAAAACATCCCACTGTATGTAATGCCCAATGGTCTGCAGTAATGTCACCTACTGTATGATATAACTTGGGTTAACGACAGCTGAGACTTTGGTGTACAAACTCGTTATAGGTGGAGGAAATGTTTGGATATGTTATTATGTTTCCAGCGAGCATGATTATTTGTTTTAACAGTTTGTACCGTCCTCTCCCGGCCAACCACCATCCTTTGCTTCCACCTGGTCATGTTGTTGGCGTTTATGAGGAACATTTCTATTTGTTAAATGGTTTTAATTTCTTAGGCCTTAGGCTTTTCTATGATGCACAAATGAATACATTATTCTAAGGACACAATGTTACAGTCATACAGTGCATTCCTTTCTATTGTTTATGAGATGTTTGACATGTTGGAATATGAGCCAGTCAACATTTGAGAGTTGAACGTGAACGTGCTGATGCTGAACTAGGGAAAAATAAGCTGTTGTAAGATGCCTTTAAGTTCTGCCAAGGTGTTTAGTGTAGTGAACGGAACAAAAGGAAACATTCCACCATAATGACCCATATGAAGGAACTTGTTTTGTGTCATACATTTCCCTCCATCACTGGTGTTCACTAAATTGTGGCTGAATATGTCATTTTATTGTGGTATTTTCTAGAGTAGAGACAGGACTGGGGAAATATAGTATGACATGGAAATTCATATAACAAACTGTGTGTGTGTGTGTGTGTGTGTGTGTGTGTGTGTGTGTGTGTGTGTGTGTGTGTGTGTGTGTGTGTGTGTGTGTGTACACATTCAGTTGTCATCTTACATGATCATGGTGAAAAGATGAGGTTTTTTAAACACTGTATCATGGTTAAAAGATAATAACATAAGTTGACAAATTAATTCATGATATTCATTTTGTATTGGACGATGTAAGACGACACTCTCACTTCACATGGGTGTGTGATTTTTTCTTTTTTGATTCAGCTTCTCATGTCTAAAAAAGGGATGCCACAGACATGGTATTTACATGCTTCTGGATTTTAGTTTTTTAAGAAAAGCTTAATATAGACTAATGGTATGTTCCCAAGTGATCCCGCTCACTTCACAGTAATTTGTGGGCCCTGGACAGTTGGAATGGCTGTGTGGGTGGTAAGGGTAACTGTATCTCAGCTCCACTTGGCTGTGTTTTTTTTCCCAAGCTGTAGAACAGGAATTCTGTAGGTACTGTGCTCATTAAAAAGCATTATTCTGTAGTGTTAATTTGTCCACTACACTACAATACCCTGGCAATACATAAAAAGATAACATTATTGGTAAAATCACAGTAGCAGAACGTATACTGTAGATAAGACACAAAAATACCAATGTTTGATGATCTTTGCACATGGAAATGAAGATCGATTCTGTATTAGAAAGCCGGTGCATTGCTGTGATGATAGGGACGTCATTTCTCTGATTAGTCCAGTGGCTGCTGAACATTACTACCAGTATGAAACAAATGTGCCTTGAGCTGTGTATCCATTATTACACCAAACTAGGCTCCTTCCTGGAATATTTATTACATCTTGCCAGGACATTTCCCTCATTATTTCTAATTCTGGGAGTCAGGTTCTGCTCTGTAGTCTGATGCTGCTGCCATCATGTCTGGCCTCTGGATAGTGTGCATGGGAAATCACAGACTGTACCGACGTGAGAATGTTAAAGGTGTGAAGCACGTTCAACTGGCAAAGTTTTCTGTTGAAATGTGACAAAAATAAACAATCTCACACATTGTTAGGCTCGAGCTAATTTTCATTTATGAGATGATAGATTTCAACCCCCCAAAAAAAAAACAGTTGTGGTTTTGCTTAGATGACCAATGCAAAGGTTTTTGCAATATAAGATCTGTATCCAAGGAGCACATATTTTATATACATTTATATACGTTCCATTTATTTGTGGGCATCTGAAATCATAGGCTTTGATTCAAGCTTCCGACTGTGCTGGCAAGACTCTGCATATACAGTACAGTAGGTCAAGGATCCCACAGTGTGGGTAGTGTGAAGATTATTGATTGCAGCACGCACAAATCATGTGCTCAAACTATTATTAGTTTCCTCCCATTTGTTAAGATGAATAGAAAACATTAGGCAAATTCAGACTGGCAATGTTATGCGACTGAGACTGACAATACATGCATGCCATGTTTACCCAACATAGATCCTTTTTTTTTTTGGAACATGTTCCATCATTTGTCTAATATTAATACTGACAGGCGGCAACTAATAATTGCTTCTAGCAGAGCTATAACAAATGGACAATCTGTGACGCAGAACCCTATTGCCAGACCATATATTTCCTCTTCAAAGTCCATCAGGGTGTCCACACTGTCCAGCTCTTTCCCCTGCTCCACCTGTTTCTGCTCCATGGTCCTTCTTTTCTGGATAGATCCTTGACCTGGAGTAGCTCAGCCTGACATCCAGAAGCCTAAATCTCCCCTGGCCAAGGGGGGGGAATTCCCTCTTGACCTATAGGCTAGTGGTAGATGTTTCGTTTCCCACAAAGGTGACCCGAGTTTGTACCGTGTCATACAATTTGATTTGCTCTCCAGGAGTAAATACACCTAGAGAGCTAAATATGCGCTATCAACTATAAAGGGGCAAAGTCCAATTATTCTCCACAATGTCGGCCTGCATCCTGTAAGCCAGACTCGATTCCTGGCTGTTTGTGGCGAACCCCTTATGTAGCAGGTGGTTTTAAATTCTGGGCGGGAACCCCTTTTGGTGTTAGCATTATGTTATGCTTTAGCTATTGAAAAATAGCAGATCTACAAGCTCATAGCGCGCCACCGAGTGGCGCGCTACGAGCTTGTAGGTCTGCTATTTTTGAAAAATCGACTGACATAGAAACATAGCTTTATCAGAAAACTGTCAGGATGTAGAAGACATTTTTAGAATCTGATCTCAGGTCAAAATGGGTTAACACAACTGCACAACACCTTTCTTTAATAAGGCACTGATCAAAGATAATGTATTCTATGGAGAATGTGAACTGGTGGACGTGGTTTTGATTATCAAATTATTATTATCATGAAAAGATACCTAAAATGTAATGATCTGCACCACTATGAAAGATTGTATTGTAGCTCCCTGCAGATTTCTGTCAAGTTGTTACTTCAACCTGATATCCTTCCTTTTTGTACTTTGTATAATACAGGCTGTCATCCAAACTATTCAGTAATTACCTTCTTTCAAAAGAGAACAATGTAACCCATGCAGTAGAAGTAGATCTAGAGGTGCTTGGTGTCACAGATTGTCATTTCCATCTCATTTTTCCTGGGAACAGTCTACGGTGTCGCTGTGTCCAAAATCACTAGTGATTCCTTAATTTTGCAGTGGTTTCCAAATATATCCTATAGTGGTCTTGTCTTACGTGCGTGCGTGGCTGCGTGCAGTTGTAGTTTTTTCCCCCTGATCGGTTAGTCCCCCACATAGAATTAGGGACTAGGAGTAGGGTGTGGGTACATTATTTGAGACAGTTATTCTCCGCCCTGAACTATCTCTGAAATGACATAAAGTGGTGTTCCAAACGTATGCATCCAGCATTTCGTCACTGTCGGGTGGCAGCCGAGGTAGACGTTTTGGAAATTTGGTATATAGTCTTTTTTTTATTGGCAGTTACATTTGCATATAGCTATTAATTGAATGCTTGTCTCAGGTCTATTTAGTGTACATTATGCATTTGTCATAGTCATTCACACAATGTCATTCACACCCTGATTTCAGATTTGAAGTGGAAACATTGGTGCAATATTAAATGTCATTGCAGTGCCACTGTAATTGTGTGACTTTGCCCACTTTGTAACTCTCATCAAACCAAAACGATATATTAAATTCACACTGAGTTGAGGTACAGTTCCATGGAGAGTGGAGACTATTCCATCCTCAGTGATTAATCGGCTGCCCAGATGGTGACATCTAGACCATCCTTCATGACACCTGACCCAGTTTCACCCCTGTTGAGAGCGGACCAATATTCATAATCCAAATGAGCAGAGCGAATAGATTTCTAGTGTCCACCCTTCATTTATTTGTTAATTCTTTATCATCTGAAATTGAGTGCCACACTAGCTTATACCGTACGACGTCCTTGTATTTGGTGATATTAACGGAAAGCTATTTGGCATTTTGTTAGATCGACATTTGACCCATTTATTTCTTCTTGATGAGCGGCCCACTTGATGAACATTGAGTGGAAGCAGTCAATTTAGTTTTCCTCCATTAAAGTGTATTTATATAATATATGCTCAAAAAGACAACCGCTTTTTTGTGTGTGTGTGTGTGTGTGTGTGTGTGTGTGTGTGTGTGTGTGTGTGTGTGTGTGTGTGTGTGTGTGTGTGTGTGTGTGTGTGTGTGTGTGTGTGTGTGTGTGTGTGTGTGTGTGTGTGTGTGTGTGTGTGTGTGTGTGTGTGTGAGTGTGTGTGCGCATGCATGGCAAAGATATCCCCTTCCGTTCCGTCAGCTTATGTCAATTGGCTGGGTGTTGCAGTGCTGCTTATCATCATTGATAAAATGTTAATTGTGTTACGGCATGCAGGACATCAAGGTGCCTGTATCTTGAGGCTATTCTTGACATGAGGCTACAACAGCATGAATTTGATCCCAACCAAAGCATTCACAAACTATGCCATGTTTAAGCAAATTGAGCTTTCATTTTATATTGTGTTTCTTGGACTCCCTTCACAAACTGGACACAGCACCACACTGCTTATGCAACCGTGGTTCTTCCCAGTGCTGTAGTCTAGGTTTTTGCCAGCTGCTTGTAAAGCGGCTGGACAACATGTTGTTCTACCTCTACTAGCGACTGTAGTAGAGACCTTTTCATCATTGGCTGCCTCTAGGCTGCCTCTAAGCCAATGGGAAACGTACCCATGAAGCCCATAGTCTGAACGGCATAAAGCCCATAGTCTGAAATTTGCCGCAACGTGAAGCCATATTGGCTGCATACTCTGAACGCAGCAACGAGTTTTGGCAGTAATAATGGCATGATATTTGTTTAATTATTTTCTTGCCATATACGTTTATATACGTAGCTAGGCTATTTGGACCTATCTATGCCAGCTACGCGTATAAGCGCAGACAACCGTTTAACTCTCCAACTCCATAGAGTAATGCTAACACTAGGGGCAGCAAAGGAGTTGTTAAAAATTGGTTTTTTTTCTTGTTTTTTTAAAAAGAGGGCTAGATGAAGGTAGGCTGACAAGAAATGGGGAGAGAGATGGGGGGGGGGGGGGGGTGACACGCAGTAAGTAAAGGCCGTTGGGATCGGGAGTCGAACCCCACGGCACACTGCCAGACTGGATTACCAGCCAAGGTGCCCAGACAGCTACGCCAGCTGCCCGGGTCTGGCATTTGTATTTTGTAATGGTGGATGATTTAGTAGCAAATTGATGTAATCTCTTTTCCCGCAGTCTTCTGTAAAAAGTCAGCCTGACTCTGTTTTACTCTGTCTTCGCTCCATCCTCCAGTACATGCATGCAGTAAATGCATGTGATTTGTAGCACAAGGCTGTGTTAATTTGCGTATTAATGGGGTATTTTGTGGTTGTTTGACAACTGAACTGTGTGTGTGTGTGTGTGTGTGTGTGTGTGTGTGTGTGTGTGTGTGTGTGTGTGTGTGTCTGTGCACGCGCAGCAATGGCGGCACGGTGGAACACCGGTGGACGCCAACTTTGCTAGTTCTTTAACATCTAACAACCGCACCCGTTCTAACTACGACCGTTAATGTAGTGGGTGCAGCTTTTGGAACTTTTGAAATTCCTGAGGCGGTGGCTGTGTGTCAGGAATCTCAGGATATCACGTACTCCAATGTACTCAAGATGTACTCAGCGACGTAGTCTACTACCGGCGACCATGCTGCCTGATGGCCCCTCCCGTGAACAACAGGTGCCGGGAGGAGAGGCATGTGGACCCGGCGGTGACTTCCCTGCGGTGTGTCGGTCCGCCATCTGGGCAGCGGTGTGTCACGTACGTGTGTGGACTTCCAGGCCTATGATGAGAGCGGCTGTGGAGTGTGGAGGGCGCAGCAGCGTCACCGGGGAAAGACCCGGTGAGTCGGCGACTTTCCTACGGCGTGCGTATACGTCCGCTGTTGGAGCGGATGACGCCGCGTGTTGCCGTGTGTTGTCCACAGGTGGCGGTGTGAGACTGGCTGGCTCCGGTTCCTCTGATGGTCCAGGTTGTTGGAGCCTTTCCAACGCTCGACAGCTTGGAGCCTTGGAGTGTCCAGAGGATGAGGCAGAAGGACTTGCGAGGTGTTTGTACTGTCCCTGTTGTACTGTCTATCTATGCCACCGAGACTATAGCCTATAGTCCCGAGCACCGTAACCGTTGTGTGAAAGAATATGGCTGTTGAGTGACATTCTTGCTGTATCATGCTGTATCATGATTCCAAGACATGTACTGTGTGTGATTGTAACATAACCGCACCCATATTGTTTGTGTCCTTGTGAATTTCCCTTTGTGTGGACATAAATAAAGTGTGTGTGTGTGTGTGTGTGTGTGTGTGTGTGTGTGTGTGTGTGTGTGTGTGCGCGTGCGTGTTAACGCACGTGTGTATGTGCCAGTGCCTATCACTTCTAGCAAAAATGTAGAAAATAAATAAATAAATGAAAATGGGATAGGCTTCTTTAATGCCTTTTCCTCTTAATCTTTATCCAAATGGCCAAATGATCCTCAAACACCCTTTCAACAACTGCAAGCTGCACTCTGTTCATGTGAAAAACTCAATTCCCTTTCGAAGTTTGTTATTCTTGACTCAGGAGGGAGGGGGACTCCTCCCTCAGACAGGCTTTGAAGAATGTTCTCACTCTTTCGTCTCAAGTTCAGGCCCTGAAGTCGACTTTCCTCACCCGTTTCCCACACCCAGCACTAGACTTTATGCAGGGTGTCACTGTCGGGGTAAACCAGTACAAAATGTCAGCTAAGTGTACTCTACTGTATTGGCATAGTACATTCTTGGGAAATACAATATGGCTTTTTCATTCATTACAGTGTGTGCGCAACTGTGCACTCTGCTAATGGTGTAGCCAGTGAATGCTCTAATTGGTTTCCATATCTATCTATAAAATGTGCCATGTCTACGTACACACGTATGTATACGGAGGGATTTGTAGCAGCCGGCTTTACGAATTAAGCAACCTATAATAAAAAAGTGAAACATCCGACCGTAACGAATCAGCCTGACACAGGCATTACCTCTCCATCAAATATAAAAATATATAATCCAAAGCAGCACAGCACATTTCGAACAGTATTTTGCTTCTCTTGTGTAACATTAGGCTAGAAATAATGGTAGGCTTTTAAGTAAGTTTGGCTATACCAATCAAAACGGTGTAAATATAAAGGAACGGCATTTGGCTTCTCTTTGCTGTAAAATTAACTGAAACAAAGCGTCATTTAATCAAGGCTTTATGACAGCAGCAAGGACCGAGGACGCAGCGCTTGCGGCAAGGCGCACGCAATGTGGCCCGTGGACCAAAAGCGCCCGTGTTTGGTCCGCGAGACCAGTCTAGTCTTCATAATACTCCAGGACCTGGCTAAGATATGTATATTATGCACTTCATTTAGCGGAGTGCATTTAGCGGAGCTACTTTATGTCAAGAAATTCCTTGCAGGTGATTTCTTTTCAAGTATTGGAGTTTGGAAGCGCTCATTGAATAATCACTCAACGGGCCCTACGTACCACCTGCTTTGAATTTGCACATAATGCAAGAGACAGCAGGATGCTGCGTTACTGAAAGGGAGCGCTTCCAAACTCCAACACTTGGAAAAAAATCACCTGCAAGGAATTTCTTGACATAAAGTAGCTCATAACATTTTTTTTTTTATGAAACAAACACTTTGCAGATAGATAGATAGAGCATCATTCAAGCTTTTCGTACAGCTGCAATGTTAGTGAGTTTGACATAATGTAATACAATTAGATGTGACTTTGTCTGTTTGGATGTATGGGCTGTCAATGGCAAATTGCGGCTAGTTTCCACCCTGCCATTAACTTGTGGAAAGATGACCCGCCGTGTGCATATATGGTCTATTGAGTATTCAAACATGAGTATTCTGAACATTTTGAGCGTCTCAGGAAATCTGTCTCACAAACAGTTTAGAAGATAGAGCCATGTTTGAAGTAGCTGTCTGGTGTATTTCGGGTATTTCGCCCTACGTTGTTCGCAACGGTCATATTGGCCAAGAACAGTTGAGATATTCTCCGCTAAATGAAGTGCATACATATCTTAGCCAGGTCCTGGAGTATACACTAGGGATTTGCAGTGCACCAGGCCTGGAATTTTGTCATTCTAGGGACAACGCCGCTCTGGCCTCAGGGCATATCGTTTAGTTTTTTAGGGGCAGAAGGCTAAACTGATGTGCAATGACGGCCTTCATGGCCCTCCATGGAATTCCTCCCCCTTAGTGCACAGATGGGTTGGTGGGTTGTCTGAATGATTCAAGGAAGTAATTTGGTTGTATAGGGGTATCACAGTTACGGTATGACCCGGTTCTCAAGCATTGCATTTATATAGCCTAATATTGCCTGATCTGTGATTTTCCCCTTAATATACCCATCCTAAATATTATGCTAATATACAAACAAGAAATTATCTATACACAAAACAAATTATTTGTCTGTCCTCTATCCCCGTTGTTTTCAATTCAATTGTTCTGCCGTTTCATTGCTTTAATTGCCAGAATTAAGAATATGTGTCATAGATAGATGCAACACAGATTTACAGATCGGGGTGGCTTTCAGATAGCTTTCAACATAACACGTGGCGAGGCATACCATAGTATTGGCTGGGTCCCTGTGGGAGAGTTGTGTAAGTCCAGTGGGGCCAGGTGTGTTGTAGTCGGGACAAAATTGTAGACCATAGCAACCAGTGGTGCAGTCAGTGCTCATTGTACACGGTGCCATGGCATCCCGCCAGTCTTTTGAGCAGGAGAAAAGCACACACAAAAACAAAAACAACCATTGACACCTCTTACCAAAGCTTACAAAAGCTGCCAGGTGTCTAGTGTGAATTAACATAGGAATGACCCTGGCTAGATATATATCAATGGTCCATTGTGTGACCTGCCACTGTAGGTGTAGTCATACTGTCAGTCGTGTCAGATGTTCTGAAGTGGTTAAATTAAAGAGAACATTTTGGATAACAGTAGCTGATGGATTCATGAACTAAATTACATTTACGAAACTAGTAATTTCCTAAATATTTTTTTCCGACTATTTATACACTTGCGTTGCGACTCGTGAAGCTAAGTAAAATGAGTCACCCGTGATTAAAGTAATATTCATGCACGTGCAGCGTCATTAAAATAGTGTCCCACCTGTTAACAAATCACGACTACAACACACGTACTGATTCTGAGCACCTGGTGCTGCTAAATGCACAACGCCTGTGACATTCTGCAATTTAAATTGTACAACCTTTTGTAATATAAGATGATTTATTAACCTCTGTTGTACATGGAATATATTGAAGTTATTTACACAAAGTATTGGTGGTAGGTACAGGGGAAAAATGCTGTTCGTGTACACTGTATACAATATACCAAGATCATATATGCATTATGCAATATGCTCTATTTTATATAAAAATAATATAATCATTATTCTGCTGTTGTTATTATCTATGCTGCTGTATTGTCTGGAGGAAGCCAAACCAAAATAGGTTTTACGCATACACAAGAAAGTAATAATACTCGTATGTATACACCTGTACACAAGATAAAGTACGACCTTGAACCTTAAACCTCAAGTCAAGAATGCTGTTCTTTTTTCATCCATGTGTTTTTTAAATTGAACACTGGAACATATATGAACGAAAAATACATTTCTGTTTGGCTTTTAGGCTTTGCAGTTGCACAGGGCAGATACGACAAATAACCTAAATATACAAAGAAAGTACTGTATTTAACAACTACTTAAAATAAATATATAGTGGAAATGGCCGATGCGACACGTTGTGAGCTAGTAGATCTGCTATTTCCACCATTTTTGAAAATATTTGAAAATATCCGTATGAAATTCTTTCAACATGGAAACAATTACGACAATTATGCAAAATATGAATAATTGTGATTAGGGGATTGTGTAATAATTGTTACAGGTCTAATTGACAATCGGATATATTGTATTTGTGGCCTATCACACAAGTAGTTCTACCAAATTCCCTCAGCCGTGAGCCTGAGGGCTGAAGGAATTTGGTATGTTTGATGTACATACTAGATGTACATTAAAAACAATCACTAATACAATTCAGAAAATACAATAAACCTCACGATGCAGAGCAGAACGGGATCAAAACAAATGATCACAAACACACTAGCAGCAGTACTCCGATTAAAATATTACATAACATAATGTATAGTACCGTACATGACAGGTGCAGAGCTGGCAATAGAGGGGATATAGTTATACTGTAAGTAGTAGTAGGTCAGAGAGGCTTATTGTCGGTATCAGCCAGAGACGTTTTTTTTAATATGGATACAATGTGGAACTGCATCAGGGCGCAACCGTGTATGTATAACCTACCATTAAACACAACATCTCTTTAAGATTTGACAGGCGTAACGGCATTGAAGGTTGGCAGGCCTTTCCGAGGTCTGCCTTTCTGTGCACACCAGTAGTGGTGGGAGGTCATAAACCGTCCTCTTGGCTGTCAAGAAGCAAATAATACTTCACCTGAATAGTTCAACAAAGGGGGAACAAACAGGAACTTTAAGGGAATACCTTCGAGTTACATACCGACTCAGTGGCCTTGTGGTTAGAGTGTCCGCCCTGAGACTGGGAGGTCAGGGTTCAATCCCCGGCCGGGTCATACCAAAGACTGTAAAAATGGGACCCAGTGCCTCCCTGCTTGACACTCAGCATCATGGGTTGGATTGGGGGGTAAGTCCCTGCGACATACTAGCGTCATGTCCAAGGGGTGTACTTGTACATCAAGCTGCCTCACGCTACAGAAACAGGAGATAGGCACCTGCCCTATGGGCCTCATGGCTCGGCAAGGTTACTTACTTACTTATACTTACTTAAGCTTAACAGAAAATGTTACCAATACGTTTTACAGCAGTATGTAAAAGTCCAACAATGCTGCATGCTTTTTGATGTTAAGACTGAACTTGGCATGCAAGAATCTGCAGGAGCGCTGGCATTTACCGGTATTCAGAATGTGGGGAATGTTTAATAAAATAAATCTCTTTCAAGGCTGAAGACGTATCGCTGAGCAGAGTTAATTTGGCATATGGTAACGGATACAGCGTACGGATGAAACTCAAACACTCAAAGTAGGCTGAGTTTTCCTTATGGGAAGGTGCAGCATTTATACAGGGGATTGTATTGTAGCTAAGTGTGGGGGAAAATGTGCTGTTATGTTGTTTTTTCTTTTTTTAAGATATTTTTGGGGGGCTTTTTTCCTTTATTGATAGAGTAAGGGGAGACAGACAGGAAAGGAGGGGAGAGAGACAAATATCGGCACGTACTTAAAGAGATATTTCACTTTCACACGTGTTTGAGGTCATTTTAACGTCTACTCAGGCTTTTATGAGGAACCCAGACCGTTTTTAATATAATAAAGAATATCAAATATCTAAATGCTAGCAAGCAACGTCACAAACACCTGAGTAGACGTCAAAATTACCCCCGATAAACTTTGAAAGTGAAATGTCCCCTTAATAGCAAAATATACATTACAAGTTTACCAAATATTAAATTAAATTATTATTCAGGGGAATTCAGTGCTTATCCTTGAATTAAGAGGCCAGGGATCAATCATGCCCATTTGATCGATCCTTCCACAGTTCCGTTTCTGTCATGTGTTTTCCATAAAGTCCTAATTATACTAGCACGCGGTTGCCTGGACACAGGAGGCACTTTACATCCCAACCGCTGTGTTGTCATGCGTGCTCAGCATGGGCAAAACCCAAATTCTTTGTAAGTGTTGGTTACACATTCTGTGCTGCTAACAACAATAATCATAAATTGTTGTGGAGAATTCACGTATAGACCTCATGTGGTTCAGATTAGGAGCCCGGAGATATGGCTTTGACTCAATGTCACAATACAATGATCACTTCAAACCGTTGTCTTGATTACTGTTAATGAACGGCACATTGTTTTTAAATGGTGAAAATAGTAGATCTACAAACTCACAGTCACAACGTGTCGTAGTAGTGACTTTGTACGCACACATTCCCACTAAGTTTAGGAAGAGCTGTCACTCTGATTTGGGCTTCATGGTGGCACTATAACCGATGGCAGCATTTATATAGCACCTTTATCCAAGGCCCTTTACAATGTGCATTACATTCACCTTTCATACACATTCATACACACCGGGATGGCGGTGGAAACGATGCAATGCACCAATATACTCATCGGGAGCAATTAGGGGTTCAGTCTTCAGTGTCTTGCTCAAGGATATACTTCATCACTATAACTGACGGAGAACGGGATTAAACTGGGAAACTTCTGGTTCCCAAGCGGCCACTACTACCTTCTGATTAACTGCCGCCCTTAAGTAGCATTAGGCACTTAAACCCTATATATACGTTGTCAGAATAGCAAAAAATAGCTCATCTACAAGCTCACAACGCATCGTGATGCGACATGTAGAAATATTTTATAAAACCTCGTTGAAAGTTGATAAGAGAAAATGTTTCAGGAAGTTTTGACTTGGTTGTCGTGAACATTTAAGTACCTTTTTCATATAGTCTCTCTCTCGGTTGAATCCCATGTCCAAAACAGTCACAAGTAACACATCGACAAGCTCAAAACGCGTCGCTTCACGCCGTCACGTTTAAAGATTGTCAATCTGATACTTTTGATGCTTTTGGTTAAAAAGTCTTTGGTCGAGTCTTTTGGTTTGACCCGACCTGCGGGATCAAACACTGACCTCCTATTCCCAGGGCGGTCACTCTAACAACAAGGCCACTGAGCTGATCCAGTAGGAAGGGGTTAATTACCAAACAAAAAACAAAAAAACACCCAAAAAGGTTCTGTCCATATATGGAGATGAGAGGTTTTTGCCTGAGGGCAGAAACCTCTCTTTGCAGTAGCTGCTCCTATACATTATGGAACGCTCTACCTTTCACTTTAAAACAGGGGTTTTCAACTGATTATGAACCAGGGACCACCACCCTGACTGAGAATCAACCTGGGGACCACTGTTGTGTTGGGAGGGGGGATATTGGCGTTGTGTGGGGGAAAATTAACCTTCCATATTAAAATCATGTTGATGTTCATTGTAACTTACTGTATGTATGAGCGAGCAGACACATGCGATTAATTATGGGCACATTTCCTTATAATGGTGACTCATGGGCACATTTCCTTATAATGGTGACTCAATCAGGCAAACCGGTACAGTTTCCCTTGATATTCTATCTCCCTTTTCTGTGGAAGTTCTTGACGTCCGACTTCCCAGTAACTGACAACATCACGTCATTTACTGCATTGTTTCTCAACTTGTTGTCAATACAATAAATTAAAATACAAATCTTCCCTTTCCTACATTACTAAATGCATGGTCAGGGACCACACCCAACACCTTCACGGACCACCAGTGGTCCGCGGACCACCTGTTGAAAACCCATGCTTTAAAAGACCGCTGAGTCAGTTGATATTTTTAAGAGCAGGTTAGAAACATTTTTATTTCGTAGACATTTCCCCGATTGTTATTTGACCCTCTTGATTATGTTTTGTTTTGTTCCTTGTTGTACTGTATTTTTCCCTTGCACTATTACACTATTATGTCTTGTTTTAATTTGATTGATTTGATTGTGTTCATTGTACAGCACTTTGTAACCTTGTTTTCGAAAGGTGCTTTATAAATAAAATGTGTGAGAGAGTCAGAGAGAGAGAGAGAGCACTCTGCTGAGATCCTGATCCAGCTTTAACAACGCTGATCTAGTGCATATTATGCCACTGCTCATTATAATGGACTCTACTGTGCATGTGTCACAAACCCAGACCATCCCTGATGTTTGATGATTAAACTTTGAATAGGCTGTGTATCGTTCTACTAAGCAGCGGTTGAGAGAACGGAGGGTGCATTTACAGTGGGGGATAGTTTGATTGTATCTATTTTATCTTCCCTTATTATGGTCTTTTAACACTATTTCCTTATCATCCAAAGTGTTCTTCTTCTTCTTCATATCCCCTGTTCCTGGAAAATGCTGTCAATATTTTGGGGCTTTGCAACCCAAGTTCAGCTCATTCAGTCCTATTTGAGTCCTGTTCTTGTTCTTGGCCACGAGTCTTTAGATATTTTCTCTTTTTCTGCTCACTAATGGGTTTGGCCTTTGGTCATCCCAGTCCTGAACCTCTTCTTTTAGTTTACTGGTTTACTCCCTCTGCCAAGGGAAACTGCTGAAGCATTTCCTCCTATGTCTTCTTGATTGGAGGAAACGATGCAGCAGAAATGACACAACGTCAGCCATTTTGGGGCCTCTTACACTGATGTCTTTATTCTGTTTTCACACCCAAGTCCTTTGCTACTCATTGAGACATACTGTATGGAGAACATCTTATTTGTCCTTACAAATACACTGCTCAAATCTAGGTTAAAGGTGAAATGCAGTACTGTCTTGTTCCTAATAATATCTTTTACACTGAGAATTTGCCAGATTTGAAATTGTTTAACACAAGTCCTGTGCTATTTGTAACAAACATTGATGGTGATGGACTGTGGGGCTACAGCCCACACAGTCTTCTGATATTGCTCAGAGATGTGACCATTTTCTTGGCTAAATGAGACTAGGAACTGTGAACTGAAGTTGTCACACTTGTGGTTATCATTGCATATAGTACTAGGTCTCTCTACATTGTCAATGAGGCAAAAGCCACTGAGAAACATCCTGTGTATTATGATTAAAAGGATTCAGCTTCTGAAAATGGCAAACATAGATACACCATGTTAACCTTGAGATAAATCCTAAATGATATATTATTAGGCTACTTATTTCAGTTTGAATGTATTCCAGTGTGTCATTATCTTCATACTGAGACATTGTTTGAGTGTAAATTTGACTAATGATGGAAAAAATGGAGAAAAAACAAAAACAGATGAACAAGACATTATTTCTCCAAGGTTGCCATGACACTGAAGGTCAGTTTATTACAACTTTTGCAAGATTAAAGATGGCACTTTGCTGTCCAGTTAAAGCTGGCTTTTGACTGACTGAGGCTGTTTTGTCTAATTGAACTGTGTACAAATCAAATGTAACCAAATGGATGCACTCGGATTAACAAATGGCTAAACACTGAAGATTTGACTATGTGATGAAGGTTTTAAGGTTACTTGGGTAAGTGGAAAAACCCATCATGGCATTCCAAATCCTGTACAAAGTGAAGTTGCCTGGTTAAAGTGGTCGCATTGAAATGCGGGATTATACTTAGTTACTGCTGTGGCTGTTGGGCAAAGATGTTTGGCCTAGTTTTCTGCCCCTATGTTAACCCCCCCACCCCGGTGTCACTATTTTGGGCATGTCATTATAGGTGCCGAAATGAAATAAAATCACACAGGTGCACACATTGTGAAATTGTAGATCTGCTCTTTTCGCTGTGCACCGGTGTGCCATGCAAAGTATAAAGTGGGGCTTACGTGGTCTTGAGTGACTCACTAAATGTGAATGAAGTCTACAGGCAGTAAACATGTTGCAATCTGAACCATAACAAGCATGGAACTCTAACAACACGGTGATGTTGCCAAGGACCGGTTTGAGTGCTGTAAACAAGTGATAACATGACATTGCTGAACCTGGTTGTTACCAGATTGACAAACGGAGCCTCTCCCTCTCTCTCTCTCTCTCTCTCTCTGTAATGTTATTGTTTTTCTCCTGGAGGCAGGTGTGGGCGGCCTGCATGTTGTGACACATTCCCATATTTTGTATTAGCTCATCGCTAATGTCACTTGACCCTTGTTCAGGCATTATCCTGTGCTCTGACGTCACTCACTTTACCTCTGCGTTTCAACCCAGCTGCTGCAGTTTCCGTTTCCGGTCACGGCTGCTTCCGTTTGTGAAAGCGGTAATTTTTACACTCACTCCCTCCCTCCGTCTTAAACGTCTACTTCTCTTCCGAAGCGTTAATATTGTAACCTCGACAGTCGACACAGCATAACATCAGAGATGATCTCAGAACGTCTGCCTTCTGTTCACTCATGCGGATGCAGCCTACACTGCGAGCAAACTATAGCCTTTTAAAATGGCATAAAGCGGACGCCCGTCTTTCTGTGTTTCCTTCTTCTCACGTGACATGCAGGTGCATGATGGGAAGCAGATGTTGTATTGTATTTGTTTTATATATATATATTTTTTTTTTATAGCTAGATGTGAGTGGGCCGAAGTTCCGTGGCGTGAACCTCTAGTATACACACATGTTGTAGGCCCTACAGTACCAGTGAAAGGCTTATTTTGTTGCTATCGGGCAGAAACATTGCAGCGCCATAATTACATTTGAATGTTTTTCTGTAAATGTCCATCTGCCAACTCACAACGTGCCATGAAACGAGTGAGAAGTGAACGTGATTACGTCTGTCTGTAGGTTTTAGAAGCATTTAACAAGTGAAAATAATTGACAACAGCTCGAGACTAAATAACTACATTGGATCCATTGGAACACGTATATTTTCCATTTCCTGAAAAGTAACTGTTTTGGACATACATTTCCATTCAACAACAATGATTTATAATCTCCCTGAATGCTGAGCAAGCATGGTCTCACACTTTTTCCCCCCTTTTTGCAAATCCCACTGTGGGTATTTGACTGGCGTGGACAAAGGAAGCCAAAGGGACTGTTTAATTATGCACCATACAGTATTACTACAGTATCTTACTACAGCTTGGAAGC
Organism: Protomyctophum bolini; assembly: GCF_963924005.1. NCBI lineage: Eukaryota > Metazoa > Chordata > Actinopteri > Myctophiformes > Myctophidae > Protomyctophum > Protomyctophum bolini. Next base: position 40,152,184 of record NC_137870.1, on the reverse strand, counting down.
TTCAATCATCCCTTCCATGAAATAGACACCCAGCTCATGGTTTAACTACTGAGCAGAATATCTAAAGGTTGCAGTGCTCAAAATAAACCAGAGGAACAATTAATACACATATTTGCTACAGTATTCTGGACCCACCAAAGCAAGAAACACCTAAACCCACCATAGCAAGTGATTTCAAGATGAAAACCCAAATGCTTAGAAGTACCCACCCGAAAACAGAAAACCACTAAGCCTCCGAGGATGAGTTTCCTGACAATGGGTAGAGCATGGTAGCCTATGCTTTTATTGTTTTCTTTTTTTTGAGGGGACAGGACAGTAGGCTGACAGGAAACGGGAGAGAGATGGGGGAAGACATGCAGTAAAGGCCGTGTCGGGCTCGGGAGTCGAACCCGCGGCACACTGCAACTGGATTGCCCAGTCGGGTGCCCAGACGGTTACGCCACCGCCTGGGCCATGGTAGCCTATGCTGATATTGGCAGTTTGGTGGCCAGCCATAGTCAAATATATTCATCTTTATGGTATATCGTTGCTGTTTCTTTATCCAGTCCACAGGTATTATTATTAATGGATAACCGAACAAATCAGCTAGAACAATGCAGCGTAAGAATTGCTTCATCCGTGCCCGACTGCCCGTGGCAAATCTGTAGTTTGCTCACATAATGCAGGGTTATATACAGTTATGGTGATTATCTGTGATAAACGGGCTTATCTAGGGTGCTTGATGTTTGACAGGGAGGTCAATCAATGTACAGCTAATCTCTGGTGCCGTTTTTAAGTCTCTGTAGCAGTGGAGCTATATCACATGGCAGCCCATCAACGACCCTTGAAGTCCAGCTGGGGCGAAACAGCCTCTGAGGGACCACCTAAAGCTGGTTCCTTTCCAAGCAAAGAAAGCAGCGATTCTACTCCGAGTCTCTCTTGCATGACTGAACTTCTCACCCTATCTCTAAGGGAGATGCCAGCCACGTGTCGAAGAAAACTCATTTCGGCCGCTTGTATTCGCGACCTTATTCTTTCGGTCATGACCCACACTTGACCATAGGTGAGTAGGAACGAAGATTGCTTGGTAGAGACAGAGAGCTTTGCCTTCTGGCTCAGCTCTCTTTTCGTCACAACAGTGAGCGGTACGGCGACTGCAATACCGCCCCTGCCGCTCCGATTCTCCGGCTGATCTCCTTCTCCGTCCTCCCCTCACTCGTGAACAAGACCCCGATAAACTTACCGGTAAACTCCTATCACAGACTAGTGTGCATTGCGCAAATCTAGGTCAGATCAATTAGATGCCGTCACTCCAATGGAGCAGGTCTGACTGACAAATCCCGACACATATTTTCAGCATCATAATAACATTTGATAGGGAGGTAAGACTGGGTGATCTCCTCACGGCTGTCTTGTGGTGCTATTGTGCACAATGACACTTCCACCTACTTTTTATTGAAGAAAGGGTGCCCAGGACCACAGGAAAGCATTTTTTACTGTAGGTACTCATTATGCCGACTGTACGTTGTGACCGTTGGATTGACTGCAGCCGTCAAATTGTGAGAAATCTCTCTCCCCCTCCGTTCCCCCCGCAACCCCACGGATCTTTTGTGATCTAATGTCACAGTAGAGTATATAGGCTTAAAACGGGGAGCAGTTTAGCTAATAACAGGATGCCTGGTCTCTGCTGCAGATGCAAATGTGCAGCTGCACAGAGACCAATATATGACTTGACTGGAGGCAGATGACTGTAATTATCATTGATGTTGAATTAGCGTTGATGTGTAGTTTGTGTACTGCTGAAACGTAGCATTTAATTTGCATCTACTTAGCCTTACAGTAAGCTTAACTGTGGTTCAATGGCTACTCAATAGGTGCAATTTAAGGTTTAATTTAAGCACACTCTCATTGCAGCCGCACAGCTTTTTCTATGTGTGTACCTTCCTCTTGTCTTTGGGTATCTGCATGTATTTATCAAGTTGAAGTCCTAAATGGAAGGCTGATGACATACAGGCATACACACTAAACAAGTCACAGAACATTACAACTTTAAAACTGATGACAACCAGCAGAGTTGGTGTCATTGGGTGCAGAGATATCTGTGTAAGATAATCTGTAAGTTAAAAACTACTTTGTACTGCATGTTCCACCGATAAACATATTTAATAAACATGTTTCTCTGATCCTTGACCCTGTTCCCAAGGGCTCCAAACTGCTACTATTATTACACTGAAGTCATTATGCTCTGATAACAGCGAGAGGTTGTTTCATATCCTCAGATTTAATTGAGGTGTGTTTTGCTCCTTCCTGAAGTTCCTGTCCATGGAGACTAGTTGTGATAGCAGTCAGCAGGGCCATAATGTCATTACTGTTATAATGGCCGATTACCGGGTCTTGTGCTGATACATTTTCAGCACCTTGCTGAGTAAGTAATTTAGCTGTGATTCACTCACAGCAGACACCCCTGTGTCTGTGAATCTCATAGAGTTATATTATTAAGAGTGGTGACTGGAAATCGCCGCCCATTGGATGTTGCGTTCATATATGGCATTTCTTGTAAGAACTTGTCCCAACTCCCAACACACAAATATCAGAAAGGCAAACACTGTAGTATGAAAACCCTGTTCGGCAACAAACAGTGATTGGGGCGTCAATATATTGTTGACATTGTGATATTAGATGTTCAAGCTGAATAAAAAGAACATTATTGTCCCTACTTGTTTGGTTATATCCACATTACTGATAATTTCTCGAAATGTTTGTGTGAGTAGATATCTTCGGAACGCACCAATAGTTATCCCAAACATATTGCCATATTATCGTTAATAATCAAAATGTTAATATTTTACTTCGAACTGATTGTGGCATCATATAGAGATAGAAAGTTCTCACAGTTATGATGACAAAGTCTGACAAAGTCTGTGCTGTGCCTATAGTCATTAGTGTATAACTTTACAGTATTACACCTTACACCATTTGCTAGTTTTCACGTGTCCATACTAGCATAGTTATGTATTTTCCTTCATAATGTACAGTAAGCTATTTCCAGCATGTGTAAATAACGACAGGGAATTTAGCACATCTGAGCAATGCAGACCACAGTTAACTAATGTATGTATAGCTTTCCTTCTAGGGCCCACTTGAAAATCTAGGTTGGGAAAAAAAAGTGTTGGTGGCACACCTGAGAGCCGTTTGAATTTCCAGTTATTTTAATGATCAATCCAGCTTGGACACTAACATAGTATATATATATATATATATATATTTTTTTTTTAATATATATTTTCTGCCTTTATTGATAGGTTGAAAGTAGACTGACAGGAAATGGGGAGAGAGATGGGGGGAATGACATGCGGCAAAGGCCGTTGGGATCGGGAGTCGAACCTGCGGCACACCGCCAGGCTGAGTCAGCAGCGGTTGAGCTAACCGTCCGGGCCAAACATAGTATATTTTAAGTTCTATTTTATCGGTATTACAATGAAAATGTTCAAGGTTTCACATTAATGTTTTTATGTTGTTTTGCCAATTATTTGGGGACCCACTTGCAATGCACTCATCATTGCCCTGACCCAAGAATGGACGCCCTGCTCTACAGGGATCCATTGACAATTTGACATCGATGCTATAATTGCTCCATTGTTTTCCTTCCAGGGTCCCTGTGCTGTCAGTGGGATGTTAGAGGTCTGGGGGCGCGGCCAGGACTGACTGACAGACTGACATGGTGAAGCACCAACCCCTGCAGGTCTACGAGCGTCAGCTGTGTCTGTCATGTATCACTGGGATCTACGGTTGCCGCTGGAAACGGTACCAGCGCTCTCACGAAGACACCACCAAGGTGAGCGCATGTGTGATGTGTTCAATGGAAATGCACCTCTGGAGATTATGTTTAATGGCTTGCTGTAAAGTGGCAGGACGTCATGTCTTGCCATCAAACATCATTTCTACTATCAGATGGACGGACGGACGCGTGCGCGCACACACACACACACACACACACACACACACACACACACACACACACACACACACACACCCACACACATGCAACTGTGCATAAAATGAAATTATGACTTTTGCTTTTAGTAAATAGGGTAAAAAGGGTTTAAAATGTCGTGCTTATTTTGGGTGTTCTAAGGCTTTGTATTTACGTGCTTGCCAACATTTGCAGATAATGACGATGGTGTAATGAGACTGCTCTCCTTTATCCTACTTTATTCAGCAGACTGCACATAAAGAGATTATAAAGCGTCAATCCAAGGGTGGGTAGTACTAGTGGCTGCTGTTATTGCTCTCTGCAACATGTTTTCAACAGGGGTCCTTGAGGGGTTGCAGAAGGTCCCCAGCTAAACGACTGATGGGTAGAACGGACCCTTATGTGTCTGTAATATATGGATAATGCAGGTCTATGTGCAGTGGTTTTAATTCCATTTGTACACTCTCAGAGTTAAATGAACACGGATTTTACGTCATAGATCGGATTCCCACAAATCAAAAAAAGAAGAAGAAACAAACAAACTAGATAAAGTGCCCCTCGGTCCACAGGTCTCCGCCAGGCCAGGTCAGGTTGTGGCCTCCTGGTGGCGCTATAATAGGCCAATGTGACAAGGGTGCCATTTCTTCTTACACCTTGGATGGCAATTGGATGATTTGAGGCATTTTGTTCCAAAAATGTGTTTAGCAAAAATCCACCTGTTGGTGACATGCCAATGTGAAAAGGGAAAAGGGTGGGATTTATTCCTCAGCCTAGTAGGTGAAAGATTTCACGTAAATTGCACGCTGCGTTCATGATTTGAGGCTTTTTGTTTTTGAATGCCAATGTTAGCCAATTAGGATGGAATATGAAATATCGGACAGATCCCTCTTGAACTAGGATGGAATATGAAATATCGGACAGACCCCTCTTGAACACATGACTATAGAGATACTGTGTAACGATTTGCGGGATCTTTGGACAGAATCTGGAAAAATGTGTTTTACAAAAGTTATGTGGCCTCCTTGTGGCGCTATAACAGGCTGTTCTGGAAAACACGAACATGACCGACAAAAAAGAAGAATCCCTGCTCTATGTCATATAGATGAACAAGACGCTTTTGGTGGGAGTGGGAGTGGATCTTTCACAAAACTGTTACCCAGCACACATGGTGGCTCACCTGTATGCCATTGGCTCCGTCAAAGTGCCTCTTGTCTCCAAGATGCCCTGGCCTGCACTGACTTCTATCCTTCAACATTTAATTAATGTATGAAGAACAATTATCCCTCAGCACAATAACCTTGCAGGCTTATGTACAGTACCATAACAGATAACCTTGAGCTTTCAGCAGTGAGGTGAATGAAACGTTATTATAATATCCTTTCAGTTCCAGTTGTTTGTCAACTCCTGTGGGTGGGTGGGGGGGTCTTTTTTTGTTTAGTTCTTTTTGTCTCGTGGCTCTTGGAATGATGCTGGTCTGCCAGCGGGGGTTAGTAGCCAGTCACGATTAAGTGGATTATGTGGCTCTCTATATCAAATAATGCCACGTTGTTGGACCACGGACTGTGACATTCAACCCCCCTCCTGTCTCCAGGGCATGTTGCTAGACACGCATCACTACCCAGCATGTTGCGCTGACTCCTGTCTTTATTATATCCAAATGCCTGTTTACTAATAATAGGTATGATGAGCACAGCGTGTTGGAAAGAGAATCGCATTTGGCTCAGGATGAGCTGGTTGTTCTCACCCCACCTTCCGCCTCACCTCCCCTGTGCTCAGGAAGACACACACACACACACACACACACACACACACACACACACACACATTACATGCACGGGGGGGGGGGACTCGAACATGCAAGGCGCTTTCAGGCCAGAGCCTATATGTGTGTCATGCGCCTGGACCGCTATAGGCCAGCGAGCTCCCCCAAATGCACCTACAGTATATCAGTTATCTTCTTAGCGATTATTCGACCAATGACCTTTTGCATATAACTAGAAATATGCACCTGTCCGGCATTTGGCAAAGTCCTATATACGGTCCTACCTAAAAGCTCCCATCCTTCCACACCGATTCAACCGAAACCGTTAATCGCAATTATTCGCGTGACAATTAATCGACAAGTTAAAAATGTCACTATCATGACAGGACTATAGCTGGGCCTCGTGTCAAAGCAGTGCAAAGCAGTTTTTTTTTTGTCTTTGTTGGCAGGACAATTGGACACCGCTGTGCTCTGTTTCCTGTTGTGCACGGTTGTCTTTCAGGCCAGCTGATAGGCCCATGCTGAGTCAGTGTTCTCTGTTCACCATGCTCTTGTCTTTGTTGTGGTTTGCGGGGGCGGACAGAGCTTGTCTTGTGGCCCTCCCTGCACAATCATCATGTCAGATGTATACTGTCACTGTGCTGCTTTATTTTGAAGATACACAAAAACAGGGTTCATCTTTTGTTAGTAGTTAACACAGCAACATTTTAACCTTTCAGGGTTTGCATACTGTATTGTGTTGTGCTAAAAAGATCAGTTGACGTTGCTGAATTACACTCGGAATGGAGCAGCACTTCATGTGTGACATATATATATAGTTTAGGCTACTGCTATCCACCAGAATACATTGGTATTTCTCCTCAAATAACTAATAATTTCTGTAACTTTTTGGGAACATTAATCTGACAGTTAATTAGCTATTAGATAAGATAAGATAAGAAAACTTTATTATCCATTACATTTACATAAAATGGACGTTTGTCCATGTTATTACCACAATACAAACATTACATAAAATACACAAATGCATTCAAATACAAGTTTTAGCTTCAAACGCTGGCTCGGAAGTTTCTGAACCAATCGGAGCGGTCGAAAAAACCCGGTCGCAATGACTAACAAATCAGGAAGTAGAGAGGCAAATCGACCAATGACAAAGCTTCTATGAAAATCTTCTATGAATGCAGATTCAAATATGTGTCACAGAGAATACATTTATTTTGGGAGCGTTTTACCCATTGCTGTCTGAATACCAAAAAATAAAAATAATATTGCTTATAGCAGCTTTAAAGCACTGATTGATTTGAAAAACCTAGCTGGAAATGGTGCCTGGGGCGGGGAAAACATTTATGAAACTCAAAATAATGTCTAGGATTTATAAACAGAGCAATTTCGATTGGTCAAAATTGACTTAATTATTCAGTATCCTCACGTCTGATCACATTTAATAATCTGTTATCTGGGGACGCTGTGGGCACTGGTGGCGTGTTCCCTCCTCCACGTCATCAGTGCCCATACCCGAGGCGGGGGTTGGCGATAGGGCCTTTCTGTGTGGAGTTTGCATGTTCTCCCCGTGTCCCCTAGGGTAGATACCCTCACAAAAACATGCCGTAATCCTGGTCTCTAAAACTACCTCCCCCTGACCAGCCGGGGCGCCTGATGGAGGGGAAAGGAACTGGTCGGAATAACGTGTCCCTTCCACGCGCTACGTCCGGCCGGGGAAATTCCCCTCTGTCAGGTGAAAAGAAGCAGCTTGGACTCCTCATGCATAGAAGGAGGCATGAGGTCAGTCCGCTGCCCCCCCCAGGTTGGCAGAGGAAGTGTAGCGCCCAGGATTACATTAGATAATTGGCACTGGGTGATAAAAGAAAAACTGGGTTACAAAATCGTGGGATCAAAATTAAAAAAAAAATGTAAATATATGTAAAAACAATGTAAAAAGCCATTATTGGCCACTCCTATTTTAACTGCTCTTCACTGGCTGCCAGTGAAAGTGAAACAGATAATTGATTTTAAAGTGCTTCTTATTGTTTTTAATTCTATCAATGGCTTAACTTCCTATGTTTAAGACGTGCTCAGCCCATAATGCACCGACCAGATCAATGATATAATCAGATAAAGGTCTAAAGTTCTAAACTCTAAATCAGCTTATGGTGCTTTAGGCCACTATGCCCCCACTTTATGGAATTCTATACCACTTGAAATATGGTCGTCTGCTCCAACCGTATCCTCAAGCAGACTAAAAACCTATCTATTCTCACAAGCTAGATACTGACGATACGATCGGATTAAAACATGGATTAAAGAATACAAGCGCTGGAACCCGAGAATCTCGGGTTTGGCGGGCTAGTGTACTAATTTAACCCTCTGTGTTCCTCGTTAGTAGTGAAAATAGCAGATCTATAAGCACACAATGTGTCGCTTCACGCCACGCTACAAGCTTTTAGATCAGCTATTTTCACGACAAATTATTATCATTTTTATTCATGATTAAAATGTATAAAAGTCTTTCAAAAAATTGTATTTAAAAATATTATAGAGACAAGACAAAGGCATGGGCAGCTATAGTGTTCTTAGTAGGGCTGGACGATAAGACATCAAATCGATACCTCCGTTATTTCAAACTCTTGCCTCGATTACGATTAATCTTTAAATGGTGAACATTTTAAATGGCGTCACAATGCAACGCATGCTGAGTTTGTAGATCGCCTATTTTAGAAAATGCCACCCAGAGTCGGTTTAGGAATATCCATGAATTAATCGGTGGAAGTAATCAATGGAAAAAAATATATTTTGGGGTGAACTATCCATTTAACCGAGGATAGACAAGCTCATGATGTCACACAACTGCATCTTTAATGATCGCATAATCTGCGTAACCAATCAAGGGCATGTATCGGCTGCACGTAACTTGACCCGGAGCCAATCGCTGAAGTGTGATAACACAGAATCCTTCATAAACCAGCGGCTCTGAATAGGGAACTGCTCATTTCTCATCCCGGTGAGTTGTGTGACAGACGGTCCAGCATCGCTCCCGCTTGTCTTTGTTCCTTTCGCCGTTGTCTGTGTGTGTGATGTTGCCTTGTGAAAAGCCAGACCACGTCACTCCGAAGTAAGCTGATCTGGCGTCTCAGTAATAATTGAAAGTGTTTCCATTTAGACAGTCTTTACCTCACGCTCACGCACAAAAGGCTTCTAAAATAGCAGCAGAAATGCTTTCCTGGGCTTACTGACCCAGGAAGCTCATGGACTATACCTGCTGACCAGGAATCTATACATGTCTCCTCTACAGACACTGCTTTCCTGCTAACTCTATTTTCTCCAAATGTTCGACTGTATCTTTGCCTATGATGACATGTCCAGAATAGGGACATGGGTTCATGTCGTTAGAATGACACAAAACGGCTGCTTGAGCAGTGAAACTGACTGACACGCCATTATCATGTATTTTGTGCCCTGCCAAGGACTGTGGAGGTTCAGAATAGTAGGTGCTGTGTGTGTATGTGTGCGTGCCGTGCACATGCGTGCGTCATCCTCAATGATTTTGAAGGGTTCTTCTTTGTTTAGTTTGTTTTATTGTCAAACTGTAGACCTGTGAAACGTAGACCTGTGACAAGTGGACTGCATCGCCAAACTGTCCAATGATCCCTTTCATCTGATTATAGTCATCGGAATAAAATATTGCCCGGAGGGGGGCAGATCGAATCAGGCAGGACTCAAATTAAACGTTTTAGAATAAGATTGTTCCTTGTTCCTTCCTCTCTGTTTCTCTGTCTCTCTCTCATCAAGGATGCAATTTCTGTCTGTGAAAACAAAGTATACAATTTAGGAGGAGCTATAGGCATAATAATCATCTCGGGTGGAAAGGAAACCTCATATGTATGTCGAAAAACTGTAAAGGCCTATTCGTACTCTAGTTTTAAGTGATAAGTTAACCACCACCGAAGACTACAACATGACGTCACGCCGCGGTGGTAAAAGACTCACCGCTCACCCAAAAAGGTGGTCACCATATCACCTAAAACTGGAGTATGAATAGGCCTGAATAGTCAAAATCTAAAATAGCAAAAAAGAGCAGATCTCAAGCTCAAATGAGCGAGCTCGCCCTCTGTTGTTTGTGTCCTTGAATGTGCGTCTGGGGGAAAGCCCAAATCACACCTTGGAAAGCATGAGTGTCTATTTCAAACAAAGTGTTTTTTGACTGGGGGGGGGGTCATATTTTGACAGCAGGAATTGCCTCTCGTAATTTGACCCCCCAGTATCAGGATGTATAGGGCCTTAGTCCTACTCCTCCTCCCAGCCCAAATCACACCTTGGAAAGCACGAGTGTCTATTTCCAGTATCAGGATGTATAATTATATAAATAAGAGTTTTGTGCTCGACAGCAACGGACTCTTTAATCCTCTGAGTGGGTGCTTTTTCCATGGCACCAGAGGTAATTGAACCATTCACACAGGCAACAAGAAAGGGATTATTTTCAGTTTGTTTTGTATTTATACGTTTATACTGCTAGGGCTACATGATTATGGCTAAAAAATGATAATTAATCACTGTGAGTCTGTGTTTATCTATGGTCATATGTGAGGCTGATGGATGGGTGGATGTGTATAGTACAATGTTCTGGTTACTGTCCGTTGGGTAATGATGAGGAGATGAGGGCAAGGTGGAACAGCTGACCAAATCAGATGTTTAAATAATTACATAATTGTGAAACATCAAATCACGAGCCGGGGCGCCTGATGGAGGGGAAAGGAACTGGTCGGAATAACGTGTTCCTTCCACGCGCTACGTCCGGCCGGGGAAATTCTCCCCTGTCAGGTGAAAAGAAGCAGCTTGGACTACACATCCATAGAAGGAAGCATGAGGTCAGTCCGCTGCCCCTCCAAGTTGGCAGAGGAAGTGTAGCGTCCAGGATTACATGGGTACAGGCTTTAGTTCCGACATACTATTGATCTGAAACCTCAATCCCTAACCTAACCATAACCGCAAGCACGGGAGCGGCGCATGTCGGACCATCGCATTTTCGCATCGCATCGCATGTCCCCCGTTTAATCGTGGGATTAAAAAAAAACATCACGATTTTTGATTCTTTTTGATGAATTGTGAAGTCCTATCAGAACACAGCAGCAGTTAATGATCCAGGGGACCTGAGGCCCTTCATGTCTTTGCTATATGAATCATGAAGGTGTGTGTGTGTGTGTGTGTGTGTGTGTGTGTGTGTGTGTGTGTGTTCATATAATTGGTCCTCACTAATGCTCATTATAAAATGACACCATTTTTGTCTTGTCGGTCTGTGTCTCATAGGAGGGCTGTGGACAGTTCAGAAACCCACCTACCAGTCACATCATCGATGGGGAATTCAAGCTAATAGAAACTGCAGGCTTTCTATTCCTGGAAAGTTAGCATGCTATAATGGAAGCTATTGTTCTCGCTTTAATAACAAGAAATTATCTTGTTAAAAAAAATATATATAATACAGTAAAAACTTATCATCTGCCTAATGATGATGTCACTGGTAGGTGGGTTTCTGAAATATCCACAGCCCTCCTATGAGACAGAGTAGAACAAAGTGTGTACCATTTTATCGGGAGCGTTAGTGAGGAAGTCATCCTTTGAAGAAAGATGTGTTTCAAAGTGTCCAATAATACCAACAACAACCACGATAACACTCCACGGTCATAATCCATGGAAACCCTTGATAGGCCTGTATTCCTAACCCTTCATTAAGATTAATCACTGTACTATTTGCAGACGGTCAATCAAAGACCCTGTCTTGTTTGACGGTCGCTATAAGGACAAATGAGAGAGACTGCTAGAGGGAGAGGAAGAGTTATGACGCAAAAATAAAAGGCCATGAATAAATTATAATCCAGGTCCAGGGACTCAAGCTAGATTAGAAACAAATGTAACAGGCCTTTAATACATTTCGTTCTGCTTAGAACCAGGCATGGGGCGACCTTGCGCCCTCCGCCTAGCCCGATTTGGTGCCTCGCCGTCGGGCTTCTCTCGTCGCTGCACCGGCCGCCGCGGTGGTCCATAAATCCGGGATGGGAAGAGTTGGACATTGGCTGTGTAGAGAATTACACAGCAGGGGACAAGGGAAAGAGCCCAGGAGCTCCTGGGCTCGGGGGGGCAGTGGGCTGGAATACTTGAACACCAATGCCGGCTTGCACCTTCTTCAGGGTGTGTGACCACGGCCAGACTGTCCACATACAGTGACGACACATCCAGATTTGACCTGTATAGAGTGAACACCTAATCGTCATTTAGACAGTTGCAGAGGAAGGAGAAGACGCTGGAGCAGCACGGACAATTCAAGCCTTTTATTTAGGTGCTAGTACAAAAAAGACAAACAAGTAATTTCTTGTTGTAGGCCTACTAGCACCTAAATAATGGCTTGAATTTATGTGATGCACCAGACTAGCTGTTCCAGGCTTGAGGCGTGTTGGTAGATTCCCTTTGTTACTTAGCAGTGATTTATTTATTTATTTATCCATCCATCCATCAATTTTTTTCTTCTTTTTTTTTTTTCATTTTGGAGGCAGTGAAAGAAATATAATTTGGCCCACTATAACGTTTGTTATTATTAGGTTAGGTTTATACTCTAACGTGCATCCACAATTCAAGATTCTTTCCGGTTATAAAGAGAGCAAAATCCTTGTGCTTTTCACCGTCCATATCGTTGGATGAAGAGATGCTCACAATTGATATTCACTGATGCTGTGGCTTGTCCACGCGACTCTCTGAAGTGCCTTGCGGCCGATGGCGATGCTGCAGTTCCGGCCCAGTCAAGATGTTATCTGTGCCGGTACCTCTGTAGGAGGCCCGTAGGTCCAACCTACGGTGTAGGACCATGGGTCCAATGCTGTGCCTTTTTCACCACATGGCCGTGTTGACACAGGTTATACTATTTTGTTATAGAGTAACTCAAGTGTGGTTCTATTTCTTGGACATTTATTATTTCATGAAAACACTGTAAGAGGTTTGTTGTGGTGCCGATTTCATCACAATTTAGCCAGCTAAAAATAATTCTACTTTATACTTTCCAACTACAGGACATAACTTTCCAATTTTAAAAAGTGAATGCGTTTAGTTTGTGCTTTTTTGGCAATAGTCTTCTTAGATGGCACAGTTAATGTGATTGGAAAGTTAATGAGTGTGAAATAATATACAATTATACACACTTTTGTAGAGATTTCACAGCAGACTGGGAATTGTGGATAAAAAAAGCAAATAAGCACACTGAGTGACACCCACAAGAGAGTGGTCTGTCAGAATGGTCAGAGTTGGATTGGATTGGTGGGAGCACTCGGTTTGTTGGTTTTCATGCATGAATTTCACTCAATCACTTCAAAACAAGCCAGGTGCGCTGACAGTGTGGCCTTGGGGCTCACGAGGCGTGGCCGAGCAACGCAAGCTGCCAGGCGAGCGAGTACGCCCGTCGAGCAGCTGACGGTCTCATGCGTCAACGAGCATGCCATCGGAGTTAGCAAGCCGTGGTGGATGGAATACAGTATAGCCACATAGAATACAGTTATCGGCCGTTTCCATATTCCACAAATACACAGGAGTCATTGGGTGAATCAACACGAGCATGACATGACATAACCAGTTTATTCCCTCCGAAATAGTTGGAAATTGATTAAAACTTTGGACACCTATCTTGTTGAAAATATTGACCATAAATAAATGTACTAGTGTATACGTTAAACTCTCGTGCTGAGACTATACATTGCATTTGATTCAGACATACAGTACATATAGGCTGCTAGGCTGTTTGTGGCTGTGATAGCTGATTTATTGAAGGGAGCACAGACGAACATTGTTTTAGTGTGACTGGAAGTGGAAGATAACAGGAAGATAACAGTTTCAGTGGATTCTTGAAATCAAGTAGTGGATCTACAAGATACACTAGCCAATACACACACACACACACACACACACACACACACACACACACACACACACACACACACACACACACACACAACTTTCTTTCTTTTTTTCTTTCTTTCTTTCCCGCTCTCTCTCTACTCATGCTCTCCACTCTTTCTTCACTATCTCACGTCCTTCTGCCTCTCCCTCCTTCCTCTTATCCCCATCTGTCTGTCCATGGCTGCCCTCCCATTATCTGTCCTTCTCCCGCTCCAAGGGGAAGGCAACAAGAAAATGTCACTAGTATATAATTGCTGTCTGTCTGTCAGTCATTCTCCACCGAGATCCTCAATTTGGGCATCTCAAATTTTCCCAAAGTAATTCGTCCGCCATTTTAACAAAAACACGAAGTTCAGGCCTGTTATCATTTTATTAATTAGATTCAATATGCAGCAAGAACAGTTCCTGACAACCATGAAAACACATTGAGAGTTGAGACATCCTGCAGCTCGTCCAGGTTCATTTGGCTCTGTGCTGGGTTTATAGAAGCGTTTCCTGTTCTGGTTCATTTTTAAAACGACTTCATTAATCCCAATAGGGGCAATTATGTTTGAGCAGCTTGTAACAAGGAAAAACGGATCAGACAGCGTACAGATAAACAAGCAGTCCAAAGTAGCTCATTCCAATTCAACTCAAGGCTCTCTTTGCTTGCATGTCTCTCTCTGACATCACTATCGGAATGATAAAACAAAAAAAAGTGTCCTTCACTATCTAGTGAATTTGTCCTCATTATGACAATGCATTCTATGCTTCTGCCTGTTTATCATTGCCTTCGCGCATAGCACTGGCATCAATACGATTGGATCAATATGCCCATATATCGCCCCATTTATAACACTGTCTAGCCATACCTGAATTTGAATATTTGTACTTTAATACTGTACATCTGTCATTTCCCCATCTGATTGGATGGGAAAATAACAGGTTGTAATTCAGAAACCGTATACACCAAGTCATGAATTGTACTCAAATGCCATCAAAGTCCTTGAATGTACCCCATGAAGTGTTTTCAAGGAACTGTAATACATGCTCACTATTCTGTGGCATCTGGTTTGTTGACCTGCGGTCAGCCATGGTGTTTATTAGTCAACACTCCGTCCTATTTGATTTGTGTGTTCCCGAGCTGTTGCAAAAGCTTTAGTTAAGCGCTCTCTCTCTCTCTCTCTCTCTCTCTCTCTCTCTCTCTCTCTCTCTCTCTCTCTCTCTCTCTCTCTCCATTTTTCTTTCTACAGGCTCAGTCACTGTCTTTTGCATGTTCGCAAACTTTCCTTAGGGGAGCTGGGTCCACAAAGCTGGGGCATCTGCTGGCACTTGTTGAGTCACTACAGCAGCAACGTGTCCACATAAGGCCTATAGAACTGTACACTAGTGGAGCACTGTAAGGACGATGTGTAGACTATGTTTTCCAAAGTCTGGCTGCTGTTGCTAATGTGGAGCAGTTGTAGGAGGAAGAAGAAGGCTGTATCCTTTCATTCGCTACTCCAAGGCGTGGCTAGTGTGAGGACTTGGAGAAGAAGGCAATCTGCAGGCCATGAAAGCGCAGGCCGAAAAGGCTGTTGGCGGTGCCTGTACAAGCTACCGGTTGATAAGCGGCCGGCTGACCTCCAGTGGAGGATAGTACCGTACATGGGGCGATAGCATAGCCTGGTAAACCCCTCCCTCTTGAAAACATTTCATTCAATGTTTTCAAGGGGGTGGGGGGGGGGCTTTACCAGGCTAGCGATAGCCATGAACAGACGCAAGGCACACGATCCTGATCATGGGGAGGGTTGTCTCTTCTGTCCCCAGATGTAATTTGTTCAGTGTCCTATAGGTTCTTAAGGGTGGGTGTTTGTTTGACTTGCTGAGGGGGCTGGTTTATGGCTCTGGGGGCGATTTTGTTCTTCTCAGCATTTCATTTTCTGGCCAAAGTAGCCTACTAAAGCAAAAAAAAGGTGTTCCAGTTCACAGTACTGTACGTGATAAATGTCTGCAACTATACACATCTGTCTGAGCTGCAGGAATGGGGCTCAGGATGTGTAGAGTACAGGTAGTGTAGACCCTGTGCTCATATACTGACTGGACTGTTAAAGACAGAACCTTCCTACTATAAAATGGTGGACCATCTTGAGGATTTCTGTGTAAAGTGGGCATTAGTATCGTGGGGGCTGACGGCGAACTGCTCTTCTCTTTCTGATCTAGTTTCGGAGGCTGGTTGCAGTTTCTGTGTTTTTATGCATATACTGTACAGTCAAAGTTCAACGCGCGCAATTTGAAGTCCTTCACAATATAATGGTTAAATGCGTGTTTCAAATATCTTCCGTCGTGATACGAATGGCATTTTCAATAGTAGTCCTCCAGCATTCTCTTTAGTTACAGTATAGGACAACTGTGAGTGCTGAATCATTGTTCCAGTGTTGTACTCGCAGCTGCATGGAGATAATGTGCAGCGACCCACAAACAACACTCTCACCATGGTCTAGATAACAAAAACCATGGCCTCGGAGGACAAGGCATAAATGTGCAATGTTGCTACATTTTTCTTCATGGCTGTATTTTTTTTTAACTCATGAGATATTGATGAATTCCAAATATTATCTAAGTATTCTGAGGCACCCCTGGACTTGTGTCTCCGGGCGCCCAAGACTTGTGTGCCATGACCCACTTTGAGAACCAACTCATTTCTCATTTTCTCCTAATGACAATCGTATAGCGTCCTCAGTATACTGACACATCCTCCTGTCTTTTTGGCAGTGCCATATACAATATGGCTGAATCTAGACATACTTATCTTATGTCTTATATACTGTACATCAGAGGTATTCAACTGGATTAGGTCGGGGGCCACAACTGTAGAATGATTGTGTGTGTGGAGCGAAGCACAGCATGCAAATGCATTTTGTGTTAACTTCAAACACAAAGATTTATGTAGGCTAATACATTTGTGCACAGTATGAGTATATGCTATACCTTAGAATAGACCTATTTGACAGAACCGAGTGTCAGCGAACACTAGTTGGAAAATACAAACACACACACGCACACACGCACGCATGCACACACACACACACACACACACACACACACACACACACACACACACACACACACACACACACTGCAGGAGTCTGTATAATTTCTTTCCAAAAGCCCTTGAATATCATCGAATATAATTTAGGATTACTGTCATTATGATAATCTAGCAACTATTTTTTTTTTATATATAATTATAATTATTCCAAGGGCCACTAGGGGGCGCTCCGCAGGCCACATTTGGCCCGCGGGCTGCCAGTTGAATAAGCCCTGCTGTGTACATCTTCCCTCTCATTGTTCAAATCAAACTTTATTTGTATAGCACCTGTAGCACCCTTCTGTCACAAATCACTCCTGATACTTTCCTCAATCCGTTTCACACCCTGCCTGCACTGTAATCTCCTCTTCACCTCTCTTCCACACTCTCCATAGAGCAGAAAACCGACAGAGATCCCACTGCTGCACAAGTGCACATGCTTAACCCATTCTGACCTGAGATCAGATTCATACGAGGTTTCCACTGGACACACACACTGGTCTGATTAACCCATTCTGACCTGAGATCTTCGATTTTTCAAAAATAGCAGACCTACAAGCGCGCCACTCGGTGGCGCGCTATGAGCTTGTAGATCTGCTACTTTTCAATAGCTAACACTAAAATGGATTCCCGTTCAGAATGGTTTAACACACAGTGACACAGAGGAAAGAAAAGAGGATGACATAACACTACTTGACACTAGTAGACGGGGTGTTTTTTCTTCTTTCTTTAAGCCACTTAAGGATAAATGAAACGTCGCCTTCTCCAGACAGACTCTTATAATAGCTGAGACAGAACACTATTTAGCCAACTCAACCCAATTGCAGGCCCCTGAGCACAAGTTTATGGACAAGGCCCAGACTCCCAAATACAAGGACAATACGTTGACAATTATATCCCAAGGCCATTATGTTCCACCAAAGGCTGGATGTAAAACCAAGTGTCCATGTATAAATCAAAGCCTATCTCAAAGATAGTGACAGTTTTTCAAATTTCATTAATGAAGGGTATTTGTAATATCTTTTTTTATAATTCAAATGTTTTATTTGTTTTTCAAAATTGTACAAGATCTAGGTTCAGTACAAAGCGGCATCAACATTATAAACCTTACAAATAGCCAGTCCAAGAAATTTAACAGTTTAAATAAAATAAAAATAAAAACAAATAAAATTAATGTTCATATACAATACATCCCGCAAATTCATCCCATGTCTCTTTCATTTTGCTGTCTGCATTTACCCTGCCCAACATCATATGATGTTGTTTTGATCATTTCTTCATTCCATTCTTTAAGCCCAGGTGTTCTGCAGGGGACCTTCCAACAGTATTCCGGCAGCGGTAACAAGTCCAACCTTTATGACAGTGAAAAGATTTTTAGATATGCCAGGGACAGCAGTTCTGTCCCCTAATTGACATAGCCACGGATCTATTCTCTGGGCAATGTGAATTTCTCAAGGAATTCCAGTACCCTACATCAGAAAGGGTATACCATGCAACATATATATTTGGAATCTCTTGTAGTAAATTGACATTGTGATCAAACCAGTCTGCAGTGCTGTGTTTATACATTCTTGTCCTGTACTCCTCTGAACTTGTCTGACAAGGTCCACCAGAGACTCATGTCTGGCAATGTCCAGTCCTTTATAGTGGCTGCAACCATTTAAGATGATTTCTCTCTCTCTCTCTCTCTCTCTCTCTCTCTCTCTCTCTCTCTCTCTCTCTCTCTCTCTCTCACACAACACACACACACACGAAGGGCAGCACAGTGATGTGATTAGAGGGTTGATTAAGGAGGACATGGTATCAGGGTCAGTATCAACTGACTGTCATCTGAAACTAGAGCTGGTTTGCTAGTGAAAGAAGTAGGCTACACGAATGCACAATGGATGGATTTTGTAGGATATAGTTAATTTAGATTTGTAGATGTTTGGGGGTGAATTTTTCCCTTCCAGACCAGGACCTATAGAGAATCTTTTAGCCTGTTACGTATATACTTCTGCCAGGAAGTGGAGAGATGGCAGAATATAATGTTTTGGTGGGATTTTAAAGAGACATTTGAGATTTCACCGCAAACTGCAGTGGTTGTAAAAGGGGGTGAAGTGGCCCTTTTAATAAGCCTTCAGACAACAGGCCATCCTAACATTTTATAGGTTGTTGAAGAAAGAACTAAATGACATCGCATGGATGCACCTGGGACATATCCTCAGTGATGTATCCCTAGGTGTTTCGGGGTCTCACAACATGTGAGGCAGACGGGGTGATCAAGTCCCGACTTACGTCCCAGTAGCTACCCTTGATCAGACCCACTAGGGAAAGACCATGAAGGGCCACACAATCCGCCGCTCCCGAAGTACTCTGCCAGGACTGGGAGGTAGACCAATCTGGCGCATGGAAGGACTAGGTTCTGTGGGTTGACTCCTGTCCGGGCCCCTCCTACATACGTCTCACCAGGTCCACTCCTGCTCTCACCTGGTCCAGGACCTGTGCATTGCACCAGACTTCTATCAGTAGTGGTGGATTATATTCCTATGAGTCACCATGAATAGAATACAAAAAAAAAAAGGTGGCGATCTGAGCACTCAAAAAAAGTTCTCCTCTCCTCATTTTTTTTTTGAGTGCTCGGATCGTCGCCTTTTCTTCAGCATTTTATAGTCCCTTTGATCTTTGAAGCACCAGCCTATTCTTTTTTAAACTTTTCTGCACCTCCATGAGCACCTAAGTTGATTTTCTTTTTTCATTGTTTACACTCCAGTTGGGGCTGTATATTATAGAAGCAGCATGGTAGCCCCACTGTGAAATACCAAGGAGTTATCAGGATATGTCCAGGAATGTGACAAGGTCCAGTTGAGTGAGTGAGGGGGCAGAGGAAGAGAGGGGTGACAGCGGTGTGTTATAGAACGAGGCAAATGGATTGGAGTGTAGAGACCCAAGGCGGTACTCTTGTGCTCTTATCACTCTGTGAAGCACAGGACATGCCAACCCAGAGGGTTTTAATAGTAAGCCTCATCCAGAACTCCAGTGTCAATCTGGTGAGCTAGATAATGATGTTTTAGACTCGAGCCTGGCAGAGGATGTGTGTACCGTACGCATGCCTGTATGCATTTGTTAGGTTACGCTTGAGTAGAATTATGCCATGCTACGACACAACGTTGTAGCCCAGATCTCTGTTTAAGTCTGTCTCCTTCCTGGTTGCTATAAATAGTTCTATACTGTATGTCTGGCCAGAGCTAAGGAGGACACAAATGATGTATACCGGGGGGGAAGGGAAAGTCGTGGTTGTGAGTCGTCCTCTCTCACACAAATCCATAGGCCTCTGGGTATATTAGGCAGTCCAAGAGAACCGCTTGAGTGGAAAAAAGCCTAAATCATGTGTTGATGTAGGCAGTATTTAAAGCTATGGGGGGGGAAATACCTTTTATTGTTGCCAAGAAACATCGATTACAAAGACGCTAATGATTTACAGTAGAATTACAATAGGTCCTCAATTGTGTTGCTATAGGAACGCACAACAAACAAGTCAATTTTATTTATGCCGTTATATTCAGTCTGGGAGTTCTTCTGTGTCTTTGGCATTTTCAGTTCAAACTGGTTGTTTTTTGTTTTTTTTTCGTAAAAAGAAAGCTTTGAAAAATAAACGATCTTCCTTCTCACTCTCTTTCTCATCCCTTTGATCATCTGAAAACCTATTTTGTTCAAAAGTCAAAGTCATAGTATCATAGTATAGTCATTGGAGTTCGGACACGGAGTTCGGATACAGAGTTTGCACGTGGAGTGCGTGTGTGCGCGCGTGCTGCAGTTGTCAATGGGCCTGTGTGTGTTAGGCTGCTCAACAGTGACACCTCCGGTCAACCACCGGTATTGCCGGGACTCAAGCGGACATCCATTACATTGAGACATACGAACAAGACATTGGTGCGGTTAAGCGCCACTCAAAAAGAAAGAAAGAAACAATTTACCAAAATATGACACAGTTGAAATCACTGATACTGTAAAGGTCATTAAAATCTTAATGGTGATGTTTTAACATAGTTTTCTTTGCTTTCTTGTGAAGCATTGTTTTGACTGCAAAAACTGTAGATTCCAATGCTACAGTGTCATCCTGTGGCCAGAGGTATACTGTGCCCAAGTGGAAATGGCAATATGAATGTCATCAGAGCAGCCCAGCTAGGTCATGCCAGCCAGATCAGACTCTCCTGGTGGTGATATATGATCTGGGAAAACAGGAAGCCAGAGAGAGGACTTTCTGGCAGAAGCTCACGTACCCTCTCCCGTCAGTGTTTAATTTATGCAGCAAGCCTATAAAACAAGTATTAATTCAGCCAGTCTGAAATAACTTAGGTTAGAGAAGTTGTCGCTATAGTAGTTAACATTGACCCGAGCGTAGAACATCCTAATGTAATTGTGTCTCAGTGCTGGTTATTTATTGACTGTACCACTGCACCCAGTCTTAACCCATCAGTGTCTAGAGGGGGGGGGGGGGCTCTGCAGGTGAACAATGACCCCTCTCATACGTCTACCAGGTGTTTAATAACAACCAATGGGAACCAGGGCTGGCGCCATCATATCAATTAGCAGAGACGCCTTTCAGCACCCTGACTGACACACACACACACCCCAGCCCACACACATGCAGCCATACACTACATGCACGTGTGTGTGTGTGTGTGTGTGTGTGTGTGTGTGTGTGTGTGTGTGTGTGTGTGTGTGTGTGTGTGCGCGCTACCGATGATGTGCAAGTTGGTACCTTGCATGGTTTCCTCCACCATCGGTGTATGTATGCGTGTGTGAATGTAATGCACAATCTATGTAATGCACTTTGGATAAAAGCACTATATAAATGCACCATTTACCATTTATTTATTTATTTTTACTCACTTGCTCGCTCACTCACTCACTCACATTCCACCACACACACACACACACACACACACACACACACACACACACACACACACACACACACACACACACACACACACACACACACACACACACACACACACACACACACACACACACAAAGTCACACACACACCTCTGTCACTCATGCATGCACTCGGTCATGCTCAGACATGGATAGTAGGAGTCCTTTGTTATATGCTAACCATGATAACCTTTTATTGTCAGGATTGATTGGTTTAACCTTTCTTTCTAAAAGTAGTCTTTATGAAAAGGCGGAGTAGTTGAGGCATAATACTGCTCTCTGCACTTTCCCAACCATTCCCTTTTTTTTTAGCTAGAGACAATTTTCAGCCAAAACTATTTGGATAGTTTCCATTAGAAGTGATTTAACTGTGGTTTCATAATAAGCTGTTTGCAACACTCATCAAATTATCTGCCATTCCTGACAAAATACAAAATCCCCATCCTGTTTTTCCCGTATTTACACTGTGTGCCTGTTTTCAGTTATGCCACAAAATGTAAGAAATGGAAAGGAAATTCAATTAAATGGATATTACATTCACATCCTCTCAGTAATGTCCCTCTTAATGTGGACTATTACATCTGAATAACTTAGAACAAGGATAGCTGGTTAATCTTTAGCATGCACTCACTCAAACCCAACCCAGTGTATCTTTGAGTTGTGTGTGTCTAAAACTGATGGATGTGGTTTAGGTTTATGTGTGCAATGCATGCACAGGGTGTGTGTGTGTGTGTGTGTGTGTGTGTGTGTGTGTGTGTGTGTGTGTGTGTGTGTGTGTGTGTGTGTGTGTGTGTGTGTGTGTGTGTGTGTGTGTGTGTGTGTGTGTGTGTGTGTGTGTGTGTGTGTGTGTGTGTGTGTGTGTGTGTGTGTGTGTGTGTGTGTGTGTGTGTGCAAGCACATGTATATCACGCCTCCTCAGGCAGGGGATCAATTCACTTTCATTTAATTTTAATTCCGAAAGTGAACCTTTGTCCAAACACTGCCACTGAACATTATTTTGGCTTGAAAGGTTCTTGCATCCATCCTGCAAAGATTGCGATTTGGTTTTAATTAAAGAAGCATAGGCAGTCCAATGTTCTTACAGGGAAGCACAGGATTATAAGACGCTGTTGGTAGTCGGTCCTGGGCCAACCGAAGCGCACGTGAGCCAAGAAACTGCTAACTGCACAGCAAGATGTCCCGCTTTCTCAGATTGTGTTAACTTTCACACCAGTTGAAACAGTTAATCAAAGTAATCAGTTGAATCTATATACCCGTATAATTGTTTTTTTAATTCCTTGATTCTTTTTAAATAAATTAATCGATTTTCAAAAATCTGTTCTGTAATAATTGCACGACACTGTTGTACCACAAAAAAATCGAACAGGGCTTAATGAACTCAGACTAATGAAGTTTGTACAAAATCAATTAGAATTTGTTGGTGTCGGTTTGTTGATATTCAACAACAAAAAACAACTAAACTACTAAACAATCAAATTGCTTGCTTCATGATTATTTATTCAGTCGAAAAAGTCAACGATGGAACAATCGTCTCTAAGAAAATAATCGGCAGGTCCAGCCCTGTTACTTGTTGACGTCATCATCATCATCGGCCGTGACTCCTATCCGAGTATGACTGTCCTCCTTATTGGTCCTTGTGGGTCGTCAGGTGGCGATGGAGGCCCATTCTGGACCCGATTATACCCTGGTGCAGTGTGGACAGGGGAATGTAGTGGTGGGTTTGGGTTGGACCGTTTTATTGGATGGTTTATTGGATGCTCTCTCCTTCCTGAGTCTGCGCTTGTCCCGTGCAGCATGGCGGAGGTCGTCATCGTATTTTGCGGCACCCTCACGGACAAGGTTTCTCCAGGTCGTCCCGTCTGTTGCCTTGTCTTCCCAAGCTTTGAGGTCAATGTGGCACTTCTTTAGGTTTGTTTTAATATATTATACCTCTTCTCTTGACCTCCCGGGGCCCTGTTACTTGTTGATGTACACATTGTACAGCATACATGCATGTTACTTCATTAATGTGGCCCTCAGGTTAATATCAGAATACTGATATATTATTGATTTCAGCTGTTACAATTCCAAACATGACCAGATTTAATTACGTCAGTCTAAATTAGTAGCTTAACGAGAGGTATTACAATGTTATTGTCTTTTTTTATGTCCAATGTATATTTATATTTAGTTCATAAAGTTAACATAGCTATAATTAAAGGCATTTGGTAGCTGATCTACAAGCTCAAAACACGTCGCAGTGTGACGCGTTTTGAGCTTGTAGATCAGCTAATTTTCCTACGACAGTAATATGCAATGTGGGCCCTCTGGAGTGGGTGTGGAACTATAGTGGCCCCTCTCCATCGTCAAAGTTTCCCACTCCTGATGTACTAGTGTATACCTTCTGATACCATCTCTTCTGATCTGGCCATAAATGAGCAAGTACAGTCCGGTGCTGACATCCTGAGCTCTGTGCCCCATCAGCAGACTGTTGTTCCGTCTAGACGTCTCCAGCCACTGCTCTGGCACAGCCAACAAAGGTGTTCATTCAAGCTGCTTTTCTTGGGTTACCTCGCTCGCAAGAGTCTCATTATCCCCTGCAAAGTGGCACTGCTGTTTGTGTGTATACTACTATATATACTGTATCTGGTACAGTGTGTTTGCATTGACCATGTGCACACTGCATCCATCTTGCCATCAGAGTTTGGAACTAAGCACTTCAGCTTCAGCTTTCAGCAAAGCAACGTCCTGCTGCCTCCTGCATTATGTGCAAATTCAAAACGGGTGGTACGCACTACGCAGGGACGTTCATTGATATCCAACAAGCACTTCCAAACTCAAACGCAAAAAAATAATCACCTGCAAGGACCGAAAGTAGCTCATAAGTTTGCCTACAGTGGATTTGTGTGAAACAAATGCACATAGAAAGAGGATAAAAGCTTTTCGTGCTGTTGTTTTAATACAATCAGACTTTTCTGTTTGGATGTAATGGGATGTCAACGGGAAATTGCACCTATAGTTACCACCCTGCCATTGACTTGTACTGTATGTCAAGACGGCCACGGTGTGCATATTATGGTCAATTGGTGTTAATTAGGGGTCATTCAGACGTTCGAAAAAAGGTTATTTGTCTCGTCACAAATCTTTTTCCTGATTGAACTGTGGGCTTTACACTGAAGTATCGATCGTTTTCTTAGCGATTATTCTATTGATTACTTTCTAGTTGTTTTATGCTTGATCCGGGGGCTTCAACTGATTGTGAACCAGGGACCACAACCCTGACTATAAGAATCAACCTGGGGATCACCGTTGCAAGTCTGCAGGTGTAAAAAATACTTTTTGTTAAATGTATCCATCAAATGTAATAGGCAAATGTGTAGCGGAAAAGTATCACTGCACGATACTACGCACAACAGATATATCAGTCCCGGGCACATTTCGTAATACTAATGACTCAATCAGGCGTTGCACTTCCCCTGAGATTCAAACATTCCTTTTCTGTGGAATCTTTTGACCTCCAACTTTCCAGTAAATGACATACATTGACATAACAATAATAATAAAAAGAAAAGGATTATTGATTTTTTTTGTTTTGTTATAGTCATTTGAATCGAATAGTTCAATTCAATTTAGTGTTGCATCCTTGTCTACTGGGGTGGAGGGTGGTGACATGCTGACATGCTGACATGACAATACGCACAGACTGAGCAAATGTGATTGCATTACAGACATCACACGTAATTGAAATCTGTTTGCCCGAGCCTATAGCGAGTTAACAACTTGGAACAGTATTATTTTGCCTTTGCCGAATGAATGAATTAATGAATGAATGAATGAATGAATCTACACTGTACCACTCTTTAATGAACAGGTTAAAAGGTTGATTGTGTGCGTGTGAGCGTGTGTGTGCGCGTGCGTGCGTGCATGCGCAAGCGTGCGTTAGTTACTGCAGTATGATAGTGTTGCAGGACAGTGATTAATCCTCTTTGGTGGATGACAGTAATTTCTTTCTAATGAGAAAAGTGTAAAAGGGAATAATAATTGAGGTCAGTAGCTGGCTTGGGACTGTTCCCTGAAGCTGTAGGCCGTTATCACATCCATGGCCTAATGAGTCAGAGGAGGGCAAATGTGAGCCCTTGGCTGTCCATAGCGCAGGCCTTGGATGTTCGAAAACCTGCTGAAATCTTGCAACCGAAAATGCTTCCATGCTATTGTATTGTGACAACTTGCATGCTTCCTCCGAAAAAGGCCAAATCAAACTGAATCTCTGCAAGCCATGCATTCCTGTCCTTAATTATGTGACGTGACTGACGTCATCACGGAAAGTGGATCAGTAGCAGTTTCCCCCTCGTTCAACAACTATTGATTGAGTCAAAAGAAT
Source organism: Protomyctophum bolini (assembly GCF_963924005.1). Taxonomy (NCBI): domain Eukaryota; kingdom Metazoa; phylum Chordata; class Actinopteri; order Myctophiformes; family Myctophidae; genus Protomyctophum; species Protomyctophum bolini. Next base: position 40,126,205 of record NC_137870.1, on the reverse strand, counting down.
ATAAACGGCACTCGGCACATAATTGGTGTTAAAACACGTCGGGCCCGATCTTCCGTCAGAGGCACTAAATCTGTCATTTGGGGATTTAGCATTGCGTAATTTAGCACAGCCTTCCCCCGTAAAAATTGCTATCTTGTGCCACCGTCTAAATCCCTACAACACCTCCGCTACCCATTACATTATGCATCGATGCGTGTGGTTTGTGCGTTACAATAATTAAACCAATCACCTTGGCCACATGCCATTGCCGTTAGGAGAAGACTGCGCAATCCATTATACATCCTTTCACCCTCGAAAACACTGAATTCAAATAAATCATTAGAAAATGCGTGTGTCTGTGTTTGCCTTGCAGTGGGAGCTGCTGTGGTCCCTGATCTTGCTCTTTACGTTCTGTCTGCTGCTCGTCTGGTTCTACTTCTGGTGGGAGGCCCACAATGACTACAATGAGTTTAACTGGTGAGTATCCTCATAGAAAAAAATGAAATAGTTTGTTTGAGCCGTGTGTGTCGACGTGAGGGCGGACGTGCGCCAGAAGTGCGGAAGCCACGCGGTCACTCAAGTGACCACTGGCCAATCACTAGCGCGTCTTCTCCGGGACTTATCAGACCCGAATGTCTGCTCTGACGCATGCGGAAGCTTCTGTGAAACACTAGTCTCGCGTTGCCAGACTGTTGCCTCCGCAATAGTTGTCTGGCTACGTGAGACTAGTGAAACACCCACGCGGAAGCTTGGCTCTCACTTTTGCACATACTCCCCCAGAGCCTAAGGAGGAGTCTACCTTTCTATGTCTATGAGAATCCCACCTGTGGAGGTGTGCTGAAGTGACCGTTATCCCGTTCAGACCTGAAGTAGTAGAATCAGTAGTTCTCGGACTTCTTCGTACCAAGGACCCCCACAGTGACATGTATTTGGCCCGCAGACCCCCCATATGAAAATGTTTTGTTCCAGCGACCCCCCTTTGGCAATGGTAGCCTGTTATAATATGACAATGGCAAGAAATCTCGTCATTGACAGGCAATGAGGTTTTCAGAAAAATATAGCAACATACGTTTTTCAGAAAACACCTAATAGCTCATTGACTTATAGCCCCGCGATGCTTTCTTCTAACTTTCGTTTAACTTTTATGTCTGTTTAAGTACAGTGAATTATGAAATCTAAATCCAACCCTGTTTTGTCACCTTGTTCTTTTTCCATCATAATGCTGCCATTCTCTCTATCAAACAAATAGTTTGCAGATTCTGTTCCACATTTGACGTGTCATCATAGACCATGTTTGTTATATCTTCTCACGTTATTGTTTCAGCTGCAAATAAACAGACTCTGTATCCATAACATATTTCCCTGTATTTACCACATATTTACCCCTCAGAGGATAATCCTTCCGCCGCCTTAATCTGACTATTACCAGTCTAGCCCTCAGCAGATTACGGCCCACACAGTGTTACATAAAATACATGTCTTGTTTTATAGCACCCAGATGGGGTGGGGGGGGTTCAGTTGCCTCTCACAGCGTTCGTTAATGTTCCCGTTGGTAGTTTTTATGTATTTTATTTTCACTAGACATTTTTTGCCTTTATTAATGGTGCCATTGGATAACTAATATGTACAGAGAGCTTAGGGGGATGACATTAAGCAAATACTGGCACACATACTGGCATGGGCGTATGATGTGGTAACTAACCGCTATCGCGCCTTAGCCCAGGGGTTACACGCTGTCAGCCGGCTTAGTATTATTTCCTGTTATATTGTATTGTTTGTGATATGGATCTTCCTGGGTCTGAAGTAAAGATTGATTGATACCCCTCGTTCGAGTGCCTTGCATCCCCTGTTGTACATAATACAAAAGACTAAAATGCAGGATGGTGGATACTGTGACTGGGTGGTATTCACCATCCACCAGCGATATGATATAAAATATATCCTGGTATTTTGGACAAATAACTCTATCAATATTGTGACGATATTATTGTATTGTGATGATATTTGTGTTTGAAAGTATGAAATAGGGTCTAAGTGATTAAAACCAGGAGAAGACATGTGCCCATCATATGTGACACTATTCTGAATCCCAGATAATATCTAGTCTCCAATCTCCATAGTCACAATATAAAAATGTAATCGATATATTGTCCAGCCTTATGTTTTGACCATCTCTTACAGTATGGAAAATACTTCCTCAGGTATAGTTTGATGCTTACCATAGTTGTGAATAATTATATGAACCACGCACAGTTCTATTTGTGTGACCTTTGAATCAACAGGGAGAAAACTGCTCCAGCCCAGTGCCCACAAGTGCACAGCTGGGTTTCAACCCTAATTCGTTCATTTGGGGCCAATTAATGCTGTGCCTAGAGGGGGGGGGAAATTGGCTATATTAATGGTAATATAAATATTCTGCGTAATTTCATTACTCATTTCATCATTCATCATTAATTCATCATTGCATTAATCTCACATACTCGCACTGTCCTTTTAATGGATAAATGAACACTGAGGATTTCACTGTGTAGGAAGAGGAAAGAGCTAATGTATAGATGGAACATCTATCTATAAATGCTGTTCGCCCCACCAACTTCAAATTCGACACAGTCCGGCGTTTCACACCCCCACAGGGAGTGCAGTGCAGTCAAGAACCAGCACAAAAGGCTCTGCCCAGAGGCTCTGGACAGGGCCCAAATTAGCCAATTGATCACACCTGTCCAGCCAAGGCTCTGCCATGAGCCAATTGATTCCCATGGCAACCCCAGCCTTATTCCCCACACCTGCAATTTGATTACTTAGTCCATTAGTCAGTCCACTTTTCACAGTCAGTTTGCACTCTTCAGACATTCTCCACAAATTCTCCACAGACGTTTACCACTGCACAAGGATTTAATACAGTACACAGACAGACAGTTAAAACGGGCGCTATGATATAACATACTAGGCATACTATAGGATATGGTATGTATTCCCGATTTTCATTGTTCTCATCTTGCATCGTTCCCAAGTAGGCCGGTGCACAAAGGGCACAGGTCTAGTTACACTAGAAACGTCACAGTATACACTGAAGGCGTTTCTAATTCCTGCCTGGATTCAATTTTATTTATTTTTTAAATAAATGTTTTCGGTTTTTCTTTTTATTTGAAAGTGTACAGTAAGCTGACAGGAAATGGGGAGAGAGACATGGGTCGTCGGGATCGGGCCGGCTTAGTATTATTTCCTGTTGTATTGTATTGTTTGTGATATGGATCTTCCTGGGTCTGAAATAAAGATTGATTGATATCCCTGGTTTGAGTGCCTTGCATCCCCATGTTGTACATAATACAAAAGACTAAAATGCAGGATGGTGAATACTGGCTACGTTAAAAAGGTTGAATCCAAGCCCGGGCCGGCCTAGTCGTCCGGGCACCTAGGCTGCTGACATTGATTGCCAAAGACGTCCTATCGTCCTACGTCCTATCGATTCCAACGCTCCTGTACCAAAGACGTATAAGCCTATCAGTCCCACTGTTGTCTCCCACGACAACCAAGCGCAAAGCTCAGGGGTCGGTTCTACTGCCGCCCCTCCCTGTTCTCTCCTTTGGGAGGTTGAACCGCTGTTCTCGCGCTCTTAACGCCATCATCTTGTAACATCCTCTGCTGTTGCAGCATCCTTGTTGGCCAGGAGATCCTGGTGAACTGACCCAGCAGCTTGTTGTCTGCCTTGGTCGCGTAAGAGGGTGTTAAGGGGTTAGTCACAGGCTGCCACGACCCACCATTCACTCCCTGTCGGAGGTGAAGGCCACGTCCAGGACGGAGGGGGTGGTCTATACGCTCCTTCCACGTTCTCCAGCACCGTGGCCTGTTTCCCCCTCCATGACGCCCACGACGGAGTTGGTGTAGATAGTCTTTTTCTTATTGCTGCATTCCATGGACCCTCTTATTGCTGCATATATATATATATATATATATATCATCACCATGTCAGTCATGTTCAGCTATAGTTCGTTCTTGTCAGTTGCTTTGGCAGACAGAAACGTGGAGCCTGTACACTTGACAGTTTATAGATGACTTGGCCGCTCTTTGACAGTTTGTCAGATTCTGAAAGAAAGTAAAAAGCAAGTATTGGATTTTCTTTCTGCAATTATTAGCCACTTGAGGATTATTTATATTGCAGTTGTACTGCAGCGTCACATGCCGGAAATGCTAGATCTATACAAACTCATACTCTACACACCGTGTCGTGATGTGACACTTTGTGAGCTTGTAGATCTGCATTTTTTTTTTTTAAAGAGAACAGAACATTTTCCGATTTTTGAAAAATCTCACTTTGAAATAGTTTTAAAAGGAAGGCATATGAGAGAACAATGTAAAGGGAAAATATTAATATTTCCAAAATTATTATATGTCCAAGCCCACGTCAAAACTGTTCCTGTGTGTGTGGGGAGGAAGGGTAGAATGTTTAGGCCCACAAAGATGCAAAATTATATTATACTATATATCTGATTGACTTTTTTACCACTTAAATGGTACAAAAGATGGGTTTCTCCAGATACTGTAGGGTAAATTGCAGATCACCGATCGAGTCATTTGGAGTGAATATCGACCGATCACCAATCGGTGGCCGATTGATCGGAGCATCTCTAACCGTGAATATAGAACACGCTAAGAACAACTTCTCATTCCACGAGAGACCAAATTATTGATTAATCGATTTGACCCGTTATATCGAGATGATTGAGCATTTCGGTGTTCATGTTTGTTGTTTATGCCACAACAACAGTACAGCTTTATGAAATGATGAAACTCTCTTACGTTATGAAGGCAGGTGGACTGGGGCAGAGAAAGACAGAAAACAGAAAAACACGCGCTATGTCCAACCAGGGAAACTCCCCCCACATGTCAGGTGTAAAGGAGCAACTTGGACACTCAGGCATGAAGGAAGCATGAGTTCAAGTCCTTTGCTCTCCCCTTGTCCCCCCTATATGGGGTCTAGGTTGGTGGAGGGTGTGTAGAGCCCAGGATCACATTAGATGATTGACACAGGGGTGAAAAATGGGTTACAAAATCGTGGGATAAAAATATATATTTAAAAGAAAGACAGAAAAAAAGACAGCGTACTTTGCAGTATATTTTATAACACGCGCACACACACACACACACACACACACACACACACACACACACACACACACACACACACACAGATCCCTCAAGGTCTCCCTCTCTCTCTCTCGCTCTCTCTCTCTGTGTGTCTCTACCCCCCCCATCCCACATATCTGGTGCTCCTCCACCCACCACCCCTGCTGTCAGCGCACCATGGTCAATGTCACCCATTTCCTCCTCCTTGCCGGTCTTGTTTTATTGGCCCCCCCTTCCTCTATCGCTCTTTTTTTTGCCTTTCCCGCTATTCTGCCGAACCAATTTTCTTTCTCCCTTCTCTATCAAATTACGCTGTTTATTCCTGTGTGCCTCTCTCTTTCACATGTTGTATTGGTAGCTGTGTTTCACTCCTCTGCGTACTTTATGTGACTCTGGTGCTGTAGCAGCAGTGAGTTTCCCTAACCTTCCTGTCTTCCTTATCCCATTTTGGGCGGGAACCCCTTTTGGTGTTTTAAACATTATGTTATAATTTAGCTATTGACAAATAGCAGATCTACAAGCTCTACAAGCTTGTAGGTCTGCTATTTTAGAAAAATCAGAAAACTGGAGTTTTTTTTATTTTTTTATATTTTTATTTTTAGGTCAGGCATAAATGTGTTAAGTGACCTCGATGTTCTGCAGCAGTGAGTTTATCTAACCTCCCTGTCTTCCTTACGTGACCTCGATGTTCCTCAGCAGTGAGTTTCCCCTAACCTTCCTGTCCTTTTTATGTGACCCCGGTGTTCCGCAGCAGTGAGTTTCCTCCGCGGTAAATCTCAGTTGACACTTCTTTAGTGACCCCACTGAGGTTTTGGCATCTTCAGGAAGCCTTGGATCTCAGACAGTTCAGAGATTCAGAGAGTACACCAATGCTAAGACCGTAGAGCACGCCTTCATATTGCGGTGCGGGATATGAGGTTTTTTCTTTGAAGTCAGCATAGTTTTTTTTTTTTTTTTTGCGGGTGTTCTCGCCGCTGGCTGTGCTATATAGCAACTACATTGACTTTAGATTTCCCCAGACTTATTGGTAGGGATCTTCGATAGCCTGCTGGCTACGCTAGGCTAGATTATGGCTACTGGCCAGAAAGTGACCTGATCTTCCCCATGTCTTCCTGCATAGTAACAGCGAAGTTTTTCACTCTGTGTAAAAGTGTAAAAAAAAGGTATTGAACCAAATGGAACATTTTAGTAATATTGGTCCATTTGGTTCAATACTACATGTATTGTATACATGTAATAATTTATTACATGGGCCATTTTGGTCAATTGTCACACGCCTTTTGGTGTTTTAAGCATAATGTTATGCTTTAGCTATTGAAAAATAGCAGATCTAGAAGCTCATAAGCGTGGCACCGAGTGCTGCCCTATGAGCTTGTAGATCTTCTATTTTTTTTTTAATCGTGAAAACGTGCATAGTTTTGAACATATATTCTTTCACAGAGAACATTTTTAATTCAAATCTTTGCTTCTGGGAGGTCCCTTAAACAACATATTTTGAGATGGGGGGTCGGCGGCCAATTCCATATATTATTTAGGGTCCTTGACATGAAATAGTTTGACAACAACTGATATAGGAGTTTTCATAAAACTGTCTTGATTTAGAAGTCAAGACAGTTTTATGTTTAGTTTTATTTCTAAATGGGTTTTAACCTTAGAGTATAATATGAATAGAGAAGACACCCGAGTTCTCCTTCCATCCACTTGCATTAAGTTGCTCAAAAGCGCATGAGGCGATTTCACTCCTCCTTCCGTGTAGGAACAGAGTGCATTCTGGGATGGATTTGCCTCAAACACATATGAAACATTCGTTCACGTGTCATGGCCTCAAACACATGAACGTGCGCAATGATAGTCAACGGACCAGCGCTGGCTCGAGCTGCAATGACAAATTCGGCCACTATGTCCATTTCGCCTCAGGGTTTCCTCCGGGTGCCTTCTCTATTCATATATACTCTAAGGTTTTAACAGAGGCTTTTATTGTGTGCTCCCTGTAAATAAGGCTTTGCAATGAGGCAACACTGTTTGTTCAGAAGAGAGAGTCGTCAGTGTTTTGCCACCTGTCAATTACCATAACTACTATGACATAATTTCCTGGCCATCTCTTTGGCCTAACACCGGTCTGTGACTACCAAAGCTACCAGCTTTGCATTCATCTGGTTGGCTTTATTGTGGCAGTGAAGCATTAAGATGAAGGGAGATATTTGGGAGTCTGACAGAATCCGATGCTTTATGTTCCAGACAGTTAAGTTCTGAAAGATCTGACCGCTTTAGATGTCTGCGAACCCCAATTCTTTTTTTATTTTTTTATCGTTTGCCTCCTCTGGGGACACAACCTTTGGGTTGGCTCCTCCCCTTTTCAGATCGATACATCCGGGTGTTCCTGTGTTTATTCCTACTAACAACAACATGTTTAAGGCACTAGTGCTAACAGAGATTAGCTGATGATGATGATGATGATGTATGATGCTCAAAGTGGGCTCAGGGGAGCGCCAGGGGTCCTTGGGGAGGCTTCAGGGGGTCCCCAGCTAAATGTGTTAATATAGAAATCTGTTTAACCACCTTCTATTTGGGGTTTCGGCTATATTTCGGCTATTTGAAAACAGACGATCACAACGTGTCAACAATGCAGGCTTGTAGAACAGCTATTTTCGAAAACCGTGCAAAAAATAAATAATTAACAATACAAATTTTGTATGGGGTAGAGATAGAGATATAGAGATATACTTTATTAGTCTCCCGAGGAAGAAATTTGTCTTAGACAAAGGGCTCGCATGCAAGCGTAGTCCTAGTCCATGTCGCCACAGTGCAGCGCCAAAATACATCTTTCTTGCATCCCTGGCACAAAATATTTTCAGATGGGGTTCACGGGCAAAATAGATAGATCAGTGGTTTTCAACCAGTGGCCTGGGGACCACCGTTGGCCCTTGAGGGGGTTCCAGGTGGTCCCCTAAATGATGAAGATTTGGCAACCTTAATGGTCCTTAGAGATCATGGAAATGAATCATGGTCTAACCTCAGTAAAACTATGCCTTCCCGGGAGCCAATCAGAAACATGGTGAGGCGGGTCTACCCTAGAACGTTGGTGGGATTCATAATCACGCGTCCTTGACGTGAAAATGGTATTGAGAAGCACTGGTGTTGAGGATATTGAACGCCTCTCTCCCGTTCCTCTCCTCCAGGGTCCTGTACAGCCGCTCGGGGGAGTGGAGCGACGGCACCGTCCCCATCCTGGCCACCACCGCTGCTGGCTTCACCTACATAGCATTTTTAATGGTTAGTCCTTCTCATCAGATATTCACCGACAACTTAATCACCACACCAAACAAACAAAGACATGAAAGGCTGTGTGTGTGTGTGTGTGTGTGTGTGTGTGTGTGTGTGTGTGTGTGTGTGTGTGTGTGTGTGTGCGTGTGTGCGCGTGTGCGTGCATCATGTATATGTATTCAAACGATGTTCTGTGTGTTCTTCTTGCATGTGTATTTCAGATTTTAGCACTTTGCCACGTAGCAGCTGGGCAACAATTGAACCTACACTGGCTCCACAAGGTGCGTGTGCACGCTGTGCACTTGTGTTGTGTTGGGAGGGTTTGTGTGTGTATATATATATATATATATATATATAAAATAACTGTTAACTGAAAGAAAAAGAAAAATTAGGCTTTTGCAAAAGGAAACCGATAGATAACTGAAACTGTTTTGGCTATTTTACAATAATCATGAAATTGCTATTTTTGCCATTTTTATGACCTAAACCTAGACAAACAAATCGCTTTAAAAACAAATCAGAACTCAACTGAAATTGAAAACAAAAAAACTCGGCTATAATAAAGCTCAAAATGCAGAACTACATTAACTTGGTGTTTATGTTCTTACCTCTTTGTGCGTGCCTGCATGCCTGCGTGTGTGTGTGTGTGTGTGTGTGTGTGTGTGTGTGTGTGTGTGTGTGTGTGTGTGTGTGTGTGTGTGCGCACAATTGTGTGCTTTACTTGTAAGCAAGTGAACTTGTGAACTCGGAGCGCTCGGTTCAGTTCATGTCGACCCAGACGAGTGGTGAAGGTTCCAGTAACTGACGCGTTCTGTGATGCTGTTGTTCAGCCACACAAAACTATGAAGCCTTTGGGGGGTGGCTGGGTGTTCTGTGTTTGTGTGATTGTATGTGTCAAACGCTGTGCGTGTGTGCATGTGTGCTGTGTACACAGGCCTGTGTAATGTGTCAGACTCTGTGTGTGTGTGTGTGTGTGTACCAAGGTTTCCATTAGCCGGTTACCGGCCACTGACCCATGAAATGTTTAATTGGCCATTAATTATACAGACATCACGGGCCACTGTGACCGATTGGGAAATTGCTGTTATTGGGTTATTTTGACATTTAAGCCTATGATAACCAATTAAAGTTGTGATGATTTGACTTAATGTCAGTGTGGTTTAATTCCCACAGCCTGCTATGGGCTGCAGAACTTTGAGAGAGAGAGAGATCAGTCTATCCGTTGTATGACGGTGGTGCTTGTCAAAAAATGTCAGACCTACAAGCTCGCAGCGCGTCACAAAGCGGTGCGCTGTGCGCTAGTAGGTCTTCTATTTTCGTCTCCTCCTAATCAGCGCTGTCTACGGGTCTCCTTGGTTCACTCGGGTGTTCTAAACCGAGTGCAGAGGTAATAGAATCTGAACCAACCCGGATCCAATTAACCATAATGAAACGGGGGACCCAAACTTGTATGGGCCGTGGATGTTATACAAGCAAGCACAGTGACCGCAAAAACGGTTAAGGTGGAATACATTGCAGGCCAAGTAGTCAACCTTCTTTGCGCCATCATGGCATAATATTGACAATGAAAAACAAAACAAAAGCTTTAGGTTTTTGCATATTAAGGTTGAATGAGATTAAAAGCCCAACATATATTTAAGCAATATTACACGAGAGGAGGGTGGTTTGTCATTAATGCACGCCTGCGATGCTGCAGGAACAAGCCCCGCAGGGCGAGTTTCCGAATTAATTGTTTCTTTGTCCGAAAAATATATGTCGCGGTGGCTGGCCCGAAAAATCACGCACGTGTGTTTAATTCTCTCTGTGTCTTTGTGTGTACACAGGTAGGTGTTGTGGGCGCACTCTTCACCACTGTGGGCGGAGTGATCTCTGTCAGCCAAACGTGGGGGGAGGAGTGGGACATTGTCCCCATATCCCTGCAGGTAAATACATAACAACACAGGGAAGGAAGCACCAGTATGAAGGCTTGTGCCAGTAAAAAATACAGCATATCAGCTGAACCCAAACACCCCCCCCCCTGAAATACGTTGTCTTAATGGTAAATGGTGCATTTATCCAAGGCGCTTCACATAGATTGTGCATATTTACATTCACCCGTTCACACACACACCGATGGTGGAGGAAACCATGCAAGGCACCAACCTGCACATCGGGAGCAATTAGGGGTTCAGAATCTTGCTCAAGGACACTTCGACACTAACTCTGGGGGAGCCCGGGTTTCAACTGGGAACCTTGCGGTTACCGTCACTCTGCCACTGCTGCCCCCCCCCCCCCCCCAGTCTCACTTTATATAATAACTTGTTTACAGGCTGTGTTAAATATCCTAAATAGACACATTCTATTTTTGTATAGACCTCTTAACAGAGATTGGCGTCATACATTTTGAGATATTCAGGTCACATTGCATTGATTTCCGCTGTGTTTCCATTGTGGCTTTTGTCAAAGTTTAGGTATCCGATTTTGGTATTGTAAGATACTGTCCAAAATAGAAACTCTATTTTAGGCCATAGCACCATAGCACCCCAAACTTTGTTTAGAAGTGTCTACCTTGGCTAAAACGGGCGTGGCACACAGTAGAGCATACTCTGTAGTAGTATACTGTGACTATGTTTAGCCTCTTTCCCATCTCTGTCCTCGCTCCTTTGGTTTGTTTCTTCGTCTGTCTGAATGCCCTATTCCAGTGGTTCTCAAAGTTACGGGGGTCCGTGGCCTAATGCATACCAAACTGGGTGTCCCCAAATAAAATGGTTTGAGAACTTATTCTAGCTTTTATTTCTCTCATACTCTCTCTCTCTCTCTCTCTTTGTCTCTCAAGGCCACAGGACCTTTTCTCCAAATAGGGGCCCTAGCTGCAGTCACAGCACTGTCTTGGATCGTGGCTGGGCAGGTGGCCCGTGCAGAGAAGACAAGTAAGTCCCAATTCCCTTTGTTTCCTAACGCAACAACACACTGAGCTAAATATTGACACGCACGCACGCACGCACGCACGCACGCACGCACGCACGCACACACACACACACACACACACACACACACACACACACACACACACACACACACACACACTATAAGTAAAGTCTTATCTACGTTTATTTCCCGTCCGTCACACAAACCAGTGCACACAAACATCCAGAGAAAGGGACTCCTGTCTGATTATGGAACTGTTCCACCTCAACGGTCCAGAGTAGACGCACGCACAGCGAGGATGGCGAGGCTGGTGAATGATTAACGTCGTGTACATAAAGAGTAGGACCTCCACCAGGGCGACGGAGATAGTGAACATTCCGATGGTGTCATGTGACGCGTTGCCAACAGTCCCCCGCGCAAGGGTGCTTTCTTCCTCCCCACATTATCCCAGAGCATACATGGGCAACTGGGGGCCACATGCAGCCCCCACCTTCACTCCCAATATATGCCCAGTGTCCATATAAGGAGCTGGCCTGTTCTGACATCATTCTGACGTCTGCATTGGACTCCATATTTGGGCATGCCTGACTCCATATTATGGGCATAAAAGGGACACAGACATAATATCTGGGTGGGGAATGCATTTCCAGCTTGCAATCGTTCCAAGTAGGCCAGTGCCCAACGGGCACCACTGTAGAGGCCCCACGGGCACCACTCATGACGCGCTTTATTTACTTCAGTCTAAATTCGTAGCTTAATGAGTAGTATTCAAATGTTATTGTCTTTTTGAGTGGTGCAACCACTCCAAGGAACAGCAATGTCCGTCCTAAGCTATGTGACTATGTTTAGAGTACCAGTAGGGGCAAAAGTGGCTTATTATTGTATTTAGTAGCATTTGAATTGCCTATAATGTGCTCCAGTCTCGATCTCTCGATCCCTCAAGGAATGCTGCTTGCTTGTCATATCTGTAACAGAAGGCTGTGCTAGCCAAGGTGAAAAGAGGTCTTTGCTGCGTTTCTCTCTGCTCAGCGTCTTTGCTCTCATGCAGGCTTGAGACGTGTGTGTGTGCGTGTGCGTGCGTGTGTGTGTGTGTGTGTGTGTGTGTGTGTGTGTGTGTGTGTGTGTGTGTGTGTGTGTGGGGTATGCAAATGATTGTTGCATACAAGTCTGTGTTTGCCTGTCAGTATGTGCGTGCGCTTTTAGTCTCCTGTCTGTAATAGGAGTTGTCCCTGACACATTCAACCTAGCCCTATGACCTTGAAACACATACCCTCTCCTGTGCATGTGTGAGAGAGTGCATGCACACAAAAAGCTCCATCCTCACACACGTACACGGCTGTGGGGGAAGGGGACAGTACGTAATGCATCCCTTACCTCTGAGGTCAGTGCTTTACCATTCTGTGTGACCACAAACAACCCAGAAGTCCCATAAACACACAATTGACATTCTAAAATGGAAAGTAAACAGTATCACCAATGTTGATATTAGTGAGTCCACAGTGGTTAAGACTCTTGACCAGTGAGTGATCTTTGAACGGATTCCCCAGCTAAATTACTTCATATTATAGTATCATATAATCAGTTTTACAATCTTGAAATAGAATGTGAAAAAAATTGAATGTTTTTGAAGCATTTTAACAACACTAATATTGTACGGGGTCCTGGGCACAAAATATTTTCAGATGGGGGTCCGCGGCCAAATTAATCTGGGGTGTCCTTGACATGAAAAGGTTTGAGAACCAGTGACTCTAGACCAACTGTTTCGATGGTGCTTTCTTCATGTGCCATTCCTATTGTAGGCTATCGTCTCTGTCGGGTGTCCAAAACTGTTACTTTTCAGGATTCAAATAAAAAAATCTACAGTACAAGTGATTTTTTTGTGCAAATATGGAAAGCACCTATGGAAAGCACCTCAATGGCCTTTATTTTTGGTGGTTGTAATATTTTCCTGTCTCTTACCCTCATTTTTTCAAACGCGTCGTCTGTCTGTCTCTTTCCAGGGTTTCAGGTGATGCTTTTATTGCTGTACCTGAGCGTGCTACTAGGTCTCTATATGGTCCCTCTGTCCATCACCTCCCCCTGCATCATGGACCCCACCGACCTCAAAGGGCGGCCGGATGTCATCGGACACCAGGGAGCTCCCATGGTGAGTCAGCAAACCAACCTATACAGTATATGGCCTTACTCCCAGAACCCAACTCACCCCTGCCCGTTTTGATAGGCTGGAATGATCAAAATCGCTCTCAAAGAGAAAATTACGGGCGGCTGCAATTCGCAACTGGCCTCCGTAAAAAAAAGATAGTCAGTCCCGTCCCGTCCCCCCCATTGAAAATGGAGGACCCTGATGTAAACAACTTTTAGTGCTTTTCCTGGTTATATCCTCAGTAGCAACTTTTGTATTGACCTGTGTTTTCATTACTTGCGCAAGCAGAGCGCGCAAGTAATCGTTTCGCTTGGTCTCTTCGAAGTGAAGACAAGTTTTCTTCAACGGTAAATCTGTGCCTGGTTTGCTGGGACTAGTTACAACATTACGTCATCCTTGAGAGAGTACATGGTGTGTATATGACGTAATGTTACAAGTTACAAGTTACAAGTTACAACATTACGTCATATACACACCATGTACTCTCTCAAGGATGACGTAATGTTGTAACTAGTCCCAGCAAACCAGGCACAGATTTACCGTTGAAGAAAACTTGTCTTCACTTTTTGGAACCAAGTAACCAAAGTATACTGCTAATCAAATTACAACTACATACTCTGTATGTAGTTGTAACTAGAACAACTACATACAGTCTGTGCCTGGTTTGCTGGGACTAGTTACAAGTTACAAGTTACAACATTACGTCATATACACACCATGTACTCTGGTCCCAGTTCACAACGATGACGTAATGTTGTAACTGGTCCCAGCAAACCAGGCACAAACCTACGGTTGAAAAAAACTTGGCTTCACTTTTTGGAACCAAGTAACCACAGTATACTGCTAATCAAATTACAACTACATACTCTGTATGTAGTTGTAATGTGATTTGTAATTTGTAAATCTGTGCCTGGTCTGCTGGGACCAGACTACACAGATGACCATATCTCTTACGTCATCACTGAGAGCTAGTCATACATATACACACCGTGTACTCTGGTCCCAGCTCTCAAAGATGACGTAATGTGGTATCTGCTGGGACCAGATTATACAGATGACCATTTCTCTTATGTCATCACTGAGAGCTAGTCATACATATACACACCATGTACTCTGGTCCCAGCTTTCAACGATGACGTAATGTGGTAACTGGTCCCAGCAAACCAGGCACAGACTTACCGTTGAAAGCCCACGGTATCTGGTGTATAACTAGAACAACTAGAACAACTGTTGTAACTAGAACAGTTCTCAACGATGACGTAATGTTGTAACTGGTCCCAGCAAACCAGGCACAAACCTACGGTTGAAAAAAACTTGGCTTCACTTTTTGGAACCAAGTAACCACAGTATACTGCTAATCAAATTACAACTACATACTCTGTATGTAGTTACTTGAGTTGTGTATTACTCTGATCATGATTTAGTATTAATATCACTATAGTACAAAATGAAATACATTTAAAACAATTGACAATTTACAATAAGTAATAAAATAATTATACTGTATAATATATTTTAATTCAGTTTATATACCTTTTTTTTCATCACATATCAATGATTCATTTTTCTGTAAAAAAGTAGTTAGGTAGCAAATAGTTACACGTAATGATTATACATTTCAAACGTTCCTTCACAGAGATACTGAGATGTGATAGTTTCCAGCGGTCGAAAGTACTTGCGCGCTCTGCTTGCGCACTAGTAGGCCATTTATGGCCTACTAGTGTGCAACAAGCAAGTATGCACTCGGCAGAGTGCAGTTCTAGTTTGAACTGTAACCTTCTTCTTCTACATACTGTGAATACAATCAATCAATCAAATGGGCTGCTCACCGATGAAGAGGGTGTCAAACACAACGTTAATCGTTTTTGACAGGCAGAAACCACTCATCTGCATATTCAATAATATGTGGTTTCCACCCGGCAGAGACGACATGACAGTGAGTCAATCGGCCTCAGTCCAAAATGGGTTAACCACTTAAGTCCTGCATTATACACTATTATTATACTACATTGTTACAGTACTTTCTTCTGAACGGTAACAGTTTTGGGACATGGTTTTCACCAGACGGTGATGAATGATATGGGTCTTATCTCTGCCAGGGCATGGGGCATGTGGTAATTAGGGATGTCCCAATCAGGTTTTTTTGCTCCCGATCCGATTATTTGATTTTGAGACTTATCATAATAGTACAATATCCAAAATCACAGACAATGGCCAGGCTAATATCATGATATGGATATAATATTGATACTAGGGATGTCCCGATCACTTTTTTTTTTTGCTCCAAATCCGATTCCGATCATTTGAAAATGACGTGATCGGCCCCCGATTCCGCTCACATCGGTACAACCCTAGTTGTAATCATTGAACTGTGCGGGACATGGAGCTCCTTACACCAGTACCGTTCTGTGTTCACCAAGCCACCAAGCTTTGTTAGGAACGCAACGTCTAACCTTGGCATAGGTTAGTGTAGCTCTTTTCTCGTCTTCAATAAACGTTTTGACACTTAAGCTACTACCTTCTTCTACCCTGGTGGGTTTCCATGTCGAGGACTCCCAAATGAATGATGTATTTGGCCACTGTTGTTTCAGGGACCCCCCCCCCCCCCCCCCCAGAAGCAAAGATTTGAGTTAACACGGAGCCCACCAGAACCGTAGTAACCGTAGGATAAAATGTATCGTCTAGCCTGCCCAGAACCGTAGGCTACTTTTCCAGGGTTTATATTCTTTAATCAATGTTTTGATCCGATCGAATCGTTAGCTGCCGCTCGTTATAACAGTCAAAGTGGGACAGTGGCCGCATTTTGAAGATGCGCGCAGCCTCTTGCACTCTTATGTGCTGCTTTCAAAAGGCCTGTATCTCCAAATTGGCGCAATGAATGTCGTTTCTGGCGAAAACAAGGTTTTTCAACGGCCGACAGCATGCGCTGTGATACTCGCGGTCGGGTATTTTCACCACCGACCGAGAGTACAACAACCGGTCAAGTCACCACACACAGCATTTCATCATTGTAACATCCGGTTACGGATATTTGGCTCTTCAAAATAAGGGTTGCGCGCGATAAAACCTTGGCAATGCGATGATAGATAGATTAATTAATCCTGGCGGTCAAACGGCGCTGTGAAAGCATAATATTCAAAGATTTGTGCCACATTTTCACGGTTTTGTCTAAAGAAATAGCAGCTGCTATTTTTCAGCTACAGCTAAAGTTTAAAAAGAATGGTTAAAGTGGTTAAACGCTAAAGCGACGCAGATGCGTTCCTGTCCTAAATGGGTTTAACGCCATGCTTCAACCACAGCTACAGTACAGTACAGTACAGTACAGTACAGTACAGTACAGTACAGTACAGTACAGTACAGTACAGTACAGTACAGTACAGTACAGTACAGTACACGGGGAACTCTCCAGTCTAATTTGTAACGTCATCATGCAGCCTTCATAGCGAGCAGCAGTACATTTATGCTGGCCTCATGGGATTTATTTTATTTCATTCATTCTTCGCCTCTACTACTCCCTTATTGACCTGGGGGGGATGCAGGGAGGGATCGTTTCGCTGTGGATGTGAGCGGGCTGACGGCTGACGTATGCCATAGCTCAGGCATATACAGTAGTCTTTTAAGCTCTCTCGCTTCGCTCTCCCGGGAGCGAAAGACGGAGAGCGAGGGAGAAAGAGGCGGGAGACTTTCTATATTGAGCTATCTAACACATTAGGGGGGCCTTCAAGGCAGAGTGGTTCCCAGAGTGGGGTACTGAAACAGCATATTTTCAGATGGGGGGTCGGCGGGCCGGCGGGCCAATTACATATAATTTATTGGGGTCCTTGACATGTAAATGTTTGAGAACGACTGACATGGAAACAGGATCTTCAGAAAACTGTCATGATTTTAGAAGGCATTTGTATAGAATCTTTTCTCAGGTCTAAATGGGTTGAACATTTGTTTTCTAATTTATGGATTCTTATTTTATTTATTCGAAAAAAATAACTTTTAATTTGGCATGAATTCATGCAAACTTTTGCTATTTTGGTGATGTTTTTTGAAAATGTTTTGAAATTATAATAATGAAAAACAAAATGTAGGAAGCCAAAAAAATCAAGGGACCCATGACAATGTGTCCGCGATCCACAGATGGGTCCCGACCCACTGTTTGGGAAACGGTGCTTTAAGGAACACGGTATATTTGTTATCCCGTGGCTGTATAAACCTTGCGCATCCTCGTTTGTTTTCTGAATTTACATTAAGCCATTTTGTTTACCATAACGCATAAAGCAGTTGGCTTCTCTATATCGAGAGTCAAATGTGCCATATAGGAAAGCAGTTGACAGGCATGTCTGATTCATGTGGTTGGTTTGCGCGCTGCACACGTTGCAGCTTTCAGGATGTGCTGATTTATGAATCCAGTTTAATTTTACTCTATTCATGAATGTTTACCGTGTGAAGGATTAACGGTATTTGGCATAGCATGCCACTTATTATTACGTAACTATTGGGAAAGAACTGAGAGTGAATTCACACACATGGCAGGCGTGCGCGTGCACACACACACACACACACACACACACACACATGCACAGGCCCTTTCCATTTAGTTGACGGATGTGATCGATCGACATACCAGTGTCTAATCTTAGGTGTGGCTCTACAAGGCTATGAGAAC